>NC_069706.1:914500-1219333 GCF_023699985.2 Odocoileus virginianus
CGCTGTCTGTCCTCACGTGCCCCCTGGTGTATATCGGTGTCCCAATCCCCTGCTTCATATAGCATTAGAGCCCACCCTAACCTCTCACTTGACCTTCAGCACTTCTCTAAAGGCCTGTCTCCAGATGCACGCACATTCAAAGTCCTGGGGGTAGGGCTTCAGCATAAGGACTTGGAGGGACACAGTTCAGTCCACACCCGGGGGGACCTGCCCATCGGGGGCTGGGCAGGGGGTCCCGGCCCGGACCAGAGCATGACCCTCACACTTGAGGAAGGTGTGGCCCTGGGCCGCAGTCTAGACTGCGCTCCAACCTGCCCGCTCCACACCCCGGGCAGTGGGGGACCACCGGATCTGAACACAGGACGTCCGAGGCAGCGTCAGTGCTGAAATGTCAGGGGCAGCTGCCGGCGGTGGTGGGGGAGCGGCGGCCATGGGAGTGCGGGGACGTGAGCCCAGGGCCAGCGAGTTTCACCTTGAAACTGGCATCCTGAGGGTCTGCGCCATCCTTTTAAAATGTCACTGCTGCTATTAACACAGGCAGGGCCGAGGTCGTACCCGGCCAGAGGGCCTTGGGGGTGCTGAGGGCCTGGGGGAGCGAGTGCGGCTGCCCAGACCTTCCAGAGGGCTGGGGCCTGGAGCCTAGTGCCCGGCTCAGCTCAGCAGTGTGGGCAGGGGGTCTGCCTGGGTGTGGGGTCCCATCCCCGGGGTCTGGGAAGAGGAGACGAGGGGCTCCCACAGGCCTTGAAGTTGCTGCTCGACCGGGAGCTTCCTTCTCCAGGCCTGGGTGTGTCATCTGGGGGGTGGGGGGGGGGAGTACGAATGCATGGCCTCTTGCCCCCCAGATGGGCCGAGTCCTTCCAGAGGCTCCTTGGCAGCCCCAGGGGCAGGCCCTAGGCTGCCCACACCCCCAGGTGGTGGGGGTAGGCAGAGGAAGAAGGATGCTCGTGCTGGAGAAGCCTGTGGTCCCAGAGGTGGGATCAGCACAAGGGTGGGGGTACCCCGCCAGGGGCTTCTAGGGCCTGCCTTAAGCCCCAAGGCCCTGAGAGGCTGAGGCTTTCCTGCGGTGGCCTTGTGGGCCCCCGGCGTGGGCTGGTTGGGTCTAGGGCGCAGGAGGGGTGCCAGAGAGGAGGCCTGGGCCCTCCCTGAGCAGAGGGCCCAATACCCCGGTGTCTTCATCATTGTGGCAGCCCCACCCACTGTGTGGCATCTGTCCTGAGCAGCCCACGGGGCCCTGGGGCTGCTCTGCTCTGGAGGGTGGGGGTCACCTTAGCTCCCGGTGCCCGTGACTCAGGAAGGTTCTGGACGCTGCCTCTGTTTTCCTCGGGACGCCCCCTTCCTGGGGCCCCTGCCTGGCAGGGCTGCTGCTGCATCCTGGGGGCTGGCAGAATGGAGGCGGTGGACGGCGCTCGACTCTGAGGCTGAGCTCCCCGAACCTGCCTGGGGTGTCAAAACACCTGTGCAGGCCCCCAGCTGCTGTCCCCACCCCAGGGAGGGTCTCTGTCTACCCAGTGCCCCGGGGACTAATGGGGAAGGGGTGTGGCTCCTTTGGTGGAGGCTGGACTCTGGGGTCCCTGACCTCAGCCTTGAGCGGCCCTTCTCCTGCCTTCCCCCACCCCAGGAGGGGGCCCGGCTGAGTCAGCCCTCAGGGTGAGGAGGCCTGACTACGCGGGGATGCCCCGGGTGCCGTGGGAGGGCAGGCCGCCCCTGGCAGGCGGGTGGGCGAGGCCTGGCCTTCCTCCATCTGTTGAATAAATGCCCAGTTGCCCGGCAACTCTCTTGGGGAAGCTGGGTTGCAGGGAGCTGCCCACATAGGGCGGGGGCAAGGGGACAGTACCCCTTGCAAGCTGCCGGCCCATGTGCCTGCTGTCGGGGTGACCAGGTCTCGTGTGCAGAGATGTGCACTTGTAAGCCTGCTCCCACCGCAGTGGCTGTGTGTCCCAGGTGTGAGCTGGGCCTTATCTAACACACACAAGAGCTTGAGACCAGGTGTGCAAAGGCCTGAAGAACTCCCCGCCTGGGCCCTGCACTTGGGGGACGGGGGTCTGGGCGCAGGGGGAGGCCCTGCGGGAGGCCCCAGGTGCACTCACCCCAGTCTCCTGTGGGAAGGAGCACCCTCCTGCCAGCCTTCTGCATACCCCAGGCCCCTTCTCTGGGGACAGCCGCCGGCTGTAGGGGGCGGGGCGGGCTGCTCCAGGCTGCATTCCCATGGAAGGAGCTAGCAGTCCCCCGGGGTCGCTAATTCAGGCCACGGGCAGCTGTGCAGTGGCGCGGAGGCGGTTATTTCTGGCCTGGAGAATTCCTGCCCAGAGTGGGCCCCACGCCGGGCGGTCATCTTCCCGAGGGGCCCCTCCTGGCCCTGTGCCGCCTCGCCCTCCAAGGTCCAGGGCTGTGAGGAGCCCTCCAGGAAGGACCAAGACAGGCAGAAATGTGGCTGGAGGGAGGCCTCACCTGGGAAGGCTGGGCCCTCCCTCCTGGGGCGGACCGTTCGGAGCCCTCCGCTGCTCCCAGCGGGAGCCAAGACAGAGCTGTGACACAGCTCCATCAGGAAAGCTGGAAATGAGGGAGGGAAATAAAGAAGGCTGGAAGGGTGGGGGTGGCCTGTGTGGCTTCACTTGCAGGCAGGAACATCCTGGGTGGGGGCCATGGGCCACCAAGTGACTGGCAGGGTCTCCACGAGGTTCCGTGGCCTACACACGCAGGCTTCTTGTGGGCGTGGTGATCAGCAGTGGAGACCAGGCACTTATCACTCAGTTATGCCTTGAAAAAAATCCCAAATCAAGCTCGCTATTAGGAGCTGAAGGGAACCATTAGCACTCTTCCTAATTAGCACAGTCTTCTGAATTGGGTGCTGGTAGCAGGAGCTGTGGGCATGTGGTGTGGTTCTGCGGTGTCCTGCAGTCCTGGGGGGGGTCTTCCTCCCGAGAAAGAGGAGTGTCAGGCCCCCCACAAGGCCACTACCTGCAAGATGCACACGTGGCAATGTGCACAAGCGTGTGTGTGCGTGTGATGGGGTGTGTGTCCATGATGGCGTGTTTGCGCGCAACAGTATGTGATGGCGTGTGTGTGCCTGACGTGTGTGCATGATGGTGTGTGTGTGTGCATGACGTGTGTGCGTGGTGCTGTGTTTGGTTGGTGTACAGATGTGTGAGCGTGTGTGTGCACAGACAGTCCTGCTTGGATGCACGCCTGGGGCATGGATGGCTCGCGGGAACAGGCAGAGTACAGACTCGCACGTGCCTGGGGCACAGGCTCGCTCTTGCGGGGTCCTGGCTGCCCACCCCCTGGCCCCGCCTGGCTGGAGGCGAGGGGCTGCCTCTGCTCCTGTCCCCCTCCTCCATGGCACATGGGCATGGACTGCCAGCGTGAGAACGGCGCTCACCCAATTAGCTGAGAACTCTCACAGGCGGGGCGGGGACGTCTGTGCCCCAAGCTGCTCAGACGACGTTGCTGTTGAGACCCAGGGTCTGGGCAGCCCACATCCTGTGGCTCCAGGTCGCAGGGGGCTGGGGGAGGGGTGCGGGGCAGACCAGGGTCAGAGCCAGCTTCCGGGGAGCCTCTAGGCTCAGCTCCAGAAGCCTTTCGGGGCCGCTGGCACAGGGAGGGGCTCTGAGGACACAAAGCTGGGTCCAGGGGGAGAAAGAGCGTTCCAGCGGCCTTAGCCAGCCGCTCATGGGGCGACGAGTGCCCATCACCGGGCTGGGTGGGGAGTGGGCTCGCAGGCGCCCGGGGACGCGCTCTCCCTGGGACAGCCCAGCTCCCCCCGCGTGACCTCGAGCCTCGCTGAGAACAAACAGCTCCATGTTTGGCCGGCTCTCGCTCCCCACCCAGCCGGCCGAGCAGAGTGAGTGAGTCATACGGGCCCAGGCCGGGGCGGGGCAGGGAGACCAGCCCTGTGCATCGGGGTCTGAGCAGGCGGACAGTCAGGGAGGTCACTGGGCGCCGTCCGGGCATGGGGACAGGGAGAGCCTGCAGGTGATGCCCTCACCCACCTTGGTCCTCGCAGTCGGTTCCTGATCCAGACCCCTGCCCTGCACGACCACGGCAGGCCCCCCGGGATGGAGCAGGAAGGGAATGGGGTACTGCCGCACCCCCGACGGCCAGGACAGGTCCCGCCACCCGATGCTGGGTGAGCGCGTCCAGGGAGCTCTAGACAGGTGGGCAGACCTGTGGCTCCGAGGGGTACAGGTGACCTGTGGGGACTAGTGGCTGCCTGTCCCCACAGATGTGGACAATGGGGCAACTTGGAGCTGCCCGCAGAAGACGGGGCCCTACCACGTGCAGAGCCGCTGGGGGCAGGGAGGGGCCAGTGGGGCCTTTCTGTCTAACTTCACACAAGCCTGCCTGCGCCCGCCAGAGACCGAGGCCACACACCCAGCTCTTCCCTGGTCTCGGGTCCCCCTCCTGCCTGCCCCACTTCTCAGACACCAACAGGATCCTCTGGACCCCACCCCCTCCCCCAGTTAAAACTTGTGGAGGCTTCCTGTGGGGGAGACTGAGGGCAGCCCCTCCGCGGCCCCTTACACCTGTCAGCAGCTTGTCGCCTTGGTGACGGCCTGGGGGAAAGAGTAGCTTCCTAAAATCATGGTCTCCATCCATGCCCTCCCCTAAGAGCCCCCCCAGATGATGCCCCTTGCTCTTTGCTGGCATCACGATGGCCGTGCTCAGGCCCCGCTCTGGGAGCCCTGAGGGCACCGTGTGATCCTGCACTTTGTGGGGTTTTTGTTACCTCCCCCACGAGACGGCTCCTGACAGCAGTGGGCTTGGGTCCCGAGCAGCCGGCTTTGTCCTGAGCCCTTGCAGGTGCACCTCTGCCCCCCTAGGCCCTGGGTCAGAGCCCCTCCATGTTAGAGGGGTCAGCACACCCCCGGAGACGGGCCCTGCCCCCATGCCCCCGCTGGCACTGGCCTGGGCACCCCTTGGGAAAGGGGGCATTTGGCCTGGTGCGGCTGAGGGGTGTAGCTGCATAAATGTCTGGGTCCACTCCGGGGGCTCCAGTACGGCTGCAGTGGGGCTCCCTCACCACCCGGTTTCATTTTCAGCCTCCCGGCCTTGGCCACGCTGGCCTGTCTCCTCTGTCTATAGCCCCATGTGAGTGAGCACGTGCCAGGGGACCCGCTCTGTCCCTCTGCCTGGAGGCCCCCAAGTCTGTAGAGCATCCCGCTCCTGGCTGGGCCCCGTCACCACAGTGGGAACTTTAATTAATGAATTACCTCGCTAATTAATTAATTATCCAAGAGTGCTTGTAGAAGAAGCGTCTCCAGCCTCCAGGGAAGGTGCATCTGCCCGGGGTCCGGGGGGGAGGGGAGGTCGCTGAATGGGGGCTGCAGGTGAGGCCAGACTCCCAAGGGAGGGGCCGGAGCGCTCGCTTTCAGGGGTCAGGTTCTGCCTAGACCCTCTGGCTGCATGTGGAGGCTGGCAGCCGGGAACTGGGCTGAAACTCGCCCCGCCCCATGGGCAGGCTGGTCTACATAGGCCTCCATCCACACCGGCCTTCTCAGCGCTGCAGGGGGTCAGCCCCTGGCTCCCCAGCTGCTGCACGCCAGAGTCCCTGCCGGGGCCGCAAGACCAGGGAGTAGACCCTTACTGAGGGTTAGCCCAAGTCCCTGGAGGTGTGGGCGTCACTCACAGAGGGGAGGATGGGGGCCTGGAGCCCTGGACCCTGCCGGAACCTTGGGGCGCACGGGGGGGCCAGGCCCGGCTCTGGGGGTACCCATGCTGAAGCCAGGGTGGATGCCACGTAGCATGGCCTGAGTGCCATGTGTCTGGCTACTGCCCAGCCTTTGAAGGACACGGCCCATGCCCAGGGGCCTGGCTCTCATTTGGTGAGGCTCAGCCCGTGCCTGGTGGGGTTCACTGTACCCCCAGCCCATCTCACTCCACCCCCGAGCTGCTGAGGCCCTGGGAGGCATCACTGGATACCCAGCCCCTCCCACCGGCCACACTGGCCCGCCCAAGGGAGGCTCATTTCAAATGGTGTTCTCCAAGGTGAAGTTCACGTGCTGTAAAAGCGGCCCTTTTACAGTGAACGGTTTGGAGGCATTTAGTACGTACACGGCCTGACTGATGGCCACACCTGCCTGATTCTGGAGCTTCTCCTCACTGCACAGTGGGTCACTGCCTGTGGCTGTGCCGGTTCAGCGCGTCTTGTAAACTGTAGATGGACTCGTCCTCACGTGGCCTCGTGTCTGGCCCCCGTGGTCACGTGTTCAGGCCCCTCGGGGCGGGTGGCAGGTGTTGCCACTCCTTTCCATGGCTCAGCACTGGTCCGGCACTCGGGTGGACCACATGCTGTCCATTTATCTGGTGCACGTTGGGGTTGTCCCCGGTTTTCGGGTGCTGTGAATGCGCGTATGAGCATGTCATTTCAGTTTTGCCCAACTCTTTGCAACCCCATGGACTGTAGCCCACCAGGCTCCTCTGTCCATGGAGCTCTCCAGGCAAGAACACTGGAGTGGGTTGCCGTGCCCTCCTCCAGGGGATCTTCCTGACCCACAGAGCGAACCCGCATCTCCTGCGATATCTGCATTGCAGGCAGATTCTTTACCACTGAGCCACCAGGAAAAGGCTGAATGCGTGTGTGTGTATTAAGCTCCGTGCTTTGGGTGTGACCCTGGGCTGTGGGGACTCGGGTTAACACTCTGAGGAATTTCTCAACGGCAGCCCTTCATCTTCCCGCTTCCTGGGGGTCCGGAGTGGGGGCTGCACTTGGATGGTGTCCGTGGGTCCTGCCCGGAGCCCTCTGAGTTCCTTGTAAGGAGCGGGTGGTCCACAGATGGCACTGCTGGCCAACTTAGCCTCACCAGCGTGGGGGCCACACTCATGGCATGTAAGCCACCGGCCCTTCTGCGGGGACCCTGCCAGGGCAAGGCTGGTGAGGGAGGTCCCCTCGATGGTGACGTGTGTCTGCTCGGATGCCGGCGAAGGAGGAGGCTGCTCTGAGTCTGTGGCAACCTTGGGAGATGCCCATCACCAGCTGGGGTGCCAGGCAGGAGGCCCGTGGGCTCCAATTGCCCCACAAACACTGGGCTAGGTGTGTCTGCTTGGGTGAGTGGCTGGGGAGCCAGGAGTGGAGACCCCTCCCCAGCCTCACTTAGCCAGCAGCCCTTGTGGTCCGTGGTGTCTGCACTTCCTAACACCCAGCTTGGTCACTGCACCAGCGATGGGGCTCCAAAGACGCTGTAGATCACCGTGTGTAGATCAGACTTCCCACACGGGCCCAGCCCTCTAGCCCGCCTGCGGGCACGCCTGCACATGCCCTCTGTAACGGGGGTGCCCTGTTCCCCACCGCAGACGTCCCACTCAGCCGCACAGGACGTTTGGAGCAGCTCATGCACCCGTCAGGGGTCTCAGGATCGCAGACGCTGCTGTCCCGTGGGGCTTGGCCCCCTGCACCCGAACCGAGGACGTCAGGGTGCCTCGCCACCGTAGCGGGTCTTGGAACAGAGCACTGGGTTCCCGACGCTGCGCTGTGCAGAGCGGGGCGGGCCCTGGGGTCTCCCTGCTGCCCTGAGCCCTGCCCACGGGGTCTCCAGCGGGCTCTGGGGAGGCGCGCTCCCTCCGCGGCCTCAGGGCACAGGTCGTTCTTCCGCAGGGCGGGGCTTCCTCCTCCATGAATAAACATGTGCTTTTCTCCTCTGGCAAATAGGAAGCGCACGGTTGAGTGCTCCCTGACTGAGGGCCGGCTGCGTGGGCGGTGTGCGGCTACGGGTGGGGCCGGCGCAGGCACAGAGCCGCGGGAAAGGGGCGGCCCCGGGGCCCCCACCCTGGGGCAATGAGGGGTTTCCCACCAGGGGCCGCCCACGGGCAGTGCGTCTGTGGGCAGGTCCAGAGCCCCAGTACCAGCCTGGTGTCCACGCTTCAAGCCCGTCTTCAGCCGTCCATCTTCCTGTCCAACCGGGCGACTCTTCCACACCACACAGGACAGCCCGATGCTGGACCCTGGAGACCCGGCCGTCTCCGGCTCACCACACGACTTCCCTGAGGGCTTCCCTACAGGGGTCTGTCTGCTAGGGGTCATAGTCAGCTAGGGCCTGCTCTTGCATCTGTGTGTCCTGGGAAGGACGGGACTTGGGGGGCTGCCGTGGGTACAGGGCAGGAAGCGGGGAGGAGGAGGTGGTCCCAGCACGAGCAAGCGTGGCCTGACCTGGGTGGTGGCCTCGGCCATGGTGAGGAGGGCACAGATGCTGACCTGGATGTCTGGGGTGGGCGGCTCTGGGCCATCCCACCCCGGGTTCCTTTTCCTGCTGCCAGAGCCCCTTTGCCTGGGCACATGGACGTTCACACCAGACAGTTGCAGGCTGGGCCTAAGAGGGTGAGTGGGCCCAGCAGATTGCTCTGGGGGCAGCCAGCTCAGGCCTTCTCATACTCCTGTGAGCTTTGCGTCTCTGTCCACGTGATCTCAGCGTGGCCTGTGGGGTCAGGGCTTCGGCCCCACATGGCAGCCACACCCGGGGACCCCCACCCCACAGCCCTCGAGCCCTGAGATCCCTGTCGGTTTGTGGCTCTGGGGTCGGGAGCCGGGTCTCTGGGTTAGGATGCCCAGTTCTGCTGTCTGACCGTGGGTGATGGCGTCCCTCATCCTGACCCTCCCCCACAGACCCCGCCCTGCATCCTGAGATCCTTGTGGGGGGTGGGGGCATGATGTCCCCTCCCTCCACGGGTCCCAGGCGGCAGGGGAGGGGCCGTGGCAACGTTCATCAGGATGAGAGATGGGATGGGGGGGGTCTGGAGCCTGCTGGACTCTAGAGAAGGGGGTCTGGGTGACCGTCCTCATCTGGAAAGTAGCTGTTATCGCCACTGCTGTCCAGGTGGAGAAACAGGCTAAGAAAATGTGAGAGGTGGGTGGTGGTGTTCAGTTGCTCAGTCCTGTCTGGCTCTTGGCGACCCCATGGACTGCTGCACGCCAGACTTCCCTATCCTTCATCATCTCCCAGAGCTTCCTCAAACTCATGTTCGTTGAATCAGTGATGCCACCCAATTATCTCATCCTCAGTCATCTCCTTCTCCTCCTGCCCTCAGTCTTTCCCAGCCTCAGGGTCTTTTCCAGTGAGTCTGCTCTTCGCATCAGGTGGCCAGAGTATTGGAGCTTCAGCCTCAGCATCAGTCCTTCCAATGAACATTCAGGGTTGATTTCCTTTAGGATGGACTGGTTGGATCTGAGGCTGAAAAGAGGTGAGAGGTGGGTGGTGATCATGAGGAGAACCTGGTGGTCAGGTTCTTGTCCCCAGACTCATGGAACCAGCAGGTCTGGGTGGGCTGTGGACAGCTGCATAATGCTGAGGATTTGGCTCAGGGGTCCAGGACCACACCATCCTGTGCCACCCAGGCCTCAGGGACCCCCACCCTGTTCCAGGACCCTGGAGACCAGTGTCCCTGGTGATGGACATGGTGTGTCAGTAACCCCATGGCGTGACTGCTGGCGGGGGGCTGGCTGCCCCTGGCGTGTGCTGACTGAGCCTCTCCAGACCTCCCCAGACCCCAGCTCCCCACCTCACAGGGTCCTAGTGCCTTTGGGGGTCACCCTGCTTCCCAGCTGTCTTCCATGCAGGCTAGTTCTGTCTTCCAAGCAGCTCTTGGTGTGCTTTTCTTAACCAGCTGGGAGTCTGGGAACGAGAAGGAACGTGGCGCTAGACACTCCGAAGTGGTTCCACAGAGCCCAGCCCTGGGTGAGGCCAGCCCCTCAGCCCTGAGCTCCCCAGACGTGGCTGCTTCAGCACCATGGACAGCGGCTGCTGTCCACCTCGCCCTCCTCACCCTCTGGGCTTGTCTTAGGGGTTGTGTGGGGGTGTTTTGCAGCCGTGGGCTGGGAGACCACGGAGCCAGCACCAAGAGTCTTCACGACAAGACTGAGTTCCTGCTCTGCACCGGCTGGGGGAGGCCAGACCCGTGGGCTTGGCTGCGGGGGTAGGAAGGTGGTCCCCACCGAGGCTGCAGAGACAGAAAGCGGGGGAGTGGGGAGGAGGCTGATGCACAGCTGATGGATGCGAGGAGAGCTTCGAGACGGAGTGTGAGGCCCTCTGTGGGGCAGGGGCAGGGTATAGCACTTGAGGGGGTGCCTGGACAGACTAGGACCCTGCCCTCTCTGCTGTCTTGGTCTCCAGGCCTGGCTCTGGGGCCCTCTTCGAGCCTCTCTGGAAACCCATTTCTCATTGCAAGCCCCCAGCCTGGGTATAGGACAGGCTTCCCCAGGGAGTGTCAGTCCAGGCCCCATCCTGCCCAGGCTGGACAGCAGGGCTCTGTCAGGCCAAGGCCCAGGGGGTCCAGGAGCATGGGTCAGCAGCCTGTCTGCCTTTCTTTCAGCCTCCAGGCCTGGGTAGAACCTTCCTGACCGTGGGGTCCCATGCGAAAGACCCATGCCCCCAGCCCCTTTGTGTGTGACTAGACCTCTTGCCGGGATGGCGCAGCCATCTCTGCCCAGCCACATGTCAACCTGGCTTCCTTGGACCCGCAGTGGAAATTGACTCTGATTTGTAGAATTTGGTTCAAAACCTACAGGATTTTTAATTAAAACCCGGAAAGTCCATCTGTGTAATTAAGCCTCCGGAAGTCGGCGGCTGTGAGATGAGAGTCCGGTTGGCACCACCTGCCGTCAGCTGCCCGCCAAGGCATGACTCGGGGATGGCTGGCCTGGGGGGCTGATGGACCCCCCTCCAGCGGGCTTCCTCTCTGGACTGGGCCAGGGGGACCCTGTGTGTGGAGGGCCCTCCCCGGGCAGGGCGGTTCTGCGTCTCCTGGGTGCACTTTGTACAGGCACGATTTGCAGGACCCCGGGACCTCATCCCTTGCATGGTGTTTAGGTGGGGGTGGGGCGGGTGTATCATAGGATGCTAACCACCAAGGGGTGCGCTTGCAGGGGTGGATGGGGGCCATGCTGGCCAGGTATGTCACCCCAGCTACAGGGACCGTTTCCCCGCCGCTCACGTGAGCCTGTGCTCATCAACAGGGTCACTGTGCATGGAAGCTGTCCTGAGCCCCTGGGCAGGCCCCAAGGGTGAGGGAGGCAGGCGGGGCCGGCAGGGTCAGGAGGAAGCTGAGGTCTGTAGTTTGGGAAGGTATCGAGATAGGACTGCAGTCCAGGACCTCGAGCTGGACTGTCTACAACTTGCTGGGGGCCTAGCTTCAGGCACTGGCGGGGGACTGTGACCCCCAGCCCCTGCCCAATAGCCCTTTGTGGGTCCCGGTCCAGACCAGCCTGGGGCTCCAGATGTGCATGGCAGTCTCGAGCGCCAAGGTCCTCAGCTCTGCCCTACACCAGCTCCAGGGTCTGGAGTGACCTCAAAGTGAGAGTGGGTGCAGGCCTGGGAGGAATCGGGCAGCTGGCTGGTGACATCAGACTGAAAAGAGGTATGTGATGATGGTGGAAGATGGGAAGGGCTGAGGGCTCAGGGTGGGCACCTGGCTGCTCCTGGAGCAGGACATGTGCCACTTGGGAGGCGGGGCCGACCAGGCAGAAGCCCTTGGGGGAGAGGAAGAGCTGGGAGAAGTGGGGCAGGGAAGGGGAGTCTCAGGAGCCAGGCTCACAATCCCCACACCCCCACTGCCGGGGACGGGCAAACCGAGGGCGCAGGCTGCTCTGTGCTGCCTCCCTGCAGGGGTAGGGGTGGGAAGCCTGCAAGACCAAGGGTTCAGCCAGGTCTAGGGAGCATCTGACCATCATCCACCAGGCCCAGAGCTGCCTGCTCACGGTGGCCCGCTGTCGGGGACCTGGGGGCCCGGCCCTCTGAGCTATCTTAGCGGGATGCTGATTTCTGTTTTTCTGCAGCCAGATCACAGCAGAGGCACTTGTTACTGCTGAACCCATTAAGTGTAATTATGGCGCTCTCGGCGGGAACGGGTAATTACATTGGTGGCCCAGTGCCACGCTGCGAGGGGCGCTGGGGACCAGGGGCTTCAGAGAGGCCACTGTTGGCCCTGTCCCTGCAGGGGGTGGGAGAGAAGGGTCTGGGCGGGGTGGGCTGCTGGCTCCACGAAGGAAGGACAGACAGACACAGCCTGGCCTTCTGCCCAGCCGCCTGAATGAACACACAGGCCCTGAACTTCCCCACACCTTTCCCCCCACCCTGACCCCTGTCACGGCATAGTCTCTGCCAGTGTGCAGGTGACCTCAGGGTCGGAGACCCTCATAGGCGGGGCCACGTGGACCGCGAGCCTAGCACCCACGTGCAGCGAGCCGCGGAGTGGGCACTCGGGTCCCTGGGGACCGACCCACTTTGCGGAGCCTGGCCCTACTGCTTTGGTCACCTTGTTGATCTGTGCAATGCGCCCTCTCCCGACTGGTGGACACTGAGGGGCTCAGGGGGCACCGAGGCTCCAGGGCACACAGCCCGCGTGTGCTGCAGGCGGTCTGGCCCCTGTCATCCTGCCCAGCCCCCTGGGTGCCTGGGGAGGGGCTAGGGGCTGCAGTACCGAATTTCTCAGGCTGTCTGACGGCAAGCAGTGTTTTCCAAGTGCTGACTCTCTCTCTTTAGTAGGAGGCCCTTTCCACCCCACAGAGCTCGGGAAGGCTTATCAGGTCCCCTGCTATCCAGCCCAGGGTGGGACAGGCGGGCAGCCCCACAGGAAGCCCGCCCCGGGGCCAGGGGATGGCCGTGTGTCCTGGTGGGAGGCGGGGGTACAAGGAGTGCCCCAAGGCCCTCCCATCTGACGGACACTTGCACCCACGGACTTGGGTGAAGCCCCACTGCCCCAGCCGGGGAACCCCCTTCCTCAGGCCTGGCACTGCTGGCCCAGCACGTGGCTCCCAACCGGAGGAGCGGAGGGGTAACTTGGAGGTGCACCGGGGCTTCTGTGGAGCCGAGGCGCCACCTGGTGGCCACTGTCCGAACGTGCGTCCTCGAGGTGGCGGGTGGCCTTCCGTCCTGAGGGCCAGCAACCCTGCAGGTGACCAGGTTCACACAGCACGGGCTGATACAGCACTGGCTGCTGGCAAGGCGCCCTAAGGTCCTGGCTGGACACCCTCTTGGCAAAGGGAGAGCCTCCTGGACGGGACCTTTCATGGGCTAGCTAACTTGGGGAGTGGTCCTCACTCACCTGTCCTTTGTCCGTGTCCCAGCCCCTTCATCCAGCTTCACAGTAGGATTGCGGGTCCCCTGGGCCCAGGCACTGCGCTGAGCTAAAGCTCGCATCCCTCATTGCCTGTCGCCGTGGTCAGAGCATCCTCTGGGGTCACAGGAGGGACTCTTGCAGGACCACGAAGAGGGTCTTTGGGTGCCTTTATGGCACCAGTAACAATTACTGGGCATTTGTGGTACTCGGGGTCCCAGCTGGGCAGCAGTGGTGAGCCTGGCCACGGTTTAGGACCACGGTTTAGGGAGCCTGGTGGAGGGGCAGTGGCTGGCCCCCCATCTCGGTCCGGAGTCCTGCTGTACACGAGAGGTTGGCAGCGATGTCCAGAGGCCGGTATTGGGGTCCTTCCCTCACTGCCCAGCTGATGGGCCGAGCACGGAGTGGGGAGGTTTTGACGATCTGGCCCTGTGGCGGCTGGGGGTTTGCTGGAGGCGCGTCCTGGGGCTCCTTAATTGCCACGTAGACCCTTAACTCAACACGTGCCCCACGTGGTTCGAGCACGTCAGCATGCTGGTCATCATGCTCAACTGCGTGACCCTGGGCATGTTCCGGCCCTGCGAGGACGTCGAGTGCCGCTCGGAGCGCTGCGGCATCCTGGAGGTGGGCGGGGCCTGAGGGGCGGGACCTGGAGGTGGGCGGGGGGGGCTGGGTGGGGTAGGAGGGAGGGGTTCGATTTGGGCGGGGCCGGTCACCGGGAGCCCCGGGCCATGTGTGAGGGGCGTAGGCCCCACTCTCAGGCCCCGCTCCTGCAGGCGTTTGACGACTTCATCTTCGCCTTCTTCGCGGTGGAGATGGTCATCAAGATGATCGCCCTGGGGCTGTTTGGGCAGAAGTGCTACCTGGGAGACACGTGGAACAGGCTGGACTTCTTCATCGTCATGGCGGGGTACGGCCCCTCCCCCGAGGGCCAGCCTGGAGCGACCCCGGTGGCTGGTCAGGCCCGTCTGGGAGCAGCCCCTGGGGCCCCCAGGATGAGGGATGGGGAGTTGCACTCAGGCGAGATGGGTCCCGGGGAGTGGCTGGGGGTGGGGTGCCGGGGGCGGGACCTATCCGGGGCTCCCTGTGCCAGCACAGGTGGGACAGACACAGGGTGTCTGGGGCGGCCTGTGAGTAGCGAGGGTCCTCCAGTGATGAGCCGAGGCTGTGGTTTCCCTGCTTCCGGGCAGCCGGGCTGGGCGCACGGCATAGGCAGCATGCCTCCAGCAACTGCTCGCCTCCTGGCCTCAGCCGGCAGGGTACCCTGGAGAGAGCCGGGTGCCCGCTGGCCTGGCTCTGATCCCCGCTCCCAGCACCTACGCCCACTGAGCATGCCCCTGCTCTGCCCCCAGTATGATGGAGTACTCCTTGGACGGACACAACGTGAGCCTCTCGGCCATCCGAACGGTGCGAGTGCTGCGGCCCCTTCGTGCCATCAACCGTGTGCCCAGTAAGTGACCCCCACCCAGGGCTGGGGTAAGCATGTCCAGACGGCTCTGCTGAGAGCTCCTGAGGCCCCACTGGGCACAAGACGCAGAGACCGTGCCGCCTGTCTGGCTGTTGGGTGCTGAGGTCCCAGCCTAGACCATGGTGCAGGCCTCCTGCCGTTTACACGGCAGCTGAGGATTTGCTGCTGCTTTTCGGGGAGGCGGGGGGGCGGGGGGTGACAGAGCAACCCTATACCGAGCCGGGGCAGTCAGGCTGAAGAGGGGCCCCATGTCCCCCAGGGCTGCTGAGTGTCAGGGGCCATTCGAAACCTCAGACTCATCATCCACACAGCGTTTGGGTTCATGTTCTGGAGCCATGCAGGACGTGGTGGCTTCCTTGTCTGGCCCGCCCCAGCGATCCTCCCGTCTGAGCCCTGCCAAGGGGCCTGGTGCTCAGGGAAGCAGGGATAAGCTTCTGGACAGTCATGTGGGTTTGGAAGTTTGTTTGGAAGGTGGTCTGTGCTGACCGTGGTCATGCCCACATGGGTCTGTGTGGGGGTCTCCATGTCTTCAGAGTTTCCAGTGTTCAGATTGAATTCAGCTGTTAGTTTTCCTGAGGGTATAGCAGGGGCACTCCCCACGTGACTGTCGAGCATGTGCGCGCATGCATACAGGTGGGTCTCGTGTGCCACCTAGGTGTGCACAGCCTTTCTGGCTGCCTATCCTGGGTCCTGGTGGCTTCAACACCGAAGCCCAGGGGGTCAGGGCTTGTCCTGTGGCTCCTCCAAGAAGTATCCCCCCCTAGGATGGGTCACTGTCTCCCCCTGAAGCTGTCAGCTCCGCCAAAGAGCAGGAGGGTGAAGGGTTACGCTGTGGGACTCCTAGGCCTTGCATCTAGCTGCCACTTGGCTCTACCCTCGGGGATCAGACAGGGTTCGGATGCTGTGTGACCTTGGGCAAGTAACTGTACCCTCTGAGCCTTGGTTTACCCAGCTGTGAATGTGGTACTCCTCAGGATGGCTGGGAGGTGAGGTGGTTCTTTGTTCTGCGCCCAGCACCACCACACACTCGCTCCATTCACCTGGGTCCCATTTCACAGCCCCTTTCACAGCACAGATCACTTTTCAGGCCAAATGCTGCCTTCAGCCTGGTCTCCCTGTGGTGTCAGGCCCTGGTCCCAAACAGGGCGCCTCCCCGACCCCGGACCATGTTCCCCTCACAGCGAGCCCCCAGTGGGCATGTTCCAGGCTGCGTCTCACTCTGGCTGCCTGGGGTCCACTCTGAACCCTGGATCATCTGTGGCCTTGGAGCCAGTTGCACTCTGGTGAGGGTGGTGCTCTCGGGTTTCATCCCTGGTGAATCTTCCTCTCGACCATTTCTGAAACTGCAGCGCCCTTCCCAGCTGTGATTACCCCTGTAGCCCCAGGGGCTCCTCTGTCACCCAGCAGCCCCTGGGTGCTCTCCAGGGGGCCTTGGCATCTGCCCCTGGCTCTGCCTGCACCCTTAGCCTGGCCCTTGCTTGTTTCTGGAAGTGAGACATGTCCTCCTTGCTGAGGTCTGGGAGCAGGGCAGACCCAGGACCAAGTGAATGGCCGGTGAGGCTGGCTGACCCACTCCCTGGATTAATCTGTGTTCACACACTGCATCGCACCCAGTAATGAGAGCTTCAAAATGCTCTCAAAAGCCGCCTCCTGGGACTTCCCTGGTGGTCCAGAGGCTGGGACTTCACCTTCCAATGCAGGGCCTGTGAGTTCGAGCCCAGGTCTGGAAACTCAGATGCCATATGCCTCATGACCAAAAGTCCAGAATGTTAACACAGATGCAGTATTGTAACAAATTCAATAAAGACTTTAAAAACGGTCCACATTAACCAAAAAAAACTGTAAAAAAAAAGGGGGGGGGTGCACACAGCCCCTACCTCCCCTCCAGGGCTCTGCTTCACATGATTCACATAGAGAGTGAGAAGAAACACTGGTCCCCAAATGTAGTACCTGCTTCAAGACCCGGGGCTCCTGCATGCAGGAGGCAGCTGAGAGTCTGAGCTACTGGGGCTCCCCCAGGCTGCTGCTCCCATGACGAGCCTGCGGCTGCGGGACTCCTTAGCTGTCACACTGAGGGCCCACCTAGATGCGGTGTGGTTTGGGCCGACATTCCTGAGGAGCAGGGACCACCTACCCTGAGCCCTTCCAGTCGGTGGCCTTATTTACTGCCCTCCGTGGGGTCTGGCAGAATGTGGAGGGGCTTGGGTCGTGTCCCCCGCAGAGGCACTGATGCCCACTTGTGAATGGCAGAGAGCTCAGGAGGGGCTGGGGCCTCAGGGATGCCCGAGAGGGCTCCGCTGCGCTGACCGGCTGCGTGATGCCTGTAGGCATGCGGATCCTGGTCACGCTGCTGCTGGACACACTGCCCATGCTCGGCAACGTCCTCCTGCTCTGCTTCTTTGTCTTCTTCATCTTCGGCATCGTGGGCGTCCAGCTTTGGGCCGGCCTGCTGCGCAACCGCTGCTTCCTGGACAGCACCTTCGCCAGGTGCGCAGGGCCTGCCCCAACCTGCTCTTCCTGGGCCTGCCCCTGGAGGCTCCACCCCAACAGGCCCCTCCCTCCAGGCCCCGCCCCTGGAGGCTCCACCCCAACAGGCCCCGCCCTCCAGGCCCCGCCCCCTGGAGGCCCCACCCCAACAGGTCCCCCGCCCCTGGAGGCTCCACCCCTCCAGGTTCCTGCCCTCCTAGCCCTGTTCCCCAGACACGATCTTCCTAGAGCGGCACTAGCTCTAGCGAACTCAGGTCTGCCTCTTAACCTTTTGTTTTGTGTGTGTGTATACCTCTGTGTGTCTGTCTCGCCGTCTCTTCTCCAGGAACAGCAACCTCAGCTTCCTGCGGCCGTACTACCAGCCGGAGGAGGGCGAGGAAAACCCGTTCATCTGCTCCTCTCGCCGGGACAACGGCATGCAGAAGTGCTCGCACATCCCCAGCCGCCGCGAGCTGCGCGTGGAGTGCACGCTGGGCTGGGAGGCCTACGGGCAGCCGCAGGCCGAGGGCGCCGGTGGCACTGGTCACCACACCTGCATCAACTGGAACCAGTACTACAACGTGTGCCGTTCGGGCGACTCCAACCCGCACAACGGGGCCATCAGCTTCGACAATATTGGCTACGCCTGGATCGCCATCTTCCAGGTGGGCGCCGGGTCTCCCCTGTACCGCGCACCCAGCGTGTAGGGCTGGGGGCTGGCGCCAGGCCGGGCTTTCCTACCCCGCCAGCCATGCCACCCTCCCCGGGACAGGCGAGGGGGGCCCACTGCCCTCCCAGGGCCGTCCATGTGTCCAGCCGCCTGCAACTCCCCCAGGTGATCACGCTGGAGGGCTGGGTGGACATCATGTACTACGTCATGGACGCCCACTCCTTCTACAACTTCATCTACTTCATCTTGCTCATCATCGTGAGTGTGGGGACGCGGTGGGGCATCGCCGCGAGGGGTGGGGTGTTCCTGCATTGTGACAGACCTGTCTCGGATCCTGAGCCCCTCTGTTACTGGCCATGGCCCTGCCCCCAGGATCCATCGAGGGCCTGTGCATCCTGGCCCTCCACAGGGACTGTGACCCCCAAAGGTGGTGCTCAGTTGGTTCTCTCTGTGGCCCTGGGGTCTGAGGCAGGATCTGCATAGACCAGAGGTGAGCTGAGCCAGGAACCCGCCCCTTGTTATCTCAGACCATAAGCCCAAGCAGAGGCGAGTGTCACCTGCTGACCCTGCCACGAAGGACAGTGCAGCCTTGGGGCGGGGGGAGGCCAGACCCAGGCAGGAGGATCTAGTTGAAGAACATATCTTCAGGAAGAGGGCGTGAACCACACAAATGACAGGAAGGAGTCTCCCCACATGTCCTCCAACTGCCCACAAATAATCCAGGAGCAGCCACTGTGCACCACCCGTTCCAGATGCGGGGGCTCAGCGTCAAGTCAGCAGGGGCCCCACCCATCCCAGGGCGCCCCGCCGGCCCCTAGATCGGGAAGCACACAGTAGGGCTCATGTATCACTCATCAGAGGCTCGATTGTGGTGTAGAAACCACAGCTGCTGTCCTGGCCTTCTGCTTGACCCGGGATGGTGGATCCCAGTGCTCCCTGCTTCCCCACCTCCCGGGAGCACATGGCCGGCGAGCTCACGGCTGCCCGCCCACCACAGGTGGGTTCCTTCTTCATGATCAACCTGTGCCTGGTGGTCATCGCCACGCAGTTCTCGGAGACAAAGCAGCGGGAGAACCAGCTGATGCGGGAGCAGCGGGCCCGTTACCTGTCCAACGACAGCACGCTGGCCAGCTTCTCCGAGCCGGGCAGCTGCTACGAGGAGCTCCTCCGGTACGTGGGCCACGTGTGCCGCAAGCTAAAGCGCCGTGGCCTGCGCCTCTACGCCCGCTGGCAGAGCCGCTGGCGCAAGAAGGCGGACCCTGGCAGTGCCGGGCCCGGCCAGGGCTCAGGGCGGCGGCCGCGGCGGGCGGGCGGGCGCCCCGCCTCCATCCACCATCTCGTGTACCACCACCACCACCACCACCACCACCACTACCACTTCAGCCACGGCAGCCCCCGCCGGCCAGGCCCCGAGCCAGGGGCCGGCGATGCCAGGCTGGTGCGGGCCGGAGTGCCAGCCTCACCCGGGCGCGGGCCCCCTGACGCCGAATCGGTGCACAGCGTGTACCACGCTGACTGCCATGTGGAGGGGCCGCAGGAGAGGGCCCGCGTGGCGCACGCCGCGGCCACTGCTGCCGCCGGGCTCAAGCTGGCCGCGGGGCTGGGAGCCATGAACTACCCCACCATCCTGCCCTCGGCCACGAGCAGTGGCAAAGGCGGCCTCGGGCCCAAGGCGAAGCGGCCTGGTGGCCCCCCGGGAGCTGGGGGGCACAGCCCCCTGAGGCTGAGCAGCCCGGATCCCTGCGAGAAGATCCAGCACCTGGTTGGGGAGCATGGTAAGGATCTCCCCCGGTGGGGAGCAGTGGGGGGGTGGGGCACGGGGCTCCTGGGACGTCCCCACCTATGTGCCCACCCTCGTGAGCCCAGCCTTCTCCTTTGGAATCCTGGACAAGGGAGAGAAAGGGGGCCTGGCAGCCTCAGATGGGAGGAGGTGCCCCCCCACCTCCATCCTGTGTTCTTGAGCAGCTCATGGCTCAGTGGGATGCGAGTGTTTGCCACGGGGAAATGAGAATTCTGAAGCTGGCAAGCCAAAAAGAAGCCCCGGGGCTGTGTCCCATGGCCCCGAGTGGGACGGCCAGTCGTTTCTCAGGAGGAGCACTTGGCCCGCGCTCTTGGTGGGGAGACTGGCTGCGGCGGGCGGAGGGGAAGCCAAGGTCGCGGAGCTCCCAGAGGCCGAGCAGAGAGGAGCCGGGGTGCCCCTCGGTACACTCGGCCCTCCCACCTGGGCCCCCGGCCCGACCCTCCTGGTTCATGCAGGACACTGGGGTCACACCAGGCTGAGGCCTCCCAGGTGGCCTGCACTGGCAGGGGACCTGGGGCAGGGAGGGGTGTGTGTGCCGGGGCCTCCCTATGTGCTCACACTGCCCCAGGCGTCACTGCACGCGCCCGTGCAGCTCTGCACTACCCCCGGGGGGAGCATGGCCCGTGGGGCTCCTGGCCGCGGCGAGTCTAAGCCGCTGGGGGTGCGGAGTCACCTGGGCCCCAGAGACTCAGCGGGGAGGCAGTGCGAAGTGACGATGGCTCAGGGCATCGTGAGCCGGAACGTTCACAGTCACAGCATCCGTTTACTGGAAGTGGCTCACGTCATATTTCTGTGGGTGGTGTGGCTTCTGTGGGGATGAGCCTCCTCCTCTTTTTATCCCTGAGTGAACAGAGAGCAGCTCTGCAGGGCGTATGGGTGTGCAAGTATGTGAGTCTGTGCCTGTGCGTGTGCTCAGCTGTGTGCCCAGGTGTGTATGAGAGTGCCCAGATGGGCACCTGTGCTCAGGTGTATGCAGGCATGCGTGTGCCCAGGTGTGTACAATGTGCTCAGCTGTGTGCCCAAGTGTATATGACTGTGCCCAGGGGTGTGCAAGTGTGCACATGAACACCATTCACCCCACGGCAGCCTCCGTGAGCGCCTGCTTCCTGGGCACCGGCTGAGCAACCTGAGGCTGCCCGCGTTCTTCTCCCCGCAGGACTGGGCCAGGCCCCCAGCCGCCTGTCGGGCCTGAGTGTGCCGTGCCCTCTGCCCAGCCCCCAGGCGGGCACGCTGACCTGTGAGCTGAGCAGCTGCCCGTACTGCACCAGCGCCCTGGAGGACCCTGAGCTGGAGTTCAGTGACTCGGGCAGTGGAGACTCAGACAGCAACGGGGTCTACGAGTTCACGCAGGACGTGCGGCACGGGGACCACCGCGACCCCATGCAGTCGCCCCCCGCGGCAGAGGCACCAGGCGCGGGCGGCACACGGCGGAGGGGGCCACGGCGGGCGGCGGCGGGCGAGCAGGGCGGGCTGGGCCGCATCTGGGCCTCCTTCAGTGGCAAGCTGCGCCGCATCGTGGACAGCAAGTACTTCAACCGGGGCATCATGGTGGCCATCCTCACCAACACGCTGAGCATGGGCGTCGAGTACCACGAGCAGGTGGGCGCCCACACAGACAGCCCTCAGCGTGGTCTTGGGGCACGTCCCTCCTGCCTGTGTCTCCTGCAGGCATTAGTCTCTCATGGGCTCCACAGAGGGCTCTCTGGGGTTGGGGAACAGGCATGGCGGTGGGGCTGGAGGTCGGCTGTGCGGGCGTTCTTATCACTCAGCGGATGCTCCTGCTGCTCGCTGGTGAGCCTCTGCTGAGTGGAGAACAGAGACTGTGGCTCCCGTCCGGAGGTCCTCTGTCTGGGGCGGGGCTCCCAGAGGCAGCAGGGAACCAAGGGCACTCGCCAGGCCATCTGGTGCTTTTCAGGGTGGGACTCCTAGAGCCCAGCTTTCATGGACAGAGCCCCCTGTATGAGCTGGACCTTCGGGCTGGGATGCCCTGGGTGGCCCCAGAGGAGGAATGTGGCGGTGGCACATGGTGCTGGCACATGGCCCCTGCCCTGGACTGGGGCTTCCCCGAGGAGCAGTGGCTGGGCCTGCAGGGAGAGGTCACCCTCTCTGGGGACTGAGGCCAGTTCACTCTTAATGACCAAACTGCCTTCCTCCTTTTCTGCCCTCTGGGCTTTTTAAGTCCCTTAAGCTCTGGTCTTTCATCCTTTAGCAATTCAGGGAAAATGCAAGTGGTGTTAGCCTCCAGCTGGCGTCTGGGAGGTGCCGTCTGTGAGGGTGAGATCCAGGCCAGGAGCAACAGCAGGCTGGGGGATCCCTGGCCCGGAAGAGCCTCTGCACGCACACATGTGCACACACGCACATACGCAAAGGTGACATGTGCAGATGTGGGCTTGCGTACAGACACATGGGTGGCCACACATGCACACAACACATGCGGGTACATGCAGACTCATGTGCACACAAGCAGACCACACACTGGCACATACACACCAGCATTTACACTGGCTCAGGCGTGCACTTGCACACATAGGCAGACCAGTGTATCCCCGGTGAGAAAGGGGCCTCTGGGGCCTTCTGCTGACAAGGAAGGGTGTGCGGGGCCACCAGGGCCAGGGCAGCTGCTGGGGGAACCACCGTACTGCCTGCACCCCGGGTACCCACATGCCCACCTCGGAACAGATGCTCCAGGCTCTGTTCCCAGGGCCTGTGCTATTGGGGTCTGGGAAGTCTCTGGAGCCCTGTTTCTCCGACATGCTGCTGGGAAGGTCAGGCAAGGCCTGGGGGAGCCAGGGACAGTCAGGGTGGGAGGGCCAGGCAGGCTGGGTGCAGCTGGAGGGGACACCCCTGCGGTCCCTGTTTTCTCTAGACAGCCGATGGGGCTCCTCCTGAGACGTTGCCACAGCTTCTTGACGCAGCCTTACCTGCTCCCAGCTCAGTGGAGTGGTGCCCCACCCTGCCATGACAGGCAGTGGGGGCTGGGGGTGGGCCCTGACGACCCCTCTGCCACCCACAGCCTGACGAGCTGACCAACGCCCTGGAGATCAGCAACATCGTGTTCACAAGCATGTTTGCCTTGGAGATGCTGTTGAAGCTGCTGGCCTGCGGCCCACTGGGCTACATCCGGAACCCCTACAACATCTTTGATGGCATCATTGTGGTCATCAGGTGGGTCCCCTCCTCCCAGGAGCCCCTGGGATCTGGGGAAGCTCCCGTGTGCACCACAGCCCCTGCAGACGGCAGAGCCCCCACCACTGGGAAAGGCCCTGCCTTCAGGGTGCAGAGGTGGTGTGTCCTGGGTGGGGGGGGTCATCACCTCTCCTCACAGGCACTGTCAGGTCCACATGGTGGGGTCAGCTGCAGCTCACACAGGAGTTTCTAGAAGCTAGTGGAGCTGCTCCCTGTGGGAACAGAGCAGGTGCTCAGTGGCCCTTCAGCCTTGCAGCCGGCCTCCACTGAGGGCTTAGCCCCCTCAAGGAAGGCCAGCTTGCTGCAGCAAAATCAGCACGGAAAGGACCAGGGCGATCTGGGGAAATTCCCTCCCCCGGGACAAAGCAGGGCCCTTGGGAGTCAAGGGGGCCCCCCCAGCCTAACGAGAACAGACAAGCCAGGCACGCTGGAAAGGCACCCAGTCGAGTCTTCAGACACCACCACCACCCCTCAGCCCCTCCGACGCCTTGATGCAGCCGTACCTGCTCCCAGTTGGGATTGAGCGGAGGCCGCGGTGGCTCCTGGGCTGTCGTTCCTGCCTCTGGGAAGAGGGTGTCCCAGAGTCAGGGCGGAAGTAGGCACTTGCCGCCCCGAAAGCCGTTCTAACCCTGCCTGCCCTGCCCCACAGCGTGTGGGAGATCATCGGGCAAGCGGACGGCGGGCTGTCGGTGCTGCGCACCTTCCGGCTGCTGCGGGTGCTCAAGCTGGTGCGCTTCATGCCCGCGCTGCGGCGCCAGCTGGTGGTGCTCATGAAGACCATGGACAACGTGGCCACCTTCTGCATGCTGCTCATGCTTTTCATCTTTATCTTCAGGTGCGCGCGCCGCGCAGGGGCCGCCCTGCCCCGGGTGGCCGCAAGGGGAAGGCCCAAGGCGTTGAGCCCGCGCAGGTGCTGGACGGGAGGACCCCCCCCTCCCCCTACCCCGGCCAGGCCCCCCCACCGCTCCGGTACCACCCACTGCACGGGTCCCGCCCACCGCATCATCAGTCCAGGCCCTGGCTTGGGGGCCAGGGGGTGCCCTGAGCCTCAAAGTGGAAAATCACTTTTCAATCACTGTGGGTTTTACTAGCATTGATTTGGGTGCCTCCCGTGCCAGGCACCAGCACACAGTGGGGGACGTGGAATTGTGCTCAAAAGAGCCAAGGGCGAAGGGGGTGGAGGAGGGCGGGGCAGGTGGGCTGGGGCTCCTGGACCACTGCTGCTGTGCTGAGCCCAGGGCCGAGGGCCTTGGGGAGGGGGCTGGGGCGGAGGGCGGCCCACATAGGCCAGGTGAGACTGACACCCAGTCCTGGCCGCTGCCTGAAGCCAGAGTGGCCTCCAGTGTTCCCCGCGTTCTTGGCTTTGGTCTTAACATCTATAGAATGGAAACAGCTTGCCCATGGACCCTGGGCGGCCCTGCCCACCAAGCAGCCGGAGCTCTGGGAGGTGCAGAGGAATGGATGGTGGGCGTGGGGTGACCAGGCTGGGTCCCCAGCTCCACACCTGGCCCTCCGCAGCAGTCACTCACTGTACCCCTGCCTGTCCACCCCCCCAGCATCCTTGGCATGCATCTCTTCGGCTGCAAATTCAGCCTGAAAACAGATACCGGAGACACAGTCCCCGACCGAAAGAACTTTGATTCCCTGCTGTGGGCCATTGTCACCGTGTTTCAGGTACAGCTGGGCGGGCCGTCCCCCGCTGTGCACGTGGTCCCGGGGGGGCCACAGCCCTGCTCAGAGCTGGCCAAGACCCCTCTGAGGCCACTGGGGGTGAAGAACAGTGGCCGAGATGTTGGGGTGGTGGGCCTGGTCGGTCTTGTCCTTCTGGTCCTGAGGCCTGGCAATGTTCCCCAAGCCAGGATTCCGTCCTGGTGCCCCCTTGGCCCCCACGTTGGGCCCACTCTGCCCGCTGCCCCTCCCCCAGATCCTCACCCAGGAGGACTGGAATGTCGTCCTGTACAACGGCATGGCCTCCACGTCCTCCTGGGCCGCCCTGTACTTCGTGGCCCTCATGACCTTTGGCAACTACGTGCTCTTCAACCTGCTGGTGGCCATCCTGGTGGAGGGTTTCCAGGCCGAGGTGAGGGGGAGCTTCCAGGGGAGGTGAAGGGCTTCCAGGGGAGGTGAGGGGGCTTCCAGGGGAGGCGGTGGGAGCCAGGAGTATGAGGCAGACCTCATCCTTGCCTTGCTGGGCTCTTCTGTCCACGCCCACCCCTTGTGGGCCTGGCCTTTCCATTAGGGGTTCCCCCCCCCGCGGGGAGCCTCACGTGTGCTGTGTGCTTGGCTGGCACAGGGCGATGCCACCAGGTCCGACACAGATGAAGACAAGACATCCACCCACTTGGAGGAAGACTTGGACAAGTTCCGAGACCTCAGGGCTACAGGTGCGTGTGTGGGTGGGGGGGCAGGGGTGGGGCGGAGGGGACACTGCCTCCTGGGTCTGGGCACAGCTGGGTCCTAGGTGGACAGGCTCTCCTTCTGGGAGCCCTGCAGGCTCGAGTGGCCTTCCGTCTCCCCCCTCCCCTAGAGATGAAGATGTATTCGCTGGCGGTGACACCCAACGGGCACCTGGAGGGCCGGGGCAGCCTGCCCCCTCCCCTTATCATGCGCACGGCAGCCACGCCCATGCCCACCCCCAAGAGCTCCCCACACCTGGACGCGGCCCCTGGGCCCCTGGACTCGCGCCGTGGCAGCAGCAGCTCCATGGACCCTCAGCTAGGGGACCAGAAATCTCTGGTAGGGACGGTCCCCTGCCCTGGCCTCGGGGCACCTTCAGGCTCACCCCCCAACACAGCTCCTTAGGCCTTTCCCAGAGATGAGTGAGGGTCCCAAATGTGCCCTCCCCACTCACACCCCAGAAATCCCTCAGGCCTGAGCGCTTTGTTTTCTATAAATGGATCTGGAAAGCGCTTACGGGAGGCATATGAATAAGCAAGTAGAATAGCAGGCCAGAAGTTTATCTTCCAATTTGCGCAATGTAAGATAAAAGCTGGCAGAGCACAGAGTGTACAAGAAGGGAAAACAGAAAAGGATGGCAAAAAGGTGTAAAAGCTGAGTACACGAAACAGGTGACGGAAGCCGGGCGGAGGCTTCTGTGCGTCACGACCAACAGCGCCTTGTGGAGCTGGGGCCCCTGGTCTTTCCAAACAAACCCAGGAAGCACCACCCCAGACAGACGCAGCCAGAGCCGGCTCTGTGCACCTCAGAAGGGCCAGGGAGGAGTGGGTGGAGCAGGACAAGCTAACTTGGGTTGGGGGGGTGGGGGGTGAACCTGGAGAAAAGTTCAGGCAAACCATCGAGAGGTGGGGAAATCAAGTGTCAGTCACAGAAAAGCTGCACAGCCAAGCACATCACAGCTAAGCTGCTAGAGCCCCCAGGAGGAGGACGGGGCTGTTGGGCCAGATTGCAGCTCAGCTCCTTCCTGCTGGTCCAGGAAGTGGAAACGGCAAGGGGCAGAGAGCATAGGTGCAGCAAAAGTGAAGTCCCCAGAGCACAGCCCAGTTTCTCTCCTGAGGCAGCTTCTCCTTGAAAGTCCAGAGCCTGCCAACCAGAAACTGATGAGTGGTCCCTCCCCAGAGATCCAGGTCAGCCGCTGGGCCGCATCTGAGGATGCCTGGTCTGTAGCTGGTCCCTGGCCCATTGATGACCTTCGCCCACCCTCTGGTCCTCAAGCGGGCGTGCGAGGCCCACTCAGCGCTCTGACACCTGCTGGTGGTGTCTCCAGCTCACTGCATCACAGGCATCTCACTGACAGCTCAGTGCCACTGGCAGCTCCCCAGCAGGGCTGTCTGCTCCTTAGAGGAGAGGCCCTATTTAGTTTACACATGCATGTTAGTTGCTCAGTCATGTCCGATTCTTTGTGGCCCCACAGACTGTAGCCCACCAGGCTCCTGTGTCCGTGGGATTCTTCAGGCAAGAATACTGGAGTGGGTAGCCATTTCCTTCTCCCAACCAGGGATCTTCCCAACCCAGGGATCAAACCCAGGTCTCCTGCATTGCAGACGGATTCTTTATCATCCGAGCCACCAGGGAAGCTCATTAAAGGAGATGACCCATGTATGAACGTCACCCGTGGGTGTCCGTGGCGATCCCTTTCAGCAGGGAAAGGCCCGTGAGCCAGGTGCCCTGACGCCAGGGTGTTGGGGGCGACTTGGGAGGGGTGTGACCTGCTCATTCCTGCCCCTGCCCCGCAGTCTAGCCTCCGAAGCTCGCCCTGTGCCCCCTGGGGCCCCAACAGTGCCTGGAGCAGCCGGCGCTCCAGCTGGAACAGCCTGGGCCGCGCACCCAGCCTCAAGCGCAGGAGCCAGTGTGGGGAGCGAGAGTCGCTGCTCTCTGGTGAGGGCAGGGGCAGCGGCAGCACGGACGAGGAAGCCGAGGATGGCCGGCCCGGGGCGGGGGCCTCGTCGGGCACACGGGCCACGCCGCTGCGGCGCGCCGAGTCCCTGGACCACCGCAGCACGCTGGACCTGCGGCCCCCACGGCCGGCCACCCTGCTGCCCACCAAGGCCCACGACTGCAACGGGCAGGTGCTGGCCCTGCCCAGCGAGTTCTTCCTGCGCATCGACAGCCACAAGGAGGATCCGGCCGAGTTTGACGACGACGTGGAGGACGTGAGTGGGGGTGGGCCTCACGTTGGCCCCTTGCCTCCCCCAGTTGTGGGCGCAGCGTTCATGGGAGGCCCTGGGGGCGGGAAGCAGGACAGGCTGGGCCAGAGCGCATCCCCAGGGAGTTGAGTGGGATTCGTCCCAGGTTCAGCCCCATCTCCGGCTGAGGGCTGGTTCTGGGCTGGAGTCGGTCAGCCAGTGAGACCTCCACTGGGGGAGGGGAAGTGCCTTCCCAGCTGGGCACACTGCTGCCCAGGACTGCTGGGCGCCGCCTGGGTGGGGATCTGAGGATGGCCACTCACGGCCCCCCCGGGCCCCAGTGTAACTCCCTGGCCCAGCGCCTGGTGGGTGGACAGGGCTGAGCCTGAAGGCGGGAGGGGCCCTGAACACCCCCCTTCCCTCCCCAGAGCTGCTGCTCACGGCTGCAGAAGGTGCTGGAGCCGCACAAGCCAGAGTGCTGCCGGAGCCGCGAGCCCTGGGCCCTGTATCTCTTCTCCCCGCAGAACAGGTGAAGGGTGTGCCTGGGAGAGCTGAGCCCACCCTGGGGGCCCCCTTCGTCCCTACCAGACGTGAGCTCTGTGGACAGAAGCCAGGGCTTGGCCAGGACTGTCCAAAAACCCTCATTCCCGGCCCCCAGGTTCCGTGTCTCCTGCCAAAAGATCATTGCTCACAAGATGTTCGATCACGTCGTCCTCGTCTTCATCTTCCTCAACTGCATCACCATTGCCCTGGAGAGACCCGACATCGACCCCGGCAGCACCGTGAGGCTCTCTCCTCGCTGCGGGGGGTGGGGGGGGGTGTTCCACGGCCACCACCGGCCCCTCCCATTGTGCTGTCTCCTGCAGGAGCGCGTTTTCCTCAGCGTCTCCAACTACATCTTCACAGCGATCTTCGTGGCGGAGATGATGGTGAAGGTACACCGTGTCCTTGGGGACCCGGGGATCTGTCTGTCTGGCCTTACGGCCGCGGCCACATGTGCAGGGCGTAGGTCCACAAGCCTGTCGTCTGCACTCTCCAGGTGGTGGCCCTGGGCCTCGTCTCGGGTGAGCACGCCTACCTGCAGAGCAGCTGGAACATACTGGACGGGGTCCTGGTCCTGGTGTCCCTGGTGGACATCGTCGTGGCCATGGCCTCGGCTGGCGGCGCCAAGATCCTGGGCATCCTGCGTGTGCTGCGCCTGCTGCGGACCCTGCGGCCGCTGAGGTGGATGGGGCCGCGGGGCGGAGCCAAAGGAGCGGGCGGAGGCAGGGGGCGGGGCCGCGGTGGGGCGGGGCCCAGGCAGGAGAGGCAGTGCTGGGCTCCTGGTGGCAGCTCCCTTGGGCGCTCCCGCCCAGCAAGCGCGTTTCTTCTGGCCCTCTTCCAGGGTCATCAGCCGTGCGCCGGGCCTCAAGCTGGTGGTGGAGACTCTGATATCGTCCCTCAGGCCCATCGGGAACATCGTCCTCATCTGCTGTGCCTTCTTCATCATCTTCGGCATCCTCGGGGTGCAGGTGCGTGGCCTGCCTGTCTGAGGGACGGTGGGCATTGGGCAGCAGCGGCGCAGTCGCCCGGGAGGACCGCGGCCCTAGCAGGCAGGGAGAGGGAGGGCCCATGAGGGGGTGGGGGTTGGCGGGGCAGGGCCCGGCCCTCTGGGTGACCGCTCCTCCCGGTCAGCTCTTCAAGGGGAAGTTTTACTACTGCGAGGGCGCCGACACCAGGAACATTTCCACTAAGGCCGAGTGCAGGGCCGCACACTACCGTTGGGTGCGACGCAAGTACAACTTCGACAACCTGGGCCAGGTGGGCGGGGCTGGGGCGGGGCGGGCGGGGCTGGGGCGGGGCGGGCGGGCCTGGCGGGTGACTCACCCAGCGCAGCCCTGATCTGGCGGGCGGGAGCCGCTGGGTCTCAGCCGGCGAGTTAGGAGGGTCCGCGGTGAGAGAGCCCGGCAGCGCGTGTGGCCCTGCGGGGCGCGCGCAGCAGGAGGCCGCGCCCAGAGGTGCCCGCCTTGCTCTGGCCTCGCAGGCGCTGATGTCGCTGTTCGTGCTCTCGTCCAAGGACGGCTGGGTGAACATCATGTACGACGGGCTGGATGCCGTGGGCGTGGACCAGCAGGTGCGGCGGGCGGCCCTGCCCCTCCGCGCGGGCCTTCTCCTTTGGTCTCCGCTCATCTCAGGGAGCGCAACGTCCCCCGAGACGAGGCTGCCTTTGGCCTCTGGGGACGTCCGCAGAGGTCCCCGTCGGGGGTCAGCGCCCGCGGGCGGGGCTCAGCGCGTGTGGGCGGGGCCAGTGCCCGTGGGCGGGGCTCAGCGCGTGTGGGCGGGGCCAGTGCCCGTGGGCGGGCCGGCACCCACGCGCTCTCCTGTGCCGCAGCCCGTGCCCAACCACAACCCGTGGATGCTGCTCTACTTCATCTCCTTCCTGCTCATCGTCAGCTTCTTCGTGCTCAACATGTTCGTGGGCGTCGTGGTGGAGAACTTCCACAAGTGCCGGCAGCACCAGGAGGCCGAGGAGGCGCGGCGGCGCGAGGAGAAGCGGCAGCGTCGCCTGGAGAGGAAGCGCAGGAGTAAGGCCCTCCCGGTGGCGGTGGCCGGGACCTGCGCGTCGCCCAGCCCCCATCCACCTGAGCCGCCTTTTCACCTATGGGAGGGTGGCTGGGGGCCGGGACGCTAGCCAGGGGCAGCTCCGAGACCTGGCTGCTGGCGCCAGAACCGGGGTCCGCCTCGCCCCCGGCCCAGGGCTATGGGGACCGCACCCGGGCAGTGGCTCAGCACCCTGGCCCCGGAGCCCCCCGCCTGGCCCCACTCCCCTCGGCCCCGGCCTCTCCAGATGGCTCTGCAAGCTCGCCCTTCGTGTCCTCAGAGAAGGACGGCTGCGGAGGAGGCAGGGGGCCCTTCCCAGGAGGCACAGGGATGAGACCCCAGCCCCCACGCCCACCACTGCAGGGGCAGGCTCACCCCGCTTTTGTGTTCTCACGCCTCGGTGGGGGGAGCAAGCAGAGCCGTTCAAGACAGAGAGAGGGTCTTAGGACACCCCTGCCCAAGCTGGGGAGCAGAGTGGGCTTCTTCCAGGAGGGGTCCTGGCCCCGCCCACCGGCCAGCTCAGACCATCTCCTTGTCTTTCCAGGCACTTTCCCCAACCCAGGTACCTGCCCCCACCTCGCATGCCTCAGTCCCGCTTCTGCCAGCCACTGCATGGGGCTGCAGACTGGCCTGACCTCCGCCCCCTGCCCCTGCCACAGGGAAGGGTGGACAATGCAGGAGGGTGCCAGGCCCCCTGGGGTCCACCGCAGGGTCAGCACGGGATGGCTGCAGGGCACCAGGTGCCAGTGGGAGGAGAAGGGGTTGCTGGCTGGCCTGCCTGGTGATCACGCTGCTGCCTTTGAGCCCGTGTGTGCACGCCCAGCTTGCACGCCTGCCTGCTATGCTGGGACGCCTGCCGGCTGGTCGCCCCACATCCTCAGTGCTGGCCAGGCCTCACTGGCCTCTGGCCCCCTTGGCTGCTGCGCTGAGCTCTCTAGTGACCGCATGCAGACCGAGGAGCATGCGGGCCCCAGGGAGGGGTGGTTCCCATTGGCCCCGCTCTCCCTGGTCCCTGCCCATGAGTGCTGAGGCCAGGGAGGGCCCCTGTGCAGTGGGGGCAGCTGTGCCCCCGGGAGTTACTGCAGGCAGGACGTTTAGCGCAGACAGAGCTGTTGGGAGATGCACCCCCTCCCCTCCCCCAGGTCATGGCCACCAACCTCAGATGGACCGGAGGGCAGGCAGACCCCAGACAGCAGGCACATGGCCACAGGCCTCCTGGAGGACAGGGAGCGGAGGGACTCTGGGCCTGGTGGCCAGAACGCAGCACATGCCCAGCCGGGGAGATGGGGGTATAGAGGGTTGCCCTTCCCTGCTCTGCCTTGAGACTGCCCCTGCCCCCCCAAAAAGCTCCCATCTGCCCCTCCCTTCATCACTGAGGTATCTCTGGACCCTGATGCCAGTCCAGGAGAGTAGACCACACAGGCCCTGGCTTGGGACTTCCTGGCAGGGTGTGGGGTCTAGACAGGGCCCCAGGGCAGGGCCCGAGTGGAGTCTCAGCTTCTGCGCCCACTCCAGGGACCTGCTCTGAGGCTGAGGCCCTCTTGGAGGAGGAGGTCAGTGGGTGACCTGCCCCGAGGCCCACGCGGGAGCCTGGGCCCTCCCCTAGCCTCCCTGACTGTCCAGTCCCTGGGAGGCAGCCCTCTTGTCCCGTCCCACCCACCCACTCACTGCCGCGCTCTCCCCGCAGAGGCCCAGCGCCGGCCCTACTATGCGGACTACTCGCCCACCCGCCGCTCCATCCACACTCTGTGCACCAGCCACTACCTGGACCTCTTCATCACCTTCATCATCGGCGTCAACGTCATCACCATGTCCATGGAGCACTACAACCAGCCCAAGGTGGGGCTCGCTGTCTCGACACACTGGTCCCCCTGCCTCCAGGCCTGCAGCCGGTGGGGGGGGGGGGGGGCGGTCGCCGAGGTTGGGGTCCATTGCCAGCCGGGTGGTGCTACCCTGGGAACTGGAGGCCCCAGGTCTGCAACTGTGCCTGAGCCCTCGCCGGGGCTTGTGGGATACGTGGGGGTGTGGCTTGAATAAAGGGCTCTCCTTCCTTTAAAGCCAGTGGACACTCCCAGGGCCACCTGTCCCAAGGGCATCCTTGACCCCGTGACAGGTTCCATCCAAAACGCTGGCTGGGGGATGTCTCTAAGTCCAGGAAAGGTCAGACTGAGAGGGTGATGCTCTCAGATCCCATCTCCATTATTTCATCAAAGACGGGACGCCCCCTCCTCCCAGAACAGCTGAGAGTCTCTGACTCCGTAGCTGAAGCTGAGCCCGTCTGGCGGGCTGGCTCCTGCCCTAAGCTGTGGGTGGGACTGGTCCAGGCAGGGCCGGGAGTCTGAGTTCCCAGCAGCAGGTTCCTCCAACTGAGGGTCGTCCTGAGAATGCTGCAAGGGTCAGGCCAGGCAGTCCTCCCTAAGCCGGCACAGACCTGCATCCAGTAATAGGCCTGTCTGTGGGCGTGCTGGGGTGCCCTGGTCAGCGGAGCAGAGAGGCAGCGGAGCAGAGAGGCAGCGGAGCAGAGAGGCAGCGGGGCAGGCAGCACTGCAGGGGTCGAGTGGGAAGGGCTGTTGGGCAGGGAGCCTGACGTTCAGGAGCCTGGTGCTCGCCCGCAGGCTCTGGACGAGGCCCTCAAGTACTGCAATTACGTGTTCACCATCGTCTTTGTCGTGGAGGCCGTGCTGAAGTTGGTGGCCTTTGGGTTCCGGAGGTTCTTTAAGGACAGGTGTGTGGGGCGGAGCAGGTGGGCGCCACAGCCAGAGGCCTGCAGAGGGGATGGTGCTGAGCAGGGGTGCCCTTGGTGACACTAGACATTCCAGGGGATGGGGAAGGGGCTCTGGGTGCTCCAAAGGGCTGGGGGTGCCCGGGAGGAGGCACTGGCCTGTGCTGAGCCATGCCTGCCCACCCACCCAGGTGGAACCAACTGGACCTGGCCATCGTCCTGCTGTCCATCATGGGCATCACGCTGGAGGAGATAGAGATGAACGCGGCACTGCCCATCAACCCCACCATCATCCGAATCATGCGTGTCCTCCGCATCGCCCGCGGTAGGCCGCCGCCCGCCTGAGCCCCGCGCCATTGGAGGGCCCACCCCCACCTCCTGCCTCACCCGCCCCAGTGGACAGACGGGGGGACGCGTGGTCCGGGTCAGACCAGCCCCACCCCCACTAATGTTTGGCTCCCTGTCCTAGTCCTGAAGCTGCTCAAGATGGCCACGGGCATGCGGGCCCTGCTGGACACGGTGGTCCAGGCACTGCCCCAGGTAGGTCGGCCGCTCGGGGGCCTGGCCTGGGTCTGGCTCCCCTGCCCCCAGGGTGGGCATTACAGACGTCCCCAAGAGGACAAGGCTGCAGGAGGGCCTCGCTCACTGGTCAGGCATCATTCGTTCACGTGGTCTTTCTAGTCTTGAGACAAATGCAATTATCAAGCCCCTCCCTGCCACCTACAGGGGAAGACCAGGGCCCAACCCCCGGGGCAGTTCTGTGCTCGGTGGGCATTGCCCCATCTGTGCAGTATTCAGCCCCTGAGCCAGTCCACCTGGGCATCCATGTGTCCATCTGACCGTGACTCCAGCCCTCTCAATAAGCCATCCAGCCACCTAGGCTTCTATCCATCCATTCAGACAGTTGTCGGTCCCCCATCTACCAGATGCCCAGCTGTCCATCATCCAGCCCTCCTGGCCACTGTCCACTGTCCACCAGCCCAGCATATATCTATCCGCATGGCTGCCTCCCCAGCCGTCCACACCCTGCATCTTCAGCTGGCCTCCACTGGTCCCCAGCAGCCTTTCTCAGCCCCCAGTTACACCCTTAGTGCTCCTGGGTACCTGCCCCCTGTCTATGGGAGCGGCAGGTGGGGCGCGGTGGGGGGGAAGCCCAGGCCCCGGCCACCCCCGGTGTGATCCCTCTGGGGGCTGGTGAAGAGGGGGACCAGCCACATGAGAGTCAGGAAGGTGTGGAGGAGGGGCGGCAAATTCCTGGAAGAGCCCCGGGCAGGGGTGGGGCAAGACCTGGCTGCCTGCAGAGCTTCCACCTTCAGCTCCCCGTGGAGACCCTGAGGCTGGAGTCCACCGGAGTCGCTGGGAGGCACTCGGAGCAGAGGAGCTGGATACAGCCCCCCGGGTGCAGGGCGGGTGTGAGGGCCAAGGTGGGGCCCTGGGCACCAGGCAGCCCTGGGGCCACAGGAGCCTCGAGGCCAGGAGGCCTGGAGCAAGCACAGGGCTCCGGGCAGGCCTGGGAACTCGCCGGGCAGGTCGCGGGTGGGGGACGGGGCGGGCTGAGCCCCCTGACCTCGGTCCGCTTCTCTCCCGTGTAGGTAGGGAACCTCGGCCTGCTTTTCATGCTCCTGTTTTTTATCTATGCTGCCCTGGGAGTGGAGCTGTTCGGGAGGCTCGGTGAGTGCGGCGGCGCGGTGACCCACCCGCCAGACACGCCGGGGAGGCGCAGCTTCACGCATACGCTCAGGGCGCTGGCCTGGCCTCCAGCCCGTCCCCTGTGGACGCGGCGCACGCAGACGCACTGTGCAGACCCGCGCGCGTGTTCACACCCAGGCCAGGCCAACAGAGCCGCACACGTAAGACTGCACGCGCAAACACGGGTGTGGCGCCAAGTCTCCCCACCCCCAGGGCCGTGCTGCAGGCAGTCCTTTCTATCACCCAGGGTCTCCTCAGACCTCCCCGGAGGCGGCTCGGGCCAGCCGGGGTGGGGGCCTGTGGGGACCTTTCATGGCAGCCCAGGTCTGGGTGTCACTGAACGAGCGCTCAGTGGGTTCCAGGAGCCACCAGTGGGCCTGCGTGGGAGGGGGTCGAGGTGGCTGTCACCTTTGAGGGTCTGCCCAGACCCGGAAGTTGGTGCCCCGACCCTGGGCCTGGTGACTCACAGGCCTGACCCAGCATCTGGGGCTCTCCGGGGCCAGGGCTGCCCGGTCATTCCGCAGAGCAGGGGACTTGCTGGGCCACCGCCCTGCACCCTGAGGAGCATGGCTTTCTCCCGGGGGAGGGCAGGCCCATGTACGCCCTGGCCCCGTGGGGCAGGCTGACCCGGTTGCTCCCAGCAGAATGCAGTGAGGACAACCCCTGCGAGGGCCTGAGCAGACACGCCACCTTCTCTAACTTCGGCATGGCCTTCCTCACGCTGTTCCGCGTGTCCACCGGGGACAACTGGAATGGGATCATGAAGGTACGGGCTGGCGCGGTGGGCGGGGCAATGGGAGCCCCCTGAGTGGGGGGCTGCAGGCAGAGGTGGGAGCCTGCCCGCCCCCCTCTGCCCGCAGGACACGCTGCGCGAGTGCGCCCGAGAGGACAAGCACTGCCTCACCTACCTGCCGGCCATCTCGCCCATCTACTTCGTCACCTTCGTGCTGGTGGCCCAGTTCGTGCTGGTCAACGTGGTGGTGGCCGTGCTCATGAAGCACCTGGAGGAGAGCAATAAGGAGGCCCGCGAGGACGCCGAGCTGGACGCGGAGCTCGAGATGGAGATGGCGCAGGGGTCCCCTGCCCGGCCCAGGCCCGCGGCCCCGCAGAGCCCCGGCGCCTCGCCAGACTCCCCCAATGTGCTAGTCGTGCGCAAGGTGTCGGTGTCCAGGATGCTCTCGCTGCCCAACGACAGCTACATGTTCCGGCCCGTGGCGCCTGCGGCAGCCGCTCACCCCAACCCGCTACAGGAGGTGGAGATGGAGACCTACGCGGGCGCTTCGGGTACGGCCCGGGGCAGAGGCAGCCTGGCCCTGGGCGGGCGGGGCCGACGGGGCGGGGCCGAAGGGGCGGGCGATGGGGGCGGGGTGGGCGGAGTCAGATGGGGCAGGGGGCGGTGGGGTGGGGCCAGACGCACCGTGGGAGCGGGGCAGAGGGGCTGGGGCGGGCCCGCTAAGCGTGGATTCGCACTTCTGGCGCTTTCCTGCCGCAGGCCGGGTCATCACCGCCCACTCGCCGCCTGTGGAGCCCTGCGCCTCCCTCCAGGTCCCTTCGGCTGTGTCCTCCCCGGCTAGGGGCGGCGACACCCTCTGTGCCCTGCCCCCGCGGGGGGCAGCCCGCTCGCCTAGTGTCAGCCGGCTGCTCTGCAGACAGGTAGGAGGCGTTTTTTGGGCCCTCAGCCAAGCCCTGGGATCTCTGTGGGGTTCCCTCCCCATTTGAAGCGTGAGAGATTGGGCACTGGGCCCTTGGAGTCTGTAATGACCACACCCGGCCACGGGGTCCCACGGCCCCTTAAACAGCAGACTAAGCCCCCAGACCCCCCCACCCAGAAACCGTGCTGGTGAGCCTGGCTGCAGCCAGAGATCCCCTCCTGCCTGAGCCTTTGGCCCCCCTCCCTTCCCCCTCCCTGCCTGGGGAGCCAAGCTGGTCTAGTATCACAGTCAAGCAGCAGCTACAGCCGGGGTCTGTGCCCCTTGGGGGTTTCCAGGGCCCTGGGCGGGCTCTGCCCACAGAAGCTTGGCCTCCAGTACCCCCTACACGACCAGAATTGGCAAGGGTCCCTCTGCTCCAGTTGCGGGGCAAGTGCGTCCACACCAGCATCTTGAAGCCTCATCTCATCCTGGCCCATAGCCTTGGGGGTCACAAGGTCACCTGGCCTGGAGTGGGGAGGGAGTCCCTCTGGCTGATCTCACCTGACTCCCTGCCTTTGCAGGAGGCCGTCCGCACGGAGTCCCTGGAAGGGCAGGTTGATGGCACTGGGGCCAGCAGCCCATACTGGGGAGAGCCCGGTGGGAAAACCCCCGTGAGGCAGGCATCCCTGGGGCCCTCCATGCGGTCCCCGCCCCGGTCCCCGCGGCCCGCCAGCATCCGCACCCGCAAGCACACTTCTGGACAGCACTGCCTCTCCAGCCGGCTGCCGGCCCCAGGCGGGGAGGAGACCGAGGCCCCAGACCCAGCCGATGAGGAGGTCAGCCATATCACCAGCTCTGCCCGTAGCCCTTCGGCCTCGCCCACTGCCCGTGGGATGGTGGGCGGCGAGCCAGATCTGCACAGGCTCTACAGCGTGGACACCCGGGGCTTCCTGGACCAGCCGGGCCGGGTGGACGAGCAGAGGCGACCCTCGGGGGAGCCGGGCATCGGAGACAGCCGTCCAGAGGCCGGGGAGGCAAAGCCCCGGGCCCTGGAGGCCGAGCTGGCCTTGGGGGCGCGCAGGAAGAAGAAGATGAGCCCCCCCTGCATCTCCATAGAGCCCCCCGCGGAGGACGAGGGTGCAGCCAGGGCCCCTGCGGCAGAGGGTAGCAGCACCACCCTGCGGCGGCGAACCCCATCCTGTGAGGCTGTGCCCCACAGAGACCCCCTGGAGCCCGCAGACGGCGCAGGGCTGGACGCTGCTGCCAAGGGGGAGCGGCGGGGCCAGGCCCCCTGCCGCACAGAACACCTGACTGTCCCGAACTTTGCCTTTGAGCCGCTGGACGTGGGGGGCCCCAGTGGGGACCTGTTCACGGATGGGGGACATGGGGCTGCCCCAGAACCCAGACCCTCCTTGGGCACCACAGCCCCTCCTGAACCCCAGGAGACGGAGCCCCCAGTGCCCTCAGGAGACCCCCCAGAGGAGGGGTGGGGTCTGCACCTCACCGTCCCTGAGAGCCCTCTGAAGAGAGTGTCCCCCCCGGCTGTGCCAGTCCCGGGTGACAGCGTGGATGAGCCCGTGTAGCTCGGGTGCAGTGCCCACAGGCTTTGGCACTGGGTTGGGGTGCGCCCAGCAGTGTGGCGGCCAGGACAGGGCTGTGTGTGGATCCTGGCTCGGGCCCCCCGAGGGCAGAGGAGCCAGAAGGATGTCAGCACAGGGAGAGGGTAGCCCATGCCTTCTGGGCACGTGGAGCAGCGTGAGCCCACAGCCCGAGGCCTCCGTCCTGTCGATTCAGGTTTGGGGTTTCCCAGGGTGCCGAGGTGGTCCCGGGCCGTGTTGGCGGCCTGCTCGGGAGTTCCAGGAACAAGGACCAGAAACTGAACAGGAGGAGGAAGGCAGAGGCCGCCCTGCGGAGCCCGCCCAGCAGAGCCCCATCTTCACGTCCACTTCTTTTTATAGGGAACACGCCTGGGGCCGCTCGCGCCCTCTGGTGGCAGCTTCCTGCCAAAGGCCGCCGTGGCCACGCTTTCCGTCACTCACAGTCTCGAGTTCTCATCCGTGTCTCCACCACTCATTGCTGTCTCATCTCCCCTCCACACCCACTCCCCGCTGTTCCAACCCCTCAGGATTCCAGAGAGCACCTTGACTCTGGTCTCTGGGAAATGACCGGTCGCCAGGGAGTGGGGACCGTGCAATAAGACCCCCACTGCCCGTGGGGCCTGGGTCAAGACTTTGAGCTGATGGCCCCGTCGTTTCACTTTCTTTTATAAATTCAGGTTAAACGTTTGCAATAATCCGATGTGGAAAACTCGGCTTCTCAAGTCAAGGGGAGGTGGGGGGGTGCTGCAAAGCAGAGCGGAATAAATATTAACTTATTTAAGAAACATGTTGGATTTCCACTGCCAGAATTGGCACCCCCCTCCCCCCTGGGAGAGTGGCCAGCCTGTGGCCTTAGCGAGGGCAGACCTGGGTGATGCCACCACCAGCGCCACGGGCTCCACAGAGCTCCCCTGCCCCCTGTAGGTCCTCAGCACTCCCCAGTTCCCCACCCCACCCCCACCACACTCCTTGGCAGATCGCAGATAGAAAGTTCTGCTGGGAAAAAGCCAAGCTCACCTTGGCAGCCAGAACCACATGGTATTGTTCACACACTGAAGTCTGATCCAGGGCTCCTGGCAGGGGTGGGGCGGGGCGGGGCCCCTGTAGAGAGCTTCCCAGCTGGGCCGTCACTTGGGGCTGCAGAGGGTGCTGCCCCGCCTCACCTGCTGTCTCTCTACCTGTGTCCCTGCCTGAAGGCTCTGACCCCAGGCCTGCCCCACGTCCTGCTGGCCTCAACTGCAGCCCCAGTGCAGACCCGCTCCCCCCACGACCCCTTCCCCCTGAGAGCAGGAACAGAGAGGGGCCGGATCATGGTGAGGGGTTGTACCCAGGGCGGGGTTGGCTCCCCGACAGCGTCCAGGCCCTGCTGTCCACTCAGCAAAGCAGGTGACCACGCCAGCAGGACAGCGGCCGCCTCCGGGCTGGTCCAGGTGGTGGGAGGTGCCATCCGGGGCTTACGTGGCTGAGGCTGGGACCTATCTGCTCTAACCCGGGTGGGCAGCGAGTCTCCATTATGGGGGGCCCCGGGCTGCAGCCGGCCCCTCCCCCGATCCCCACCTGCCCAGCCCAGCCCAACCCAGAGGCGGTAGGGACTCCTTCTGGTGGAGACTCAAGGAACTGCAGGACTCCAAAGAGCAAGCAGCCCCCCAAGTTGGGAGGAGTGGGTGGGCAGAGGTGGACCTGGGACGCTAGGGTCTGTGACCCTCCTGCCTGTGATGTTGGCCTCAGTCCCCACAAGGAGAAGACGCTGCACCAGGTCAGACCCAGGGCTGCTGCAGTAGGTCTTGCCCCTGGCCCAGGCAGGGGGCCCCACTCTCTGTGCCAAGGACGGGTCATGGGTCAAGGGTTAGAGGACAGGAAGGCGGGACAGTTGACCAGGCCCTGTGCAGAAGCAGGGACATGGACCGCAGTCCTCACCCAGCTCACCTGGGAACAGAGGTCCTCCAGGTCACCCTGGGGACAGGGTGGGGATGCCAGGGAGTCCCCATCCTCCGCTGAGAGTCTGGGCTCACCTGGCAGGCCTCCCAGGGACTGCCTGCCGGGCTGGGTAGTCCAGATTGTTAGGACAGGGCCCTGGGGCGGGGACAGGCTATAGGGGAGGCCCTCCCCTCCCTTAGTGACACCCACAGTCAGAGACAGGCAGGACCCCATCTGCTCTCCACGCTCTTTAATGAGTATCAGCAGCCCTGAGCTGGGCGGGGAGGGGGCTGGGGCAGGGTGTGCAGGGCAGGGAGGGGTCAGCTGGGAGGGGGCTCAATGGGGGTGGGCAGCAGGGAGGGAGCCAGGGAAGGTGCAGGAAGGTTGCCTCCGCGGCCGGAAGCAACGGTGTGGGGATGGGGCCCGGCTCCTCCCCTGACCGGGATGGTGGCCTGGGGACCAGGCTCAGGGCCCCTGGGGGATGAACTGGTGGATCCAGTCCAGGTAGGAGGTGACTCGGGTGTAGATGCCTGGCCGCTTGGGCTTTGCACAGCCGTCGCCCCAGCTGACCACACCCGCCTGCAGCCAGGTGCCATTCACCTTGCAGACCAGGGGCCCTCCGGAGTCACCCTGCGGGTGGGAGGGGGGAGGGCTCAGTGCGGCTGCGGGGGGCGGTGGGGGCTGCGGGGGGTGGGGGGGCTCAGGGCGGCTGCGGGGGCGCTCACCCACCTGGCAGGGGTTCCTCCTGCTGTCCCCGGCACACAGCATGTCCTCCCGCACGATGGGCACATTATCCCCCGTGTACAGGCCAGAGTGATACTTCCTGTCACAGACACTGTTCTCCACAACGGGCACCTTCACCTGCTTCAGGGGGAACGGGGGCGGCAGGCGCCCTGCGGGGAGGGGGCGGAGGGAGGCAGCATCAGGAGGGAGCAGGCGGTGGGGACGCTGGTCACCAGAGGAAACACCAGAGCCTGGGGCCCGGCCCCACCCCATCCTGGGGTCCCCTACACTCACTTCCATTGTCCACATCACCCCAGCCCGTCACCCAGCACTGCGTCCCCGGGGGGAAGGTCTCCGACGCAGGGGGCAGCGTGACCGGCTGGACGTGGCAGGAGATGCTCACGGGCTCGTCCAGCTCCAGCAGGGCGATGTCCGCCCCGTTCTCGGTTGTGTAGTAGTTGGGGTGGGGGATGACCCTGCTGATGGAGAGCAGCTGGTCCTGGTAATACAGGTGCTGCTCCCGCAGCTGCACCCTGAGGTATGAGGAGTTGCGGACTTTCCTGGGGACAGAGACGGGCCCCTACTCAGAGCTGAGCCACCCTCGGGACGCCCAGGAGCCTGGGTGGAGCCCCAGCGCACCCCACCCTCAGGCCCCCTGGAGACTCACGGTCCGACGCAGTGAGCCGCAGTCAGCACCCACTGGGGGTGGATCAAGGAGCCCCCGCAGTGGTGCCTCCAGTACCCGCGGCTGACTCTCAGGCTCACCTGCCAGGGCCACCTGCTCCCAGGGGCATCCTGGCCCCCGACGATGCCCGCGCGCTGCAGGGCCTGGCCTGGAGCTGGAGCAGGAAGCCTTCAACCCTGGGCTCCTCTGAACCCACCACCCACCCCTGGGCTTGTGGGGGTGGGGGAGGGCAGAGACCCCACAGGCCCGGAGTCAGGACTCACCAGGGGCCACGGGGACCAGGCTCAGGAGGAGGGCCAGCGCCAGCAGAGAGAGCATCTGCAAGGAGCAGGGAGGGGTCTGGGGTCTGGGATCCTGGGGTGGGGGGTCTGGGGGTGCGGGGTCTGGGGGTGTGGGGTCTGGGGCTGTGGGGTCTGGGTCTCTGGGGTCCAGGGCTGTGGGGGTACAGGATCTAGGGTCTGGGTTTGGGGTCTGGGGGTCTGGGCTGTGGGGGTGTGGGGGCATGAGGTCTGGGGGTTTAGGTCAGTTGGTGCAGGGGCTGGGGCTCTGGGGTCTGGGGCTGCAGGGTCTGGGGGTCTGGGGTCTAATGGTGTGGAGTATGGGGGTGCGGGGTCTGGGGTGTGGGGTCTGGGGTCCAGTGGCGTGGAGCCCTTGATCAGGGGCTCTGTCCAGGCCGGGGGTCTAGGGCCTCAGTGCTCGGCCATCCGCTGCACAGTGACAGCCGATGTCGGGGTCCTGCTGGGGGGCTCACCTTGGCAGGTCCAGGCTGCTCTTGCCCAGCCCACTCTCTCTGCCCCTTTATCCTCAGACAACCAGAGGGTCAGGGGAGGGGGCGGGTCCTCCGATCCAGGGGAGTCGGGACGGAAGTGGATGACTCAGACCAGAGCGAGTCCGTCTGGTCAGGAAGGGCCCTGCCGCCCCCGTCCACGCCGGCAGACCCGATTCCTCCATGTGGCCCCACATCCATCTCTGGCTGTTATCTGAGAAGTTAACTCTACCATCAGGGGAGCCGTGTTATCTGGGGATCTGAGTGCCATCTGCACGGGCCGGGCTGAGGAGGGCTCAGCTGACTGGCTACCCCTGCCCGGCCCACCAGGTCACGGTCTCAGAGTGGAGGTCTGACTGCAGCTGTGTCTCTGGGCTGGGACCTCCAAGGAGGACGTGGGGAGCACAGCTGGACCTGGGGCGCTGGGGTCTGCGGACCCTCCTGCCTGTGACCGTGGCCTCAGTTCCCGCAAGGAGGAGACACTGAGCTGGGCTGGACCCAGTGGTTCTTGCCCCTGGCCCAGCCTATGACCCGTGCTCTCCCTGCCAGGGGGGGGTCATGGGTCAAGGGTCAGAGGGCAGGAAGCCTGGAGAGCCCGTGATGTGGACCAGTCAGGATGGCCACAGCCCTCACCCAGCTCACCTGCAGTCAGGTGCTGGCTGACCAGAGGTCTGCTAGGTCGTCCTGAGGGCAGAATGGGGTGAGGACTAGGAGGCCAGAGAGCCGGGGAGTCCCCGTCCTCCACTTCCCGAGCCTGGGTTCACTTGCCCAGCCTCCCTGGGGTCCCGGGATGCAGCACGTCCAACCGGCCGACAGGGGCAGCCCTCTGGGTAGGGTCATCCTGGCTGGTGGTCTGCGGGGCAGCCGGGGAGTCTCGGGTCAGGGGGAGCTCTGCAGGGGAAATGGGGCAGTAGCCCCGTGCTGCGGAGTCACCCACACATGGGACCTGCCAGGCTCCCGCAGTGGCTGCGAGAGGGTGTCCTGACTGCAGGGTGATGTTCAGCGTGTTAGGAGAGTCGCCCAGAAAGAGACTCACAAACACAGTCCCCTGTTTTCAGGAGACAGAGAGGGGGCCCTCCTAGCACATGTTTCTGCAACAACTGTGTCCTGTGTGGGAAGAGAGGTGAGCCTTGGTGCTCACAGAGAAACTGTTCAAAGTGGATCCTAGGCCTCAGTGTAGACATTAAGACTGTGAAACACTGGAGAGCAACTACAGCAGGAAATCCTGACCTGGAGGAAGGCAAGCGGACTCAAAAACCACCAAGAGAAACAGAAGAACCTGGTGAGTTTCTGAAGTCAGAGTTTTGAGTTTCTGAGTCAGAAGAAACTGGCCTTCGCCAGATTGAAAACTTATGCTCTGAAGGACACTGTTAAGAAAGCGAAAGTGTAACCCACCTGCTGAGAATATCTGTGCTGCAAGTGCCAGGTAAAGCCGGGAAAGAAGGAGGCTTACAACCCCTCAAACGACACCCAACCGATTTAAAGGGGCAGCAGCTTGTGTAGACGCTTGCTCAAAGGTTAAGTACTACCGAGAAGCGCCTTCTTACGGGGATGCCCGGGCTCTGCCCACTGCCTCTCCTTGCCCCTTCCTCTGAGCTGGGTGGTCGGGTGGGCGCTCGCTCGAGAAGTGGTTAGTGTTGCAGAAAAGAGAGGAGGGTGCCAGCCGGAGCAAAAGGGCTTGTGTTCAGGCAAGGCTAATGGAGATGGGAGGGTAATGGACACGTGGGCACTGACCAAATAAGTTGATGGATTAGGGGCAGAACCGGGTTTTACCCACCGGAGAAGGCAGGACATAGGAGAGGGGCTTGCAGTAAACCCAGAGGTATGGAGCTGGGGTTGGGGAAAGCTGGTGGCTTCAGTGTAGACACAGGGGGTATGAGCCCGCGTATGTGCTCATGCGTCAGCCCACGTGTACATGTGTGTGCCTGTGTGTGCTCACGCCTGAGACCCTGTGTGATTCCCTAGCTGTGTCCCTGGGAGCACCCAGGAGCCTCAGTGTCACTGTCACCGGAGCACATGGGTGTGTCTACACCGCTTTGGAAAGTTTTCTGTAAATCTAAACCCGTTCTAACAAATTACATTAAAGAAAAGAAATACAGAGTAGGGTTTGCAGCCCAGCTCAGCCCTGTGACTGGCATCTCTGTGCCCACTCGTCCGTGGGTCCTGTGGGCCCCACCGCAGATCAGATGGGCACTGCCCCAGCTGCCCGGCCTGGGGCAGCCCCTTCCTAACCGTCCTCTGCCCGGCCAGGGTCTGATGACTGAGCTGATTAGGCCCCTGGGAAGGGCTAGGACTTTCCTGCCCCTCCTTCCTGCCCCAGCCCCCTGCCCAGCTCCTACGCATAGGCTGCGGGTCCTCTGGGAAGCTCAAGATCAGAGGCCCCCTCTTAGGTGTGGGGGAGCTGAGGCACAGGGTTGGGTGGGGAGCTGCCTGATGATCCACAGTGGTGGGGGGCAGAGGCTGTGGGGGGCACAGGCTTGTCTCCTCCCCACCAGCCCCGGGCTCAGAGCCCTGGCCCAACAGCGCGCGCTCTGCATTTGATCAGCTGACGGATCAGGACAACAGAGGCGCTCCTCCACTCTGAGCCCATGGGAGCTGCACACCTAGGAGACTGGCCTTGGGGGAGGCACCGGGGTGGGGAGAGCTGGAGCCCAGGCTGCCCCTCCCAGGGCCCAGGAGGCCCAGTGTGGGGGCAGGAGAATCAGTGACCAGGGTCTACTGGAGGGATGCCTGAGATGGGGCATCCTGTTTTGCGGTGTGCTCACCTGAGAAATCCAGCTGGGTACACCCCTAGGACGTGCGAGAGAGCCAGCCAGGGACAGGAGTGCCCCAGAGCTGGGCTGGCATCCCGGCAGGCTGGGGGCAAGGCAGGGCTCCCCGAGGCCCCAGGAGGTGCCACATGGATGGTGGGGTGGGACAGGCTGGAGTCAGGAGGCCGTGAGCTGAGGAGGGCGGATGTGCTGCAGGACCAGTGACCAGCAGGCCCAGGGGAGAGTGAGGAGGCAGGGTGGGTGGAAACGGATGGGGCTCACCCTGGCCTGCGGGCAGGGGACAGGGTGCTGGGCTTGGGGGGAGCGTCCAGGGAAGGTGACTCTGGCCTCTCCTGTCCCCTCGCCTTCATGTCCCTCAGCCTGTCCCGTGCGAATGGCACTCAGATCCCCAGATAACACGGCTCCCCTGATGGTAGAGTTAACTTCTCAGATAACAGCCAGAGATGGATGTGGGGCCACATGGAGGAATCGGGTCTGCCGGCATGGACGGGGGCGGCAGGGCCCTTCCTGACCAGATAGACTCGCTCTGGTCTGAGTCATCCACTTCCGTCCCGACTCCCCTGGATCGGAGGACCCGCCCCCTCCCCTGACCCTCTGGTTGTCTGTGAGGATAAAGGGGCAGAGAGAGCGGGCTGGGCAAGAGCAGTCTGGACCTGCCAAGGTGAGCCCCCCAGCAGGACCCCGACATCGGCTGTCACTGTGCAGCAGGTGGCCGAGCACTGAGGCCCTAGACCCCCGGCCTGGACAGAGCCCCTGATCAAGGGCTCCACGCCACTGGACCCCAGACCCCACACCCCAGACCCCGCACCCCCATACTCCACACCCTCAGACCCCAGAGACCCAGACCCCGCAGCCCCAGACCCCACACCCCCAGACCCCGCACCCCTGGATCCCAGACCCCAGACCCCTCCCTGCTCCTTGCAGATGCTCTCTCTGCTGGCGCTGGCCCTCCTCCTGAGCCTGGTCCCCGTGGCCCCTGGTGAGTCCTGATCCTGGGCCTGCGGGGTCTCTGCCCTCCCCCACCCCCACAAGCCCAGGGGTGGGTGGTGGGTTCAGAGGAGCCCAGGGTTGAAGGCTTCCTGCTCCAGCCCCAGGCCAGGCCCTGCAGCGCGTGGGCATCGTCGGGGGCCAGGATGCCCCTGGGAGCAGGTGGCCCTGGCAGGTGAGCCTGAGAGTCAGCCGCGGGTACTGGAGGCACCACTGCGGGGGCTCCTTGATCCACCCCCAGTGGGTGCTGACTGCGGCCCACTGCGTCGGACCGTGAGTCTCCAGGGGGCCTGAGGGTGGGGTGCGCTGGGGCTCCACCCAGGCTCCTGGGCGTCCCGAGGGTGGCTCAGCTCTGAGTAGGGGCCCGTCTCTGTCCCCAGGGAAGTCCACGACCCCTCATACCTCAGGGTGCAGCTGCGGGAGCAGCACCTGTATTACCAGGACCAGCTGCTCTCCATCAGCAGGGTCATCCCCCACCCCAACTACTACACAACCGAGAACGGGGCGGACATCGCCCTGCTGGAGCTGGACGAGCCCGTGAGCATCTCCTGCCACGTCCAGCCGGTCACGCTGCCCCCTGCGTCGGAGACCTTCCCCCCGGGGACGCAGTGCTGGGTGACTGGCTGGGGTGATGTGAACCGTGGAAGTGAGTGTTGGGGACCCCAGGGTGGGGCGGGGCCAGGCCCCAGGCTCTGGTGTTTCCTCTGGGGACCAGCGTCCCCACTGCCCATCAGGGAGCCAGAGTGTGGAGACCCCGGGGAGGAGAGGCGGTAGCGGCCTGGTGTGCCGAGAGCCCAACAGACAGACGAAACTCTCGGGGTGTCGGGCAGGTCCCTCAGCACCTCTGTGCCTCAGTTTCCCCTGCCATGAAATGGGTACAGCTGCAGTTGGTATTCATGGGTACGCTAAGAGGAAAGAGGAAAATCGGACACATGAAATGTCCAGTTAAGGATAATGTTGGGCTGGGCAGCTTGCATCTCGGTGCTGTGCCTATGGACAGGAGACCAGACACCTGCGGGGGTGTGGGAGAGCTTGAGTGCAGCTTGCGCAGCCCTCCAGCACACCACCTCCGCTCCTGTGTAAAGGGCTTGTGCTCATTTGACCCCCACTTCAGAGCACAGCTGGGAACACTCAGCGTGAACAGCTGCCCAGTGTTGTATGCTCGGTGTCCTGCAAAAGGACCCTGCTCCTGTGATCGGCCGAGAGCGGCGGAGACGGTGGCGTGCTGCCCAAGCGCCCCGGCACAGAAGGGCAAGCTGAGTCCTGGGCCCAGGGCTGGCCCAGAGGCAGGGCCGGGTGGTGCCCAGAACCTAGCCCATCCTGGAGGCAGTGGAGCTGAAGGAAGACTGGGCTTCTGCTCTGCAAATCCCAGGACTGTGGCCCTTCCCCTCCCTGAACGGGCCTTAGATGAGGCCGAGAACCCAGAGCCTCACAGCCTCGCAGTGGGAGGGAAGCGCTCACCGCTGCGCGTTGGCGGAACTGCAGACCCTCTGAGAAGCGGTCTCAGCAGGGCTCCCGGGTCCCGCCCCACCCCTGCCACCCGGGACGGGGTGAGCTGAGCCCCTGGCCCAAGTCTGCCTCCCTCCACCCCCTCCCCGCAGGGCGCCTGCCGCCCCCATTCCCCCTGAAGCAGGTGAAGGTGCCCATCGTGGAGAACAGTGTCTGTGACAGGAAGTATCACTCTGGCCTGTACACGGGGGACAGTGTCCCCATCGTGCGGGAGGACATGCTGTGTGCCGGGGACAGCAGGAGGGATTCCTGCCAGGTGGGGAGCGCCCCCGCAGCCCCCACCGCCCCCCGCAGCCGCCCTGAGCCCCCCCCACCCCCCGCAGCCCCCACCGCCCCCCGCAGCCGCACTGAGCCCTCCCCCCTCCCACCCGCAGGGCGACTCCGGAGGGCCCCTGGTCTGCAAGGTGAATGGCACCTGGCTGCAGGCGGGCGTGGTCAGCTGGGGCGACGGCTGCGCGAAGCCCAAGCGGCCGGGCATCTACACCCGCGTCACCTCCTACCTGGACTGGATCCACCAGTTTGTCCCCCAGGGGCCCTGAGCCTGGTCCCCAGGCCACCATCCGGGTCAGCGGAGGAGCCGACCCCCTCTGTCCCCACACCGCTGCTTCCGGCCGCGGAGGCAACCTTCCTGCACCTTCCCTGGCCCCCTCCCTGCTGCCCACCCCCAGTGAGCCCCCTCCCAGCTGAGCCCTCTCTGCTGACCCCTCCCTGCCCTCCGCACCCTGCCCCAGCCCCCTCCCCGCCCAGCTCAGGGCTGCTGATACTCATTAAAGAGCTTGGAGAGCAGAAGGGGTCTTGCCTGTCTCTGACTGTGGGTGTCGCTGAGGGAAGGGAGGGCCCCAGGGCCCGGCGGGGTGCAGCCACCGTCTCTGTGGGTCCCCCACCCCCGGGCACCCACCTGGCTGTGGGGCTCTGGTTTTCTTTGAATCCAACACCTTGACACAATGTGAGACATTCCCTGGAAACAAGCTTGAGACCTAACCTATCAAGTCATTGAAGTGTAATAATGTAAACATGATGCAAGATACATAATATATGTGATACACAAGATATTTTATTTATTTTTTTTTTGAAAATTAAGTCTTATTTATTTTGAAAACCAAACCACTAGGAAAATATATCACAGTTTTGAAACAGCAAACAGACAATATTATCATTTCATGTACTAAGTTGGTAAAAAAAAAAACAAGGTCCTTATCAAAATGATAAGGGGCCAGAACTGGGGCAAGAACAATACATGTAGCAAAGGCCCCGGCAAAAGTGGTATTTGGTAATGGAGGGCAGTCCCTTTATCGCTCTAAAGGAGCCACAGTTCACCCCTGAGTTGCTTACGTTTCCTCCCTTGACTTTTTTGTTGCCAGGGGATTGTCTCAACAAAGCTCTGTTATTTCAGGGGGCAAAGTAAGCAACACTGGGTTTAGGCTTTCATTTTGTTTCATGAAAAACAGATTTTTCCAAAGCCTGTACATCACAACCCTCTTATTTAAGTAGCTAATAGTTCCTCTTTCACTGTTTGTTCCTGAATATGAGCATATAATACTGTCAAAATCCCGTTTCCCTTCAAGGCCTAGTGTCACTGTAAGACTGTCTTGTCGCTTGGCTGACTCTGCTGCCGGCGGCCTCAGGGCCCACCATCGCTGCCAGTGAGAGGGAACACTCGCTTCCCTTACCAGTGTGATATCCCTTCTTACATTTTTGCAGGGTCTCCAGGCTGAATGATGTAATGTGTGAGAATTTTAAGAAACACACATCCACGTCTTGATGGAGAAATGAGTACCTGCAGGGACCCTTTCAAAGTTTTTATCCAAACTGCCTCTCCCAACTTTACATCTTAACATCATGCCCTTGTCTATAAAAGAAAAACAAGCAAAACAAACCCCCTAAAGTCCCCTGCCCCTTTTGACATTAGTGACTGCATGGATTTTATTAGTTTGTGGAAAATGTTGTAGTGATCCTTCTGGTAAACAGCAGGTGGGCAACAAATAGAAACACCTCTTTTCATACTCCACTAGACTACAAGCAGGTTAAATGAACCTGCCGGCCTCTTGGTATCTGTGCAATAAGAGAATCTGGTACTTCGGAGGGCCCTGGTTTGGGACAAGGGAGACTCCCTATTGGCAGAAGTACTTGCCACATGAAATTCAGGCTCACAACAAACCTCCTGTGCTATCTGTGACCCAAATTTTAGCACCGTTTTTTTTCCATTTCACTTTCTAGGATTGAAACACAAAGGAACCAGCGTCCAGAGGAAAGAAACACAGGCCTTAGACTTGCTGCCATCCTTAATTACCTCATTCCTTAACTCTCCTTAAAAGACCCAAACCCCCATTCCTCCTTTTAAATCGATTCCTGCCCTCAGCCCTGATGGCCACTAGCAGACAGCTATTTCCCCATGGATGAGAGCGACTCCTTCATCTTCCTGGTCATGGTTGGGATGAGGTTCATGTGGTCATCCACACACTTGGTCACGCAGGTCTCCAGCTGCCGCTTCACGTGAAGCTCCTTACTCCCCGCATCGATCGAATCTTTGGCCTTGTCATTGCAATACATAGTGCACCGGGCCAGGCGGTCCTGGAACTTCTCCAACTCGCTGGTCACCAGGGCTGGGCTTGAGCCAGAGGTGCATGGCAGCGCTCAGTGCACTGGTGCACTCGCTGCGTGGACGCCTGGCTTTCCTCACAACAGGCAGCGCTGCACCGGAACATAAGGCCCTGCATCTTCCGGATATTCTCCCTCTCCAGACTCTTCACCACGGAGTCCACCGCCTCCTGCACCCGGAGTTGCCGCTGCAGCTCCGCCATGGCGACCCGCGCGCACACAAGATATTTTTAAAATGTATCATATGCTACATTGTGGGGCTTGCCAGGTGGCGCTAGTGGTAAAGAATCTGCCTGCCGATGCAGAACATAAGAGACGCAGGTCCCATCCCCAGAGGACGGCATGGCAACCCAGTCTAGTATTCTTGCCTGGAGAGTCCCATGGGCAGAGGAGCCTGGTGGGCTGTAGTCTGTGGGGTTACAAAGAGTCGGACACGACTGGAGCCACCTAGCAGGCACCCACGCATACTACGTTGAGGGAGTAAAGGCATAATCAATACTCAATATTTTAAATTATTGTAAAGAGTAGCATCCTTTGGCTGTTTCACTTTATAGACTGCATTTATGTCATTGCTGGGATGTGGGGTTTGCCTTAGGGCAGCTCTGGGTTTCCCCGGCAGGGAGGCTTGGAGTCCTTAGGTTCTTCTCTCATTTTGAGGTTTTTGATGAAATGACTGAACTGAAAGTTGTTTTTGTTGGCTTTGTAAAGTTGAAGGTGTTTGTGTTTACAGATTGAAGATTTGAACTGTTACACATACACACACACATACACGCATGCACACACATGTGTGCACTCACATGCTGACATACTTTGACATTAATCCTCTAGGACTGATTTCCACATTAGGTGAGGTTCCAATACCAGGGAGGCAAGACCACCTTTGCGTTTCCCAGTCCTTTCCTGCCCCGCCAACCTCGGGCCCTGCAGCCCCGCCGAGGCTGGGGAGCCAAGGGGCACTGGGGTCCACCTTGCAGAGCCCCAGAGGTCAGGCACTGCAGCCAGACTCTCAACTTCTGGCTCTGACTTGAAGCCATACACTGGGGGAGGTGCTGAAGCTGCTCATTCTCCCTCTTAGTCGCAAATCATTTTTAATCATAAATGTAGCACGTCCATGTCTCAGCTCCCCCACGCCTAAGAAGGGGCCGCTGACCTCAAGCATCTCAAAGGACCCACAGCCTGCACTTAGGAGCTGGGCAGGGGGCTGGGTCAGGAAGGTGGGCAGGAAAGTCCTGGCCCCTCCCAGGGGCTTAATCAGCTCAGTCATCAGGCCCTGGCCTGACAGAGGACGGTTAGGAAGAGGCTTCCCCAGGCTGGGTAGCTGAGGCTATGCCAATCTGATCTGTGGTGGGGCCCACGGGACCCAGGGACGGTTAGGCACAGAGACACCAGTCACAGGACCTGAGTTGTCTCCATGGGGCTCAGTCTGGGCCTCAAAATGACACCCTCCTGAGAAAGCCCAAAGACTAGGGTCCTGGAGGATAGAGGAGGGGAGACAGTGTGCCCAGCAGAAACCAGGGAGGGCTTCCTGGAGGCAGTGGCACTGGCTCTAATCCCTGCCCATTTGGGGAGAAAATTCTTTGCAGCCAAGATGCTTGGGGTCTGACCTAGCCCTGCTGAGTCGGCCACTTGCTGCCACGTGACAGTGTCCACATGGGGACAAAGGGAGGTGACAGGCCCTTCCTGCCTCCCTGCATAAGGAGGGGGCTCCCCAGGCCACACAGCAGACAGCAGAGATGTGGGCTCTCAGGGCATTTTTCCAGGGATGGCACGCCAAGGGCAGGCCAGCTGTGCAGCTGTGGGAATCCAGGCTCTCTGCCACAGGTTTTAGGTTTGCTGGGGGATGGGGTCCTGGCAGGCTTTTGACAATGATCCTGGACTCCTCCAGTGAGGGGACAGGCCTTCCCAGGCCGGGACAGGCCGCAGCAGCAGGGCCTGTCCTCCACACAGGCGGCCTCTGAGACGCGGACAGGAAGCAGGTTTCCACCAGGCAACTCCAGGGCCACAAGACCCCCTCCAGGCCCCTTCCAGCTGTGTCTGCACCCAGAAGCTGGGGCCCTGCCTGCTCCAGCCCCTCTCCAGACAGAGGAAAGTCCCCTCGGACCCTCTTCCTAGCCGGGGCGTGGTCAGAGGGCAGGCAGGAAGAGAGGCTGGGAACGCCTTCCCAGTTGGGCTCCCTGGACCCAGTCTGTACCAAGAGCCACTCAGGGCCACCCCCTCTCTTGCTGCCAGCCAGGACGTGAGGGCCTGGTGCGTGGACGCAGGTGCGCTGGGCTTTGTGCTCCCTCCCCGTGGCTGGACAGCGAGACTTGGACCAGGGGTCTGGGGCGTGGGTGACCTGGAGTCACATCACTGCTCACACCCCGCACCCTGGATGGTCCAAGCCATTCGGTTTGGGTGGGGAAGTCCCTGCAGTGGAACAAGGCGGGGACCGGCGTTGGGGGCAGGCCTGCTTCCCTCCCACCCAGCGGCGCCTACGCTGGAGGCCTTGGGCTCACTCTGCAGGGGTCCCTGTGCAGAGAAGAGCCAGACTCATGGAGAGACTCGAAAAAAATGAAAAAGTCATTACCTGCCTTTTAAACAAGAGACGCTGCCAGTTACGTAGCCTTCCCAGACCAGGGTGAGCCCCAGGCCACTGCTCTGAGAGCAAACACTATCCACAGTCTGCTCCCCTCCCCCGCCAAGGACACCCCCAAACCAGGGGCGCAAGAGCCCCCTGGGGATGTCCGCTTAAGACATGAGGTCCTGCAGCCCCTACCTCCACGACAGTTCAAATGAACTGGCCAAAGGAGCAGGCTACCAAGCATTTGGTGTTGGCGTGAGGGTGCTGGCCGCCCTCAGGCTCCCAGGCCTCCAGGGCCCCCGAGGCCACTCCCAGGGCCCAGCAACCTTGTGCTTCCCTCCTGACCCAGCTCCTTGCCTTAAACAAGTCAAGCCGCCTGCATGCCCTGGCCGTCTCTTGTCTGCTTGCCACATGGGGGTCAGGGTGGAGAGGGGGACAGGCAGGGACAGGCAGGACAGTGAGGCAGAGAAGGGAAGGGCTCCACAGAGACAGAGAACTCAGAAGAGATGATGGGAGAAGGGCAGGCCGTGCCCCGGGGAGTGGTCAGCCCCCGCTCAGTTATCTCAGCAGGAGGACATGGTGCGGATCCAGGGCTGGCAGGCGGAGACTGGCACACACTCCCGGGCGGCTGGCTCAGCACAGCCCCCGCTGAAGCTCACCACTGCCACTTGCACCCAGCGCTGGTCCTAGAGCGGGCAGACCAGGGGGCCTCCAGAGTCACCCTGGAAGACGCAAGAAGAACAGACAGGTCCGGGGTGCGCTTGGGCCGAGGCTGACTTCGGGAGCACAGGGACCGAGAGGGGCTGGGTGTGGGGCCGGGGAGGGGGCACTCAGGCAATCTCTCTGGGGCTCCAGGCGGCCAGGCGGGGGCTCCATCCTTGATCTGTCCTGTTGGCAGCCCTGCAGAGCAGCTCTATCTGCCTCTTTTTTGTTTTTTTGAGGCCTCTGAGGCTGAGAGGTTAAGCAACTTGCTAAAGGTCACACAGCTAGGTTACAGCATCACTGAGATTCAGTCACTTTATTATTATTCCAAGCCTGGATGCTTCCCCTGATGCACGCCACCTCCCTTACAAGTCGCATGGCCTCTTTGAGCCTGGATTCTGACCCTCTGAGTCTTTGTAGCACCCACTCACCTCCCTACGGCAGCTGGAGCCCGAGTTCTCTGGCTGTTTATTGTCAGGTTGACTCCAGATTTCATTCTTATAACAAGTATCCATCGAGATCCGGCTCCACCAGACACCATTCCACCTCGGGGGTGAGACAAAGTCCTCTACCCCGTGGAGCAAAATGGTGATGTGTCTCCCCTGCCCTGAGTCCAGGACCCAGTCTGACTCTCAGGGTCACTTAGGGCAAAAGGGGGCCTGGGGAGCCTGGCTAAGCATGAACCAGGCATGTCACAGACTCCCTGTGAACGGGGCTCTGCTTCCTCACCCCACTGTGCTTAGCAGGAAACAGGCCTGGAGGGGTCCAGTGGCTCCCTGGGCCCCGTGGAGGACTGGGGCAGGAGCACCAACGGGGGGCCTGACCTCGCAGAAGCCCTTCCGGCCCTGGAAGTGGCCAGCACACAGCATCTCCTTGGCGACGGGCTCTGGGAGGGAGAGCCTGCGGCAGCTCTGCGGGCTGACAGTGTGTGCGTCCACCTCCTGTAGCCTGCGGGCTCCGGCAGGGCCACTGAGGAGACTGGGTGTCAGGGATGGAGGAGGGGCCCGCGGGGAGTGGGGCCGTGTCCCCCTCAGGGGTGAGCCCTGCCCCGCACGGTGAGGCAGATGCCTGACCCAAGTGGGCAGCGAGGTGAGCTGGAGGTGGGATGAGGCGCTCGGGGACAGGGACGCGCAAGAAGCTGGGAGTGAACCGACACCCCTGCACGCGGCCTGCTCCACCTCGGGGCCGCCACCTCCGCCCCCGCCCCTCGCCCCTCTCCCATCTTCCTGCCTGACGTCCCCCCAGCCAGTCACCCAGCAGAGCATCCCCAGTGGGAAGGAGGAGCCCGCCAAGGCCAGAGGGATGGGCCTGATGGTTTGGGAGAAGGGCACTGCCGAGCCAGCTTCAGCAGGCATGTTCCCGTTGAAGGAGGGGTGTCGAATGATGCAGAGCACGGCCTCGGAGACAGCCTGGGGGGCTGGTGTGCAGGACAGATGCTCCCAGCTGAATGGTCAGGTCCTGCCTGCTCACAGAGCTGTGGGGGAAGCGGGGGACATGATGGGCTGTGAGGACAGAGAGTCTGGTGGCGTCGGCGCCATCGGAACTGGCTTCTGGGGGTGAGGGCCTTGAGCTTGGGGGCTTCATTCAGACCCTCTCTGCTCAGCCCTGGCCACATGTGGGTTGGGAAAAAGGCTCCAGGGTCCACTCCAGCTGTGGGGTTATCTTTGTACAGAGCCCTGCATGAGGCGGGGCCTTGCTGCCGGGGGTGGCAGAAAGGACTGGACCCCACTATTCCCAGGCCTGGCAGAGATCAAGGCAAGCGGTGTGGCAGCGGCTGAGGCTGGCGGGGGGTGGCAGACAGGCTCTGTGCCAGGAGCCAGGCAGGCAGCCGGCCGGCCGGAGCTCAGGGGCTCCAGGTGCAGCTGGGGAGGCTGTTCTCTGTGGGGCGGGGGGCGGTAGATGGCCCACTCCCAGTGTTTGAGGACAGCTGAGCTGAGCCCTCGGGCAGGTAGGACACTGACCTGAGACGGGTCAGGACGGGGTCCCCTGAGGAGAGAGCAGTGTGCAAAAGCTCACACAGGCAGGAATTCTTTTTTTATACATACACTCATTTTTGTTTATGTGGCTGCACTGGCTCCTAGTTGCAGCGTGTGGATCTAGTCCCCTGACCAGGGACAGAACCTGGGGTAACAGGGGCGGAGGCATCGCGCAGCCCCAGCAAGAGGGAAGTGTGACTCACCTGCAGACGCGGTGGGCAGCGGTCAGCACCCACCAGAGGCTGATGAGGCTGCCCCCGAAGATGTGGCGGTCCTGATCTCTCAGGCTGACCTGCCAGGGCCACTGCAGGGGGTGCCCCGGGGGCCCCCGATGATGCAGGCCTCTGGGACGAAGCCACTCGCTGGTCGAGAGGTGGGTGAGAATGGTCACGGTCACGATCACAGTCAGCCCAGCAGCCCCCAGCTGGCCCCTCTGCAATAACAGGGCCCAGGGTGGGGCCCGAGGTGGCTCCCCTCCTGACTCCGGCTCTAGACTCCTGCCTGTGACCAACCTTCTGAACCACAAGCAGCTGCTCCCTGAAATTTTCCACGGTGAAGGGCCTGCCCTGTACCTCAGTTTGTGTCACTAAACTTTTCACCTAATTTTAATCAATTCAGATGCAAGTGGCCCCGTGGGTGGTGAGTGGCTCCCAGGCTGGAGACCTGGGAGGCCTCAGTCCCCCTGCTGGGAAGAGAGGAGGGTCTCCTGGGTGCTGTCCTGAGGTTTTGGTGGGAAGGCCTGGGGGTGAGGACGGCTCCACCCTGTTCTGCATCTCTGTCTGCTCCTGAGCTGGCTGAACAGCCTCAGGGAAGGACTTCGAAAGTTATAAAAGCAGCAGACCTGAGGATTCTCACACAGACCCACCAGGCACAGGTGACAGCCTTCAAGCACCGGTGGGTGTGGGGAGAAGGGCTAGGTAAGGACTCTGGGCAGGTCACGTGCACACAGCTATCTCTAAAGGGGATAACCAACGCAGACCCCCTGTACAGCACAGGGAACTCCCCTCAACGTTACGTGCCAGCCTGACTGGAAGGAGGGCTTGGAGAAGGACGGATGCATGTGTATGTGTGGCTGAGTCCTCTCAGTGTTCACCTGAAACTGTCACAACGTTGTTAATTGGCTACACCCCAATACAACATGCTTTTTGGTGTTAAAAAAAATAAAATTGGAAAAAAAAAAACTGGTGGGCTTGGAAGTGAACCCACACATATCTCCCGGGGTTGGAGCCAGGAAGAAAAACTAGATGATGTGAGGGCCCAGGATGGACCGCAAAGTGAGCTGGATGCGTGTGGCCGGAGCCCTGCCTCCCTGCTGGGGAACACCCAGCCCCGAGGAGCTGCAGCCTGCCCCCAGGGCCGAGGCCTGGGCTCTAGGGCAGCAGGATGCCTGCCTGGGCTCTCACCTCTGTCTCCCAGGAAGGAAGGCACCAGGAGCGCCAGACGGAGCCACCCCTGTGGGCGGAGGCAGGGGGACTGAGCACCAGCACCTGGAAGGGCAGGCACAGCCCCGACCTCTCCCAGGGCCACCATTCAGAGTGCTGCCCAGGGCCGGGGCGCCGCTGCTCACGACCCCCCGCCGGAAAGACCATGGGTGCTGGAGACCCCAGCCCAGAGACTGCTTCATCCCAGGGACCTGCTGTGGGGCCATAGCACCGCAGTCCCAGGAGGCCTGGGCAGGCTGGGAAGGTGGGGGCCTGCGCCCCTCGCCCTCCTGAGACCCCCTGCCGAAGGCTGGCAGCAGCTCCAGCTGCTCCTGCCCTGGTGCCATCCGACACAGGCTTCGGGAAGCGGGGTCCAGCAGCCGGCAATGGCCAGGATTGATCCTGGGCAAGCCCAGAAACATGCTTCGCTCCCTCCCTGCCAGGCCGGGCTGTAGATAAGAAACGTGCCCCTCACCCCCCTGCCAGCTGCCGCAAGGGCCCTGAGGCATGCTGAGGGGTAATTCAGGAGGATCCCAGGAGTGCAGTGTACAAACGCATGACCTTAAGGGTCTGCCTGGTCCGGGCGCCAAGCAAACCGGAGGAGGAGGGCACTTTCCGGGAGCACCCGGCCCAGGAGCCGCGTCCCTCCCTCATCTCTGGGCGCCTCTGCCTTCGCTGCCCTGCCCGCACCTGCACCTGCCGTTGTGACCCTTCAGCCAAGAGGACAGTGGGCAAGACGGTAAAGGGGAGGGACCCGTCCCTGGGGCCGGCCGCCTCCCACCCCTGCCAAGGGGGAGAGAGGAGGTGCAGGCTGAGGACCACGTCTGCCAGGGCCCGCGGCTCCTCCGGGGGACCGTGGGACCTGCTCTGGGCACCCCAGGAAAGCTCGCCAACCTCTGCCCCTTCTCTCTGCTTGGGTCTTGCTCCCACTCTGCCCCCACTCCCATCCTGGGGTCCAAGCGTCGCCTCCGTTGAGACGGCTCCCTGGTGATTTGCTCACCTACAGGCAGCTGGGACTGGTTCCCACCCAGAGACGGACCCTGCAGGAGCCAGTCCCTCACCTGAGTGGTCCGCAGGGGAGCAAACATCTCCCCAGAGAAGAGACAGTCATGTCACACCCGGGTCACACTCACGTGGCAGCTGGCTAATTCAGAGAAGAGAGCCTGCCTCACAGGAGAAGGCGGTGGGTGGATGGGTGTCCGGGAGTGAGTGTGACACCAAGTCAAAATCATTTGACTTGGATAAACTCCCTTTGGAACCACGCACAGTGCCATGTGGTGAATCCTGGGACAGGCGGACCGAGCTGGGGGCTGTGGCTTCAAGGCAGAGCCGACACTGAGATCCCTGCTGTTCTCTGCCACGCCAGGGAGGGCACTGGTCCCAGCCCAGCTCTCTGCCCTCAGGGCTCCGGACACCTCCCCGGAGAAGCCACACCGTCCTTGTCAGTCCCAGCCCCGGCCCCGGTCACTCCTCGTGGCCTTCAATCGGGTAGAGGCCTGGGGCCCTCTCCCTTGCCCCCCACCAACACCAGGATCTCCCTGCTGCCTCCTCCAGGGTCAGGGGAGCCCTGACACAGAATAGAAGGTCAAGGGCGGGGCCGAAGCAGCGACTCTGGGAAGAAGAGGAGGTCAGGTCCTCTGGGCTGACCTAGGTTGAGGCCAGGGGACAGAGTCAGGGGAAACTCAGGATTTGCTGCTAGGTGCTCCAGAGCACTAGGTCCCCAGAATGTCACACCGGGCCCAGCCAGAGCCCCAGCTGGGCAACCCTGCAACTCTCACCCTGCAGACGGGAGGCCGCAGGGTCGCCCTGAGGCAGGAGGGGTGGCTGGGGGTGCAGCCACGACAGAGTGGGCAGGACCAGGTGGGTCTCTTGCAACAGGAGACAGGAAACAGATTAGCAAGTGCCCGGCCAGGCACCTGGGAGGGAGGCTTATCACAGAAGGAGCACCAGCATTTGGCGTCCCAGGAAGGGAGGTGTTTCCTTTCCTTAATTCTGACCAATGTGCCCTTTTCTTTAACAGTTAAAGCAGGTGCACAATGTGTGTTTGATGGCCACCAACAGGCTGAGAGTTAAGTTAGCATAAGATCGGAGCTCAATCTTGTATAAGATGGAACGACTTCCCCAGACCTCAGTAAGTGAATACTTCTTCCACCCTGGGTCAACAGAATGTGTTCCACTTGAGGATTTGGTTGTAAATCCTACAGCACCTTACAACCAACCGTTGGTTCACTTTTTTAAGCGTCAAAGAGTTTAATGATCACTTTTTATTCCCACAGCCTGTCATCAAGAAATACAGATCAGCTTGTCCTGCTGACACCTAGGGTGATCACCACTTAGTTCCATTGACCTTGGACCCAATTTCACTGATCAGGCTCCTGTCATTGCTGCTACAAAAACGTGTAGGTCCTCCAATCGGCACAGAGTCTAAATGATCAGCTATCTGCCCAGTTTGTTTTTAAGGACTAGGAGTCAGTTGTGTTCAGTTTGAGATCAAGCCACTTAAAACTAATTAGGACCCGAACACTCTACTGGGCCCCAAACTTCATCCTCAGAGCCCTGGGTCCCACAGGGAGAGGGGCAGGATCCACTCTGGACAGACATCTCATTCTGTTCAGGAAAGGCTGGCTCTTCACATGGGTCCTGAGGGGCAGGGCTGCAGGGTCAGCTGGAGGCCGAGCAGTGTGAAGACAGGGACCTGGACACCCCTCCTGCTGGGCCCCCCCAGGGCTCTCTCCACAGACCCCAGGCCCCTTCCTCCTCCAGCGTCACCTGGATGCACCTCCGAACCTCAGAGTCCAAGGGGGCCCACGGGACTCATCCCGTAAGAACAGCTGGTGTCATGAGCGATGCCGATGGGGACCCCATTCTCCTGGTGCAGGTGTCAGGTGGGGAGGGGTGGGGAGGGACATGTGGACTGAAGCCAAGGGTCTCAGAGAATCAGGCAACAGATGGCGGTAGTGGGAGGGGGAGAAGCCGAGGACGCCTGCCCCGGAAGGCGGGCCCACCCTGCTCCCCTCCGATTGTGCCCAGGGAGCCCGCCCAGAGATCCCCCACCCCAACCCCGGTCAGGTCAAACACACACACAGCCTGGGAGCAGCTCTGCACAGTTTAATGAGGCTCACATCACAGACAGCTGACTGCCGGCATCTCCCTTCCACATGGTGCCCCCCTCTGGAGCCCCTGCCTGCTCCCCAGGACCACCAGAGGCCCCTGAGCGAAGAAGATTGGGAGTCTCCAGGCCTAGGGCCCTGGGGACAGTGGGACATACTGGAGGATCCAGGACACATAGCTGGTCACCTGGGTGTACACCCCAGGGAAGTCAGGGAGTGCACACTTGTGGCCCCAGCTGACAACTCCCACTTGGACCCAGGAGCATTTCCAGAGGCACACCAGGCCCCCCCCACCCCCGGAGTCACCCTGCGGGAAAACACCACTCTCACTTCCCACGCCCCCAGGCAGTGGGGCTGGCAGGCCCCCACTCAGGGGTTGGGGGCAGATTAGAGGGTGAGTCTGGGGTCCCACCTGGCAGAGTCCTGGCCCTCGTTCCCGGCACACAGCATGTCATCTTTGATTGGCTTGGTGGTGTTTGCAACTTTCCAATAGTGTAGGTTACAAACCTGGTTCCCCACCATGGGCACCTCTGCCTCCTGCAGGTGGTAGGGCGGGGGCAGGGGCGCTGCGGGGAGAGGCTGGGTGAGCTCCGTGCTGGGGAGGGGCTCCCTTCGGTCTGCGGAAGGCCTGGGGTCCAGACCCAGCGCCCCTGGCATTGGACTCAGTGTCCCCACAGCCATGAATCTGGGGTCTGATCACATGATTCTTAAATGTCTAGATGCCCATCCCCCTGCAGCATGGAGGAACCCAGAGACCTTGGCGGGTTGCCCATGCTCAGTGACCCAGACCTCCTCCCAGATGACCACCTTGTGTGCCCAGACTGAGGGTGTCAGAGCCCAGGACGGCTGGGGCAAAGTCTGACCAGAACTCAGAGTCAGTGGCCCACCCCGAGGTTGTTCCAGAGGTTCCCGTCCATAACCACGCAGGACACCCCTCCCTGGGATCCAAAGGTCTGTGGGGTGAGTCACTCTCCCTGAAGACCCAGCCTCCCCAGTTCCTCATCCTTCGTCTCAAGTCTCCCCAAACCTACAGTGAACTGAGACGCTGCCCCAGCCGGTCACCCAGCACATCTTCCCCTCGGGGACCCTCAGCGAGGCAGGCGGGAGAGAGACCATCTGGACGTGATGGGAAAGGCTCACGGGGGCCTCCAGCCTCAGCAGAGTGATGTCCGCCCCCGCGCCCCCAGCAGAGAGGTTTCGGTCGTAATCGGGGTGTAGGACAATCTTGGACACTTTGGTCGGCTTGTCATGGTCATAGAGTCTCAGCTGCCCGACTGGGACCCTGATGGCAGAAGCCTGCAGGCTTTTCCTGAGGAGAGGGACCGGGAGCCACTCAGAGGAGGCTGGAGACCCCCAGAGTCGGAGAGGGGCCCCTGGACACCCACACACACCTCCCCTAGCCCCCTCTGCTCCCCACCCTCCTTGCAGCCAGCCACAGGGACAGGGGCACAGAATACTCACCGTTGAACACAGTGGGCAGCGGTCAGCACCCACTGGGGGTGAATGAGCGACCCCCCACAACAGTGTATCCACCGGCCAACAGTCCTATTGTAGAACCTCAGGCTCACCTGCCACGGGTAGCTCCTGGCTGAGACATCGCAGCCCCTCACGATGCCCACCAGCCCACGTCCTGAGCTGGGGCCTGGGAAGCAAGGTGAGGGGCCATCAGGGACCCAGATGATGACCTTCCCCGGCAAAGCTGTTCAGAAGCAGGGAGGCCCCCGCCCCCCAGATGGGCTGACCCTGGGAGCAGAGACGGGCCCTGGGATCCTCAGGACCCCTCAGGCCACCGCGTGGGGTGTGGACTCACCCGGGGTCACAGGCACAGAGCGCCCCAGGCAGGGGAGGATCATGACCAGCAGCCACAGTATCTGCAGGCGGTCTCGGGGGGCAGCTGGACCCCCAGCAACAGCTTCGGGAAGGGCGGCCTGAGGCTCCCACTGGTCTGGACGGGAGGGTGGCCTCCTCCGAGCTGCTTCCACGTCTCTGCCCCAGGTGCCCCCAGGGCCCCATTTATCCCCCTCACACAGGAAGTGGGCACAGGGCTCTGTGCTGCGGCCAGGTCAGTCCTCTCCCTGTGGGGACTGAGGACCAGGGGCCAGTTCAACTCAACTTCCTCCAGCAGAGGAAGAAGTGAGGGCCCGGGGCCCCCTGCCTGAGTGGGTCTCTTTGGGAGGGACACTTGGTGGGCAGACAGGTGGAAGGGAGGTGACCGAGGGGCGCTGACCAGCCGCTGCCCCAGGGGAGTCCTGAATCGGAGGCGGGGTGTGAGGCCCTGCTTTTCTGGGTACCAGCCACTCCCGGGACCCAGGGCTGCTCCCCAGCCTGGAGCCCAGCGCCTGGGCTGACGACCCTCCTGACGTCTATCCCAGACCCTGAGGACTCACAGTTACTGATGCCCACGGAGGCTCCGGATCCAGGACAAAGGAGCGTTCCAGCACTGAGTGTGCAGGCCAGGCACCCACGGGAGCGCTGGGGACCCAGGCATCTCCGGGGGTGTGTGGTCTCCGTGCTACCCTGACCACAGCCTCTGAGGGCAGGATGGGCCTGGCGGTCGGCTCAGGGCCGGTTTGTTCTCAGGTTTGAGGTCGGGAAAGAATCAGAGGATGAGAGGTGAGGGTTTCCCTGGGCCCCTCCCTGGTCCCAGTTCCCAGCCCCTTGGGAGCTGGCACCCCTCTGCCTGGACCCACTTGTGAGGTGTCTTCTAGGAGAGCCTGGGGTCCAGAGGGACCCCTGTGTGTGGGGAGGTGCGTGCATTTGAGACAAGTCAGCCAGACTCAGGAGAGCTGGAGGTGTTTATCCCAATTCCCCAGGGAGCCCGGGTCCCTTGCATTCCTGTGTTAAAGCCCCGGCCCCCATTCCTCAGGATGTGACTGTATTTGGAGAGGGGGTCGTTAGACAAGTCACTGGGGGACGGTCTAATCAACATGGCCAGTGTCCTTAGGAGAAGGACACAGACACACATGGGGAGACCTCGCAGGACCGGGGGAGAAGGTGCCGTGCGCAGGCCGAGGACAGAGGTCCCCGGAGGGCCAGCCTTGCCCCAGCAGGTCTCCACGTCCAGCGCCGGGACAGGGAGGAGACACACTCCCACCAATCTGCTGCCACTTCCTATCAGCCCACGGGGAAGAGGACCAGGGAGGCTGGGGTCATGCTGAGCTGTGGCCTCTCAATGGAGCTGCGATGCTCTGAAGGCTTGGAGCTCCTGTCAATGTTCTGCTCTGTGCAGGGTTCACAGATGGTGCCCGTGTCACCCGGGGATGGGGGCCTTCAGGACCAGGCCCCAGGCCCCCAGGGAACGTCGTGTCTAAGGCCCGCTGGGTCACCTGTGGCCCCCGCACAGTGTCGCAAGAAGAGATTAGGTGATGGGCCTGTGGGCATTACCCAACCCCTATCTCTGCACCCAGGGCCCCGTCCCAGCCCGGGTTGCCTCACAGCTGAGCCCAGGAGCCCAGGAGCCCCGGGCCTGGGAGAAGGGAGAGGCTGGGCTCTCGCCTGCAGGCTCTTTTCTGCTCACGCAGGTCTTCAGCAGGGAGGGCCGGGGGAGGGCAGCAAGGCCTAGGGTTGGGGGAGTGCTGGGTTCATTTCAGACGTACAGAGCAGTGACTCAGTTACACACATACACACGTATTCTTTTCTGTATTCTTCATTACACATTATTAAAAGACATTGAATATAATTCCCTGTGCTATACAGGAGGTCCTTATTGGCTGGCTATACATAGTAAAGTGGATCTGTTAATCCCAAACTCATAACTGATCCCTCCCTTCTCTTGTCCTCTGTAGTCACCATAAGTTTGTTTTCCATGTCTGTGAGTGTGTCTGTTTTATAAATAAGTTCATTTGAATCATATTTTAGATTCCACATAAAAGTGATATCATATGGTATTTGTCTTTTTCTAACTTATGTCACTTAGTATGATATCTCTAGATCCATTTGTGTTGCTGCAAATGGCATTATTTTATTCTTTCTCACGCTTGAGTAATATTCCATCATAGATACGTACCACATCTTTATCCATTCATCTGTTCATGGACATTTAGTTTGCTTCCAAGTCTTCGCTATTGTATTAGTGCTGCTATGAACATTGGGGTGTATGTATCTTTTCAAATTAGAATTTTGTCTGGACATATGTCCAGGAGTGGGGTTACTAGGTCATATGGTAGCTCTGGGGCTTCCCAGGTGGCTTAGTGGTAAAGAATCCATGTACTGTTGGCAGGAGACACAAGGGATGTAGGTTCAATCCCTGGGTTGGGAAGATACCCTGGACAAGGGCATGGAAACCCACTCCACTATTCTTGCCTGGAGAACCCCATGGACCGAGGAGCCTGGCAGGCTGCAGTCCATGGGGTCGCAAAGAGTAGGACCTGACTGAGTGACCTAGCACACGTGCATGAGGGTAGCTCTGTTTTTAGTTTTTTAAGGAACCTCCATACTGTCTTCCACAGTTGCTGACCAGCTTACATTCCCACCGACTATAGGAGGCTCCCCTTCCCTTCAGAGCCTCCCGGCAGGCGCTATTGTAGACTTTGTCATGATAGCCATCGACCAGGCGTCTCTGCCCTAAACATGCTGCACACGCTGCCGAAGAGCCCGCCTCCCTGTCTGAAGCCCACAGGCCGCGGTGTTTCCAGTGGCTGACCCTGCGTCTCATGCCCCGTCTGCGGTGACACCAGCATCGCCGCCTCCCACGTCTGCCTGCCTGCCAGGGTGGTGAGAGGGGCCCCCCGACATAGTCATCCGTCTCAAGCAGAAGGGCTTTCGGGTTGTGTCCAGGTTCTGCCAACATGAACATAAACAGTGTTGCCATTTGAATCAATTTCTGGCGGGCTCTTTTGCCACCTCCCCTCCCCACCCTGAGGGACAAGGGCAGTGGCCTGGCTCCTGAGCGGACCTGACATCAGCCCGAGAGCCTCTGCTCCCTGCTTCTGCCACCTCCAGGCACCGTCTCCTCGGTCTCCGCCCATCTGGGGTGAAAAAGGCCCCTTATAGATGCTCTCAAAAGGGCTTCCATGGGACTTGGTGGGGACCAGCTTTCAAATGCTTACCTTCCATCTCTTATTCTATAACCCGCCCCATCAGTACTTGTGGTCTGTCTCTCTGGCTGAGGTTTGCGGCCTGTTCACAGCAGCACGTGGCAGTCCGTGGCCTGGGTTTGGCGCCCCCATTTCCCATCGCTCCCCCTCCTCACCTGGTCCTCAACCTGAAAGCACCTCAAACCCCCGTTCTCCAGCATAAATCCCATCCAGACAATAGGACGCAGCTCAAAACTTGGCTCTCGTCAAACACTCCCGGTGAGACCAGGGAGCGCGACCGTCTTCCTCTCCGTCCTCGAGGATGGAGCCCCTCGTCAGCCACACCATCCACAGGTGGAGACTTGTCCCAGCAGAAAGCCTCACGCCTGGTCCTGCCATCAGGGCGGCTTCACAGCAGGACCAGTGTCAGGCAAGTCCACCCACCGACGGCTCCCTAGTCCCTCCGGAGGGATGTCACAGAACCGTATGTTCTCCTGACTCCAGAAGAGCGTCAGCAGAGAAGCTTCTGAACCCACAGTGAGGAGTCTCTCCACACCTGTGTCACCAGCCCTTGCCCCCTCCCCACCAGGATTCCCTCCCCTTCCACAGGGAGCCTCCCCTGAATCCTCATCTCAGGGCAGAACTGAAGCCAAAGCAGCAGGCGGCACCCCCAGGGGCGGGCTGGGCAGGTGGAGAGGATCCTGACTGTGTCTAACAGTCTGAGGAGTCACAGCTCATTTGAAAAATCAGCAGTTGTATCAAATGATCCCACAGTAACTGCAGATGCAAGTTGACAGGCAAGTAATCTTTCAGAGTGGTGAAGAAAACAATTTAGAAGCAAGCAAACAGCCGTTTGAGGAAGAGGCCAACACAAGCATATTCTCAGAAACACCACATCCCAGACCTTTGAATCAATTACAGTAAAGCTCAATAAAAGGCAAATGTCCCAAGAGATACACTCAGCAAAGGAAATCAAATCTCATCATCAAGCCCACTATTATCTTTTAAAAAGAGATGCCATCAACGAGAAAGATGAGATAGGCAGCCACAATTACCCAGAATTAACAGTCTAGATGCTGTCCAGATGACAGATTTGGGGGACGTGAGATAGGAGATGAACGGCCGATCAACGTCTTCTCTTATTGGGGTTACACACAGATGTCTGTTCTAGAAGAAAAAGGGGAGAAGGCAGAGAAATGCTGGAACAATGTAAATTAGTAAGTAAAGGAGGTAGAAGCCAGTCTGAGGACATCGGTGATCATATGATATCAAGGTGACGACGGTGAGCTCACCAGTTTACACAGCAGCATTGAAGGAGGCCATCAGAAATACCCTGGACACAAGCTACTCACGAGAGAAGCGACCGTGGAGAGTGAAGGTCGGCAAAGATACTATAGGCAAACTCCTGCCGAAGGGAAGCACAGCCGCAGACAGAACATCAGGGACACGGCGGATCGCATCAAAACTGAAAACCTCTGTTCCTCAAAAAGCACGCCTAAGAAAATGGGGTGAGGAGTCCCAGGGAGAAAATAATTGCAAAGCATAAAATACTTGTATCCAGGACAGATAAAGAATTCCCCAGATACCGTCGTGAGAAACAAAAATGTGTTGAGTCCTGCCCCAAGGCCACAGGTTCAAGGCCTTGTCCCAAGCCCACAGAAGCGGAGCCCAAAGCCAAGGTCACCTCCAAAGCTGACTGAGCCCCTTTGTAACCATTGCCAAAAGCCACCCCGATCATCACCAGCAGATTTCTTCACCCCAAATTAGGCAAAGATGCCCACCCCAGTAGTCACCCTACAGTGCCCTAAAATAAAAAGTGTTAGTCGCTCATCTGGGTCTGACTCTTTGCGACCCCGTGGACTGCAGCCTGCCAGGCTCCTCTGTCCATGGGGTTCTCCAGGCAAGAACGCCGAGTGGGTTGCCATGTCCTTCTCCAGGGGATCTTCCCGACCCAGGGATCGAACCTGGCTCTCCTTCATTGTAAGCAGATTCTTTACCACCTGAATTTAACCAGTCACCTAGTGCCAACCTTCCAGCAGGAATTTTCTTTGTCCCCATGAAAACTGTTGACTCTCCCTGGCCTGTGAGGAGGTCGGCCTGCTGTGCTCTCAGCACCTGCAGTATCTCTGCTTTTTGTTCTTAATGAGCTCCTTCCCTACTGCAGTACTGTGTGTCTGGAAATTGTCTTCGTATCGGCGGTCGGACTGCCCCAACAAAGCCCAAGTAGAGAAAGCGTTTACAAGAGAAGCTAGGAGGGTGCCAAGGAAGCACATGAAAATGCACAGCAGACTTGAGTCGTTAACAAAATGCAGGTTAAAGCAAGCGCTAACCTGTTAAAACAGCATTTTAAGGCCAGTGACAAAGCCAAGGGCTACAGAGGCTGAGGCAAGACACAGGCTTTCCGAGAAGAAGAGAAATGGACACACATTCCCACGAAAACCGTGTAAAAATTGGCCTGATACATCATCACCAGAAGCCTGAAATAGCACCAATGAGCAGGTAAATTCAGGTTGAAAAAAAAAATTAGGAAAGAAAGTTCAAATAAAAATAAACAGGTAGGTGACTTCCCCGGTGGTCCAGTGACTAAGATTCCAAGGTGCTAAAGCAGGGGGCGCAGGTTCGATCCCTGGTCGAGGGACTAAGATCCCGCATGCAGTGCAGCCAATACATTAATTAATTAAGATGGAAACAAACAGCGGTGCGTTCACGCGGCGGAGAGTGTTGGATGATGGATGCAACCCGGAGGTCAGAGGCTGCAGCTGAGAGCCGGGTTGGTGGGGGGTGGCCATAAAGGGCATACGGGAGTTTTGGAGGTGCTGGGATGGCCAAGGGTGGCCCGGCCAAGACCCCGCTGAGGACCACAGCCCAGGAGGGCTGTATCAGAGGGGGTGCAGCTCCTGGCCTTGGGGGCCAGCCTCACGGTCCTTTTCCCTCTGGGAACCACCTGCTCCCGATGGTGGTGGTCTGTCCAGCCTCATCTGAGGCTGCCCACCATGGTGTGTTAGGCCCTACACAGTCTCGTGGGGTCTTTCCCTGGGGTTTCAAGGTGCCCACAGGAGCATCTGAGCTGGGGAGGGCCTCACTCTGCCCGTTGGGGAGCCGTGTGCCCACTTCATGGAGGAGGCAGCTCCCGACCCCACATACCCCGCTCCGTCTCAGCCCTGACCCCTCAGCACGCCACAAGCCTCAGGCCTCGAGTTCCCAGGACACATACTGGGTAAGACCCAGGCCTGGACACAGGTGTGTGGGGTGGGCAGCCTAGTATCTCCAGGGGAGCCTTGCTGGGGCTGGGGGCCCACTTGCTGCCAGACTCCAGCCTTGTAGATGCTATGGAAAGGGGCAGGATGCATGTGTTCCCAGGCGCCTCCAGGCCCCAGGTGGGAGTGACTTTCCAGGCTGAGTATCGACCTCAGGGAGAGAAAGGGGGATGGTCGGAAGGGCTCATGGGGTGGCCAGTCCCGGGGGTGACCTTCCGCAGGTGCTGGCAGCTCTGATTTCACCCGTGTCCCTGAAATGCACAGGGTGGGGCAGAGTCAGGGCCACCCCTTCACTTACTGGGTTAAAGCCCCTCCTACACGCATCAGAGACCCCTCCTGGGGGTGAGAGTTCTGAACCAACATCACGGGAGGTGGGGGGTTGGTGTGTGATCAGAACAAAGTCACTGCCCTGCACTCACTGGAAAGGGACGCACCCAGGGGCAGGGTTAACCCCCCCCCCGACAAGCTCCCAGAAAGTTTCCCGGGAAATGCCCCCACCCCCAGACGTGGCAACCCAGCCTGGTGCCAGAGTCCAGGGACCCCTTCTGGGGAGGGTCCCCTGCACCACTCCCTCCAGAAACCACAATGCGTCCATGCAGCGATTCCAAACCACAGCTGGGGGCTGGCTTTTCGGAATTTAATGGGAAACAGAGGGTGAGCAGGAGGCCAGGGGCCACCCCACTGCTGGGAGACAGCAGCATACACGCCTTCTTGCTGTCTGTCCCTCCCAGATGGGGGACAAGCGTGTCTCAGAGGGTGAGGGGGAGAGGGGTTAGGAGGACAAGGCTGGCCCCAGGGAAGAAGCAGGGTGTTGGCCGGGAGGATTAGCAGTCTTCTCATCGTGCAGACCCCATCCCCGCCCTGTCTAGGGTCTGGGGGGCCGGACGTACTGGCGTATCCAGGATACGTAGCTGGTCACCCGGGTGTACACCCCAGGGAAGTTGCGATGGCCACAGACATCGCCCCAGCTGACAACTCCCACCTGGACCCAGGTGCGGTTCCAGCCGCACACCAGGGGGCCCCCGGAGTCACCCTGCGGGAGAGGCAGCCCTCAGCGCCCTGCACTGGACCCTCGTGGGCGAGGCGGGGCGGGAGGACGGGTGGGCCTGGGTCCCACCTGGCAGGAGTCCCGGCCCTCGCTGCCTGCACACAGCATGTCGTCCTTGATGATATGGGCGGCGTCTGTGGAGGAGCTCTGATAGTGCCGGTTACAAACCTCATTCCCCACGATGGGCACCTCCGCCTCCTGCAGGTGGTGGGGTGGGCTCAGTGGCCCTGTCGGGGGTCGGGGGCCGGGTGAGGGCAGGCACTCACTCTGCTCCACGATGGGGCGTCAGCGGTGGGCTCCAGGCCCCCACTGCCAACCCCGACCCCGGGTCCAGACCCAGCACCCCGGGGCCCTGGGGCTCAGCTTCCCCACGGCCACTAAATCCAGCCAGCTCCAGGACGCAGGGCTCCATAAGCCTAAGGACAGGATGACCCAGGACAGCATTCTCCCGGGAATTCTTTCTCCCTAGAGAAGGGACGTATCAAGGACTTGTCCTGACAAAGTGCTCTGAGCCACATGGGTTCAAGTTTCCACCTTCTGACATCTGAAACCACGGCAGACCCAGCTTCTCTTTTCCTGTTTGTTTGATTATTTTTTATTGGGGAATCGTTAATTTACAATGTTGTATCAGTTTAGGTGCACAGCAAAGTGATTCGGATTTATACACATACATAGATAGTTATACATATACAAAGACACTCTTTATTAGGCTCTTTTCCTGTGTAGCTCATTACAGAGTATTGACTAGAGTTCCCTGTGCTATACAGATGGTTCTCATTAGTTATCTCTTTTATGTATAGTAGTGGTTTTATCCCTCCCCAGCCCTTTCTCTCCTGGTAACCATGTTTCTTTTCTGTATCTGTGACTATTCCTGTTTTGTAAATAGGTTCATTTGTATAATTTTTTAATATTCCACATATAAGCAATATCACAGGATATTTGTCTTTTTCTATCCTGACTTCACTCAGTATGACGGTCTCTAGGTCCATCCATGTCACTGCACATGACATTTTGTCGTTCTTTTTTATGGCTGAGTAATATTCCACGGTATACATGCACCATATCTTCTTTATCTGCTCATCTGTAGATGGACATCTAGATTGTCTCCGTGTCTTGGCTATCGTGAACAGTGCTGCCGTGAATGTCAGGGCACAGGTATCTTTTTGAATTTTGGCTTTCTTCAGGTACATGCCCAGGAGTAGGCCCTAGCTTCTTGATCCCAGGTTTGCTCGTCTGCAGGAGGACAGTCAAGGTCCACCCCAGTGGTCATGGTGAGGACCCCATGAGAACCATGGGAGTAATTGCTGGGACTTGGCAGACAATAAAGGCCCTGAGTCCCCAGTATCCACAAACCTGCCCATCTGAGACCCAGGCCTCACACACATTCAGCTCAAAGGGGAATCCCCTATGAAAGATCAAACATAGAATTAGTAAATGACCCAGAAATTCCATACCTAATCTAGACCCACAAGAATTGAAAATAGATGCTCTAATAGGTGCTGGCAGCCTCAGGCTCATAGCAGCTTGACTCACAGGGGCCAAAAACTGGCAAACACTCAGGTATCAATCATCTGGTGAACAGATACACAGAATGTGGTTCATCCACACAGTGGAATATTTAGTTCAGTTCAGTCTCTCAGTCGCATCTGACTCTTTGCTACCCCATGAATCGCAGCACGCCAGGCCTCTCTATCCATCACCAACTCCCGGAGTCTACTCAAACTCATGTCCATTGAGTTGGTGATGCCATCCAGCCATCTCATCCTCTGTCGTCCCCTTCTCATCCTGCCCCCAATCCCTCCCAGCATCAGGGTCTTTTCCAATGAGACAACTCTTCACATCAGGTGGCCAAAGTATTGGAGTTTCAGCTTCAACATCAGTGCTTCCAATGAACACCCAGGACTTATCTCCTTTAGGGTAGACTGGTTGGATCTCCTTGCAGTCCAAGGGACTCTCAAGAGTCTTCTCCAACACCACAGTTCAAAAGCATTGATTCTTCGGCGCTCAGCTTTCTTTACCGTCCAACTCTCACATCCATACATGACCACTGGAAAACCCATAGCCTTGACTAGACGGACCTTTGTTGGCAAAGTAATGTCTCTGCTTTTTAATATGCTGTCTAGGTTGGTCATAACTTTCCTTCCAAGCAGTAAGCGTTTTTTAATTTCATGGCTGCAATCACCATCTGCAGTGATTTTGGAGCCCAAAAATATAAAGTCTGACACTGTTTCCCCATCTATTTCCCAAGAAATGATGGGACCAGATGCCATGATCTTAGTTTTCTGAATGTTTTCTTAGTTTTCCCAAAGAGTCAAACATGACTGAAGCAACTGAGCATACACACATGCAAACCAATCCACTCCAGAAAGTTCTAAGTTGGGAATATGCCTAACACATCTGAGGAAGAGAAAGGAGGCCAGGGTGACTGGTGTGTAAAGAGTGTGGAGGTGAGTAATAGGAGTTGGCATCAGTGAGGTAAAGAGTGAATATTCTTCCTTCCTTCCTCTCTCCCTCCCTCCTTCTCTCCCCTTTCTTCCTTCCATCCTCCCTTCTTTTCTCCTTCCTCAAAGCCTCAATTTATTCATTAATTCATGCATTAACCTACTCATTTCATTGAGCATATATTTATTGTTGAATAAATGTCTCTGTGATAAACTTTATTTAAAACTCTGAGACATTCAGCAGTGAATGAAATAAACTTCTTGCTTTCTTGGGCTTACTTTTTTGGGAGGTGGGGCATACAAATTAAACATAAATATTTAATATGTCAGATGTATGTAGAGAAAAATAAATCATAACAAGAGGATAGCGTATGGGTGAGGTTCTGTAATTACACAGCGAAAATCTTGAGGTCTCTTTGTTAACATATTTAATATGGCCATATATGTATATAGATCAGCCTCTTGTAGTTATATTGAATAATATGTTGAATAATACTTGTGAGGAGTGGAATATTACTCAGCCATAAAAAAGGAATGAAGCGCTGAGACGCACTACAATGTGGATGAGCCTTGAAAACATGAAAACATGTCTAGCTCCATGAGATGAGCCAGACACAAAAGACCATACATTATATGATTTTATTTACATGAAGCTTCCAGAACAGGCAAAAACAGAGAGCTGTTGGTGGCACCAGAAGCTGGGGGAAGGGAGCCAGTGCTTGAGGGGGATGGAGCTTCTGTGTTGGGGACGTTCTGGTGAGCAATGGTGGTGATGATTGTACAACCATGTGAATGTACTTCGTGTACAGCTAAAAGTGGTAAAGATGGCAAAACTTTGTGAGGTGTGTGCTGTGCTTAGTCACTCAGTTGTTTCCGACTCTTTGTGATCCCATGTAGCCTGCCAGGCTCCTCTGTCCATGGGATTTCCCAGGCAAGAGTACTGGAGTGGGTTGCCATTCCCTCCTCCAGGGGATCTTCCCAAGCCAGGGATTGAACCCAGGTCTCCCACATTGCAGGCAGATTCTTTACCGACTGAGCCACCCAGGAAGCCCAAGAATACTGGAGTGGGTAGCCGTTTCCTTTTCCAGGAGATCTTCCCAACCCAGGAATCGAACTGGAGTCTCCTGCATTGCAGGTGGATTCTTTACCAGCTGAGCTAACAGGGAAGCCCTTGTTAGGTATATTTCACCCCACTAAAACAAGGAGGGGATTCCCCCACATCACAGAGAATAAAGCATCTCTGTGCACGCCCACTGGGTCTCCTAGAACCTTATCTCCGAGTCTGATGTCACCCCAGCCGGTCACCCAGCACATCTTCCTCTCGGGGACTCTCAGTGAGGCAGGTGGGAGGGAGACCATCCGGACACGCGAGAAGAGGGTCATGGGGGACTCCAGTCTCAGCAGGGCGATGCCTGCACCCCCGTTGGCAGACAGGAGGTGGTCGTAATTGGGGTGTGGGATGATCTCAGTCACCTTCATCAGCCGGTCTGGGTCATAGAGCCTCAGCTGCCCGACTTGCACCCTGAAGGCAGAAGCCTGCGGGCTTTCCCTGAGGGAGAGGGGCCAGGAGCCACTCAGAGGCGCCGGGCTGGGGCAGGGCCGGGCTCATCTTGCAGCAGGAACCGGGTTGGCTGCTGGCAGAGCCGTGGCTTTCTGTGCAGCCCAGTGCCCGGGCCCCAGCCCACACCCACACCCCCCCGTGCCCCCACCCCCGTTCCCCTCCCCAGCTATGGGGGCAGTGGGCGGAGTGACCCACCATCTAGTGCAGTGGGCCACGGTGAGCACCCACTGGGGGTGGACGAGGGAGCCCCCACACACGTGCTCCCACTGCTCACGCTCCTTGCTGTGCCATTGGAGGCTGGCCTGCCACGGCCACCGGCCGGGGGGTGCGTCATGCACCCCCACTGTGCCATGCTGCTCCCTCCCCAGGTTGGGATCTGGGAAGCCGAGGAAGGGCCCCGTCAGGGACCCCTGCCCGGCTGCACACACTCAGTCCCTCCCAGGGGCCGAATGACCAGTCCCCCCTGCACCAGTACGGGGGTGTCTGAGCGGCCAGAGCAGGGGACAGGGAGTCAGGACTCACCCAGGGACACAGGCACGGAGCCCCCGGGGCCCAGGAGTGTCAGGCCGAGCAGCCACAGCATCTGCGGGGAGGGCAGGCCCCGGTGAGGCGTCCAGGGCCAGGACCTGGGGGGAGGGTGGACAAGTGGCCGAGTGGGGGGCCTCCTCACGGCAGCGCACCTCTCACTCCCCTCCAGCCCCTCCGAGCCCCTCCGAGCCCCTTTACCCCCCAGGTGGGGGTCCAGGGAGCTGTGAAGCGCCTCCTGTCTCAGGCCCCGTGGGGACTGAGGTCGGTGAGTCAATCAACATCATTGAGGAGCTCCTGCCCCACCCTTGCTGGTAACATCCACACTTTGCTGTGCATGGGCGCTGTCCTGTCCGACCCCGTGCGACCCCAGGGACTGTGGCCCGCCGGGCTCCTCTGTCCATGGGATTCTCCAGGCAAGAATACTGGAGTGGGTTGCCATGTCCTCCTCCAGGAGATCGTCCCAACCCCAGGATTGAACCCCCATCTCTTTTGTCTCCTGCATTGGCAGGAGGGATCTTTACCACTAGCACCACCTGGGAAGCCCGACATCCAAAACCTCAACTGCCAACCTACAACCAGGCCGGCAGAAACAGGCCCAGAAAAACGTGAAGAGGATGCAGGTTTGCTGGAAGAAGTCCTGGAGCACCGGCCCGGGCTGGTGGGATGAGGGGCAGCATTGGCCAGTGGCCGGGCGGCGTGAGCTGCGGGGCAGCCCCTGAGGCCTCTGTGCTCAGCGGGGCAGCTGGAGCAGGCCACCATCCGCCCGGGGCACAGCTGGCCGCCACCCTCACCGCCACCAGCGAAAGGACACGGCACCTTGTCTGCTCTGAGGCTGGGGATCTCGGAAGCTATCGCTGAGACAGTGGGACCCGCTGGGCTGTGGAAGGCAGGCAGATGGAGCCAGGCTGGGTGCAGGGCGATGCAGGGCTGACCACTGCCTGCAAGGAGGCTCAGAGCATGCACAGCCCTTGTGGGGACAAAATGCCAGGCCTTACACCGCCCTAGATTAGCGGGGGGGCCGACGGGAGGGAGGCAGCCACAAAGGAGCTGCCTGCCCCCCAGACACCCGTCAGCAAGTGCTACCCAGGAGGGGGACATGGCGGCCCACCCTGTCCAGCACCGTCCACTGTGGGTGGGGACAGCGGCCGTAGGACAGGGGAGAGCGAGGCTCAGGGTCCAGCCCACAGCCACTGCGGCCATGCCGGGGGCCAGCAGGGTCCCCCACTGTCCGCTAGACCCCCTTCGGCGATGACCCGCAGACTCACCCCATCCCTGAGGTGTCTGAGCTCCGTCTGGCCACATGGACGTGTGGGCCGGGGCTGCAGTCCTGTGCCGTCACAACTTGGGGGTGGGGGGCCAGGGGCGTGCTCTGCATGTCCCCTGCCCTCCATTGTGACACAACAGCCCTCCTCCTGGCGGTCAGTGTCACTGTCCTACCAACAGGATGCCCCTCCTTCTTGCCCAGGGGCCCTTGGACACAAAGCCCAGCACAGCCAGGCATCAACCACGACTTTGCTTTCAACAGCCGTACGACAGTGAGACCCTTTGAGGGGCCGTGACTCTTGACCCTGCAGAGTGCAGACCTGTGGGCTCTGGAAGCACCCGTCCCCATTGAGCATGACAGTGGGCAAGCCCCGCTCCGCTTGCACCCTCTCACACCCTGCGTGGCCCCCACATTCCCCTGGGGAAACCCTGCTTCCCTCCGTGGGCCCTGCTCCCCCATGACCCCACTCCCCTTGTGAGCCCTGCTCCCCCTGCCCCTGTGGCCCCCCACTCCCTCCGTGGCCCCTGCACCCTGATTCCACACTTGGAGACACAGCTACAGAGAAGGCCTGCAATTCTGCCCGGGCTTCGCCTGGAGGACAGCCCACCCCATGATGTGTCACTGCCTGGCTGGGCCACCAGTCAGCGGTTCCCAGGTGTGCCCAGCGGGCGCCTGGCTGTGAGCCTCTCTCTCACCTCCAAAGCTCAGAGTGGGTCTGGGCACTGACGCCATGAGACAGGATTCAGACACCGGAGCTCTCAGATAGTGGTGCCAGCCTAGTTCCTGCAAAACCACAGGTGGACATGCCTCCATCGCCATAGAAAGAAACCTCTGGCCCTTCCAGGAGCAGAAGCGCCGATGTGGGCCTCTGTCCACGGGGCTGGTTGCTCCCTGGCAGGATTGTGCCATCAGGGCTGGTGCCGGTGCCCGTTGTTGGGAGGTTAAACCAGCCCTGTTGAGAATGCCGCACCCCACCCCCCCCACCCCCCCCCGCCGTGACCACTTTTCCATCAGCCGTCTGGCCAGCTGGGCAGCAGCCAATTCACTCCGCTCCCAACCAAGAACGGCAGGGCGCCGCCTGCTGCTACTTTGAAGGCAGTGTCACCCACCCCCCAGCTTGGGACCCCTAAGTTTTTGACTGAAAACCCCTGTCCCTCCAGATCAGACTGGAGCTAGGTGGTCACTCGATCCAGTGGTGGGTGTCCTTGTAAGGAGAGGTGAGGATGCTGGGAGGAGACATGGAGGAGACAGCCGTGGAGGTGACAGAGGCAGAGACGGAAGAAAGCGGCCACCACCAAGGACGCAGGCGACCCTGGACGCTGGGCGGCCCTCCCAGAGCCCCCATGACACCCTGAGCTGGACCCCCAGCCCATGCCTTCCGTTGCTGTAAGCCCCGACCTCCGCTACCCTTGGCAGCCCAAAAGGAAGAGCCCATCCAGCAGCTACTTGGCCACAGCCTCAGGCAGGGACACCCAGAGCCGGCGCTCCTGGGTTCAATGCGCTGCGCAAAGAAGAGGCAGGGGGGCCGTGACCCTGGCCCCACCTGAGGGCACAGTCCGGCTGCTCCCTGAGCTGAGGACAGGGGCCCGGCAGGAGGGTCTCAGAGCATGGGCTGGCGGAGGATGCAGCTGAGTGAAGAGTGGGCATCAGGGAAGGAGCAGTTAGGGCCCCCTCAAACACCCGGGAGGGTCCAACGTCGGCAGGGCCGCCAGCACCCTGGCTCCCGGGGCTGAGGGGCTGAGAGGCTGCAGCGGTAGCCCTGGCGCAGGCACGAGGCCACTGCAGGAAGCCTGGGGCCATGGCAGCGCCCCTACAACCCACCGCCCCACCTGGAGCCAGGTTCCCCTCTGGTCACAGCACCGCACTCGGCGAGCTCAGGTCTCCAGGGACCCAGCACTCCCTCTGAGGGCAGAGTCACCAGCATCCTTCCTGCCCCTACAGGGAGCCCAGAACCCCAGGAGACGCTCAGGCCTCTACAGAGGACAACCCAGATCCAAAGTGGCCAGGGCGCCATCGGGGGAGAGAGTCTGCCCACAGGAGGGGAGGGGTCCTACAGGCCCTGGGCACAAGCTCCTCCCGATCCCCCACCGTCCATCCACCCACGGCGGTGGGTGTAGCTGTGGAGCTGGTCCCCAGGGTCCAACTGACGGGACGCATCACAGAGGTGACAGCCAGGAGCCCTGGGCCCCCAGGGCCAAGACTTCCCGACCCCCCAGGCCAGATCAGGTGAAATGAGCTGGAGTGGAGCCAGGGAGAGAGAGGGGGCCACCGCTTCCAAAAAGAACCCAGAGGAAGGACACTGGGGGCAAAGACAGGGTCTGAACATGGCCATAGGATCTGCCAGAACCAGAAACAAGAGGTTTGAGGTTCATGGGGAAAAGCCTCCTATTATTGGCAGATAATGTGATTTTCTTCTCGGAAAAGCCAAAAGCTTCAACTGAAGAGGTTTTTAAATTAAGTTTCTTAAAGTGTTGAGATGGAAGATAAATATTTTAAACACAAATAAGTAGAGAAAGAAAGTCGTCCCTGCCTCCCAGGGATGACTGGGGGAGGGGCCAGTCTAGAGCCGCATCGGCGCCCCCATCCCCTCTGATAGCTACACGAGCAATGTTCATGGGTCTGTGATGACTGCAAAACTCTCCTGAGAAGGGGGACAAAATGCCATTTGAGGTGGCTGTCATCAAATATCAACCCTTCAAAATCCCACCGTGACGTGAACTGCAGGCAAATCCGGTTGTTTTCCCGAGCATGTCTGGAGGGAAATTTAGGGGAGGGTGGCCACGGCACAGAGCAGGGGGCAGCCGGCATGTAATGTTGTCGCCGTGCGGACGGAGCTCCAAACACACAGCAGAGGGCCCGCCAGCTTTCAGCGCTCACCCCCTAAACCCCGGCCACAGGGACGGCCAAGCAGCTGCAAGTAACTGGCATCAACTCGGAGGCGAAGAAAGAGGCTACAGTGTTGTGACCGTGTCTGATAGGCAAGCGTTTGAACACTGGACGCAGGAGACAGAGGGAGGCAGGAACGGCGGAGGGAGAAGATGTGCTGACTCACCAGGCTGCTGGAGGTCAAGTGCACAGACCAACCAGCAACATTCTTCACCACTACAAGTGTCCACAAGAACCATGCATGCAGAGGTGGAGCTGCATAACCTAAATCTCTTTTCTCCTCTCGAGTCCCTGGTCACCCTCCTCCTCTTTCCTGCTGGCCTGGGCACCACTGTGTGGCCACAAGGAGTAACAGCAGGCTCATCATTTAAAGCATCTTCAGTTCAGTACAGTTCAGTTGCTCAGTCATGTCCGACTCTTTGTGACCCGATGGACTGCAGCACGCCAGGCCTCCCTGTCCGTCACCAAACCCCGGAGCTTGCTCAAACTCATGTCGATCGAGTTGGTGATGGCATCCAACCATCTCATCCTCTATCGTCCCCTTCTCCTCCTGCCCCCAATCTTTCCCAGCATCAGGGTCTTTTCAAATGAGTCAGTTCTTTGGATCAGGTGGCCAAAGTATTGGAGTTTCAACTTCATCATCAATCTGTCGGATGACTATTCAGAACTGATCTCCTTTAGGATGGACTGGTTTGATCTCCTTGCAGTCCAAGGGATTCTCAAGAGTCTTCTCCAACACCACGGTTCAAAAGCATCAATTCTTTGGTACTCAGCCTTCTTTATGGTCCAACTCTCACATCCATACATGACTACTGGAAAAACCACAGCTTTGACTAGATGGACTTTTGTTGGCAAAGTAATGTCTCTGCTTTTTAATATACTGTCTAGGTTTGTCACAGCTTTTCTTCCCAGGAGCAAGCATCTTTTAATTTCATGGCTGCAGTTACCATCTGCAGTGATTTTGGAGCCCAAGGAAATAAAATCTCTCACTGTTTTCATTGTTTCCCCATCTATTTGCCATGAAGTGATGGGACCAGATGCCGTGATCTTAGCTTTTTGAATGTTGAGTTTTAAGCCAGCTTTTTCACTCTTCTCTTTCACTTTCATCAAGAGTCTCTTTAGCTCCTCTTAACTTTCTGCCAAAAGGGTGGTGTCATCTGCATATCTGAAGTTATTCATATTTCTCCCAGCAGTCTTGATTCCAGCTCATGCTTCATCCAGCCCAGCATTCTGCATGATGTACTCTCTATATAAGTTAAATAAGCAGGGTGACAATAGACAGCCTTGATGTACTCCTTTCCCAATTTGGAACCAGTCCATTTTTCCATCTCTGGTTCTAACTGTTGCTTCTTGACCTGCACGCAGATTTCTCCTGAGGCAGGTCAGGTAGTCTGTTATTCCCATCTCTTTAAGAATTTTCCACAGTTTGTTGTGATCCACACAGTCAAAGTCTTTACCATAGTCGATGAAGCAGATGTTTTTCTGGAATTCTGTTGCTTTTTCAATGATCCAACGGATGTTGGCAATTTGATCTCTGGTTCCCCTGCTTTTTCTAAACCCAGTTTGAACATCTGGAAGTTCACGGTTCACATACTGTTGAAGCCTGGCTTGGAGACTTGGCAGCAATGGTCAGTGGGTGGTGGTCAGGGCCCCATGATCTCTGTGGAAGCTCGTTTCCTTGTCCCCCCACCACAACCCACCTGCTGGCATCACTCTGAGCTCAGGGCCCAGTGCCCTGGGAGGGGTCCCCACAGCTCAGCGTTAAGCCCAGCCCCTGTCCAGCCATTTCCCCCAGAGCACCAGGTGTCCCGGGAGTCCTTAGGGGCAGGGCCATATCTCCTATTTGTCTCTGGCCCCCTGGGGCCATGGTGGGCAGGGGCCAGGGATGGAGTGGACACAGTTTGCAACCCCCAGATGCCAATGGAAAAGTGCCCAGGGGAGGGCGCCTGGCAGGATGCAGAGGCAAGGAGCAAAGACCTCTGTTTCTGGGGTCCCAACCCTCCCCCATCTCTGCTCCACGTTTTGTCTTTAAATTTGTTCAAATGTTTAACTAAGATCCAGATTAAAAACAACAACCATAGCACTGTATAGGAACAGAAAGCATTGTTACTCATCATAAACAGAACTGCACACAAACTCTCCTGCTCACACACCCTCCCTGCAAGGCTGAGGCCCATCAGACCCAGAACCTTGGCGGGGGGGGGGGGGGGGGGTGGGGGGGCACTCATCAGGTCCTGCCTGGCGGCCTCACCCCCAAGGGCCCGGCTACACCTGGGCAGTTTCCCCTCTGTTTCCCCTGATCTCGTTTCTCTGCTGTGAATCACTGGCCTCTGGTCTTCCTTAGACAACCAGCTTTTCAGGTTTGGTTGCTTGTCTCATTGGTGTGGTGCCTGTGCTCTGCCCAGATGCCCATGGACCTCCACGCCTGCTCCGGCCTGGTCCATGTGTGGTGGTGACCTGCCGTCCTGACCCGTCTGGACTGAGGGGTTACCAGAAGGCAAGATTTCAGAACATTATCACCATGATTATTGTAAAGCACACATAAACTACGAAAGTGCTGTTGTAACCATTTAAAGTGAAGGATTCAGTGGCATTTAGTACATTCACAATGTTATTCAACTCCCACCTCTTTCTGATTCCAGAACATTTCCAAGGCACGAAAGGAAACCCATCCCCATGAAGGCACAACTTCCCATTCCTCCCCGCACTGCCCCCGGCCCGGGTGACCACCCATCCACTTTCTGTCTGCCTGTGGCCTTCCTTATTCTGAACATCTCGTACGAGTGGAGATAAGCTCTGTGGTCTTCAGCGTCTGGCCTCCCTCGCTCGCTCAGCACGTTGCCAGTATGTCCACGTGGTGTGGGGTGTGGGCCGGACACCATGCCGTCTGGATGGAAGGGTCTGCTGACCCGTCTTCCCCTGAGGAGCCTGTGGGTTGCTCCTGTCCCTTGCCTGCCATGAACAGGAATGCTGTGGACACACGTGGACAGGTTTCAGTGTGAATGCCTGGATTCAGTTCTTCTGCATGTTCGCCTAAGAGGGGGGGTGCTGGGTCACATAGCAAGGAGCTTCCCGTGTTAAACCCAACCTGCAGGGAAGGGCCGCCCCCTTATCACCTGACCTTACAGCCACCCTCTCCCCGCTGCTCTGGCTCCTTGACAAGCGGCCTCCACCATCCAGCTCTGGTCCTCCACAGGCTCCTCTGCTCGAGCCAGACAAGCCCTGCCTGGCAGAGAGCTGCGGGCAAGGCCCGGGCCGTGAGCCTGGCAGAGGCCCTGGATATGGGTGGTGGGCTGCACAGGGAAGGAGGCGGGCTGCCCTCCTGCCCCAGGGCTCTGTCACCGGCCCTTTGAGACTGTCTCCCTACTCGAGGACAGGCTTCCAGGGACAGAGACCCCGGGCAGCTTCAGGGACACACACACTTGGTCCTGAACGCCACTGGGGCCTGGAGTCCAGGACGTGGAGTCTGAGCTCCAGGAAGCTGGGAGGGATGTGTCACAGTGGCCTCGGAGCATGCTGGTGTTGGCTCTAAGCACATCACTCAGAGTGGGGACAGAGAACACGCGCCCACAGAGAGTTCCCAGGCTCAAGGAGCCTGCATTAAGGACACACCAAATCACAGGATGAAGAGATGCCAGCTGCTTGTAGAATCCCTCAGTTTAAAGCCAAGAGAAAGGCTTGCCTTTGAGCCGCTGTGGTTACTTCAGCACCTCTCCACATCCTGGCATCCTTGTTCTCTCCCATCCCCAGCCCACTTTAACAAGAAAGGACAGGTGAGGCCAGAATCTGGGCAGGTTTGGGACAGGTAAGGCCATCAGGCTTCAAACTCAGAGCGTGGTTGAGTTTGCACTGTTGTTTCTTTAGGTGCAAGGCACAGGGACACCCCTTATCCAGCTGTGTAGGAAGCCTCTTTTCAGCAGCTGCCGAGTGTGCAAACACAAGGCTGGTCTAGTCTGGCCGCGCAATGCGGCGGGCCGGGGTCGAACCTGCCTTACCTGCCGCGGCGGCTGCCGAGCTGGGGCGGCGGCGGCGCTTTGCTGCCACCTGGCGGCCGAGCTCTGGGCGAGGCGCCGCGGTCACATCGCCGCCCGCCGAGCTAGGTGAGCGCCGCCGGTCTCCCGCCTGGCACCCTGAAAGCTCCTCCCTCAAGCTGGGCGCAGGTTGCAGGGGAGCGCCCCCGAATCGAGGCCTGTAGATCCTGCGAGGTCGGCCCTCTGACGCTGGGAGAGGACCGCGAGGGGGCTGGGACTTAGAGCAGGCAGGAGGGGACGCAGGAGGGGAAGGCCTAGCAGCGGTGCTGGGGGAGGGGAAGGGAGGGGCGCAGGGGTGCAGCAGCAGCCCGGGCCTCAGCCTCACCCTTGAGGCAGAGCTGGCTGAGTGCGGGGAGGGGAGGGCCGAGTGCAGGGGACTTGACGTGGCCAGCGACTCTGGCGTCCTCGGAATGCCTACTGAGATGTGGGGGGCTGAGTCTGATAGGGTGCCAGGGGGAGACGCTGGACCACGGCTCATGCGGAGGGGAGGGCTCTGAAAACGTTTGCAGGCGTGCCCCCTTCAGGTCGTGGGAGCCCGGACCCTCCAGGGCGTGCCCAGCTCACCCCTGAGCACCCTTTCTCTCTCACTGTCTTGTACTAGCAAACATGTTCTCCCATCTTAAGATAAAAACCAACCAATCCTTTCTTAGCCCCGGGCTCAGTGACCAGGCAGGGAGTGAATGAACCTGTGACCAGGTGGGAAGGTACCCCCACCCCACAACCTCTGTCTGTTTCATGTGGGAGGAGAGCCAGGCTCTGTTGGGGCCACGTTCTTTCTCCACTGAGAGCAATGTCCAGCTGCCCCAGGTGACATTATCCTCCACTTGCAGAAAGGCTCATGACAATCAAATATTTCTCACATTGGTGGTTCAGCTCTCTGCAGGACACATGGGAGCATAAATAAAGACCCACCCTTTCCCAGTCCGTGGGCACCCATCCTATGCCTCCCCAGCACGCCTTGCAACCCACAGATACCCCCAGAGTGGCAAGTCCAGAAGTTTGGTTCTCTGAGGACAGTTCCCAAGCTCAGGGAGACAGATGCAGTCCTTGCAAGCCCTGGACCTTCCCACCTTCCAGATTTTTCCATGGCAATTGAACCAAAAACGTTTTATGTAACCACAGAAAACGTTTTATGTAACCACTATCTCACACAAGGCTTCTCCATATTCCAGCCAATGCTCCTTAATTTGCATTTCTTTAGTGACTAGTGGTGTTGAGCATCTTTTCAAATGGCTCATTGGCCATTTGCATGTCTTCTTTGGAGAAAAGTCTTTTCAGACCCTTTGTCCAATTTTGAACTGGGTTTATTCTGTTGATGTTAAGTTGTAGGCGTTCTTTATGTATTTTAAATGCTAACCCCTTATCAGATATGTAATCTGTGTTTTCTCCTATTCTATGGGTCACCATTTCACCCTGGTAATAATGTCCTCTGATGCACAATCTTGACGTTTGAACCATTTATTTTTCCCTTTTTAGCTGCCTGTGCTTTTGGTGTCACATCCAAGAAATAATTGCCAAATCCAGTCTCATAAAGATTTTTCCGCCTTCTTCTAAGAGTTTTATAGTTTGAGCTCTTCTGTTTATGTCTTTGAGTTGGTTCTGTATGTGGTGTGAGGTAGGGGTCCAATTTCATTCTGTTGCATGTGGATTTTCTTCCTTTTTAACTCAGCCCCTGGAGCAGCAGCCCCGGCACATAGACCTCCCTCGGCCTGACCCACAACAGCCACCTGAGGGAGCTAGCAGTGCTACCCCTACTCTAGGCAGCTGCCAATCACACCTACTACCCCTTACCCCCACAGTGGGCACATGACCAGGCACAGTCCACCAGGGTACTCCCCCAGCAATGGCCACCACTTTTCACTGGCAAATGTTACTGGTCTGGGTGGGTGACTTCTCCCTGCAGCCCTGTGCAAACCTCCAGGTACCCTCACAAGAAAGATGGTGCTGGCACTGAGCCCATGCTCCTGGGGTTCTTAAAACTAGCTCAGTGGTCAAGTGCTGCATTGCAGGCCCACGTGGGACACTTGTTAAAATGCACACTTCTACTCAGAGCCAGCGAACCAAGTCTGGGGACCCAGAGAACAGATGTCTCAGATAAGCCCCTGATCCTGGCATTTGCCACAGTGAAGAGACAGGGGAGGCAGTGTCCCAGAACAGGCCCACGCTGGGTCACTGTGGGGACACAGGAGCAGGCAACCCCTTTGGACTTCAGAGCCTCAGAGAGACCTGGAATGCTCACCTGCTGCTCAAGGAGTCTGGGCCCTCTGGTCTTCGTTACCTGGGACCCCAGGCACTATAACCAGGCTCTCTGGGCCACGGCTGACCCAGAGGTTCCCTAGGCAGACTACCTCCCCAGTCCAGCGGAGCTACCAGACCCAGAAGAGGCCCTCACCCCAACCCCACCCCCGGCCCGGGGCCTTCTCAAGTCTAGTGACCATCCTCACTGCGCTGAATACCTGCTGAGAGAGCTCTGGGCCAGACATAGGCCTTGGGACACCAGCCTTGGCGGGGGGGGGTCTGCCATGGAGACCAACAGTCTCAGTACAGTGCCAAATAGGGGGCTGCCGGGGGTGGGGGTGGGGAGGATGGAAGGAAACGGAGGAAGGAGGTGACCCAGGGCGAAGGCGTGAATGAATGCAAGCCGGAGTCACCATCCGCCACTTGAACCCAAAGCGCCCACGGGCGGAGGGGGCTGACCTTAGAATGCTCCCTCTTTCCCACCCTGGGCCAGGGGACGGGGGTCGGGGGCCGCCCGACGGGGAGGAGCCCAGCATGGCCGGAATGGACGGGCGTTCGCGCACGGGTTCAGAGCGGACCTGAGACTCCGGCCGGGGGCCCCGGCGCTGCCCCAGCTCCTCCCCCACCCGCCCGGACCCCCTGCGCCCCTCCCCCCAGGCCAACCCCTGGGTTAGGGAGCGTCTGCATTTCTCCTCCCGTCGGTCGGTCCCGCACTTGGTCTTGTGTACGGGGCCTGCTCATTGGGCACATTAGATGGATGCCCCGCCCAGGGCCCCGAGATGGCCAATTGCAAGGGGTTTCACAGCGTGCCGTAGGAGAGGGATTGTCACCGTGCTGCGACGCTTGGGGATCCCTAGGCCTCAGTGGTCGTTGCTCTTCCGCCCCGGGCCCTAGCCTCAAGGAGACCTCCGGGACCGCTGCCCGGGGAGGTGCCCGCGGGGCATCCGGAGAGCCCCGGGAGATCTCGACCGCCCTGCTTTCCCGCCGCTCGCCGGCCCGTCCTCGCGAGGAACAGTGCCCCGCGAAGGGGAGTTTGCAGACGCTCCCTCACACCCGGGACGCGGCCCCTTTAAGGACGCAGGTGTCCATGGCGCTGCCTGACTGGAAAGCCGCCCCCGGGCCGTGCTCCCTAGCCGGGCCCGGGGCGTGGGCGCGCGGCGGAGGAACGCGGGCGGCGGGCGGCGATCGGTGTCGCGGGTGGCGATCGGTGTCGCGGGCGGCGCGGGGCTGGCGGCGGCGGCGTGGTGTGAGGCAGGCGCGCAGCGGGCAGGCCCCGCAGGCCCCGCCCCGCCCCGCCCGCGCCGGGGTCCTCGAGCGCTCGGGCTGCGCGCGGAGCGGGCTCGGGAGGGAAGTCCCGAGACAAAGGGAGCGCCGCCGCCGCCGCCGCCGCCTAGTACGCCTCGCTCGCCGGGCCGGGCCGCCCGAGGTGAGCGCCGCGGGGCGGGCGCGGGGGCCCGGGCCTCCGCCGCCGGCGGGCCCGGCCGGGCAGGCGCCCTCCACTCGCGGCCCGGCCCGTTCCCGGAGACCGGCCCGCCCCGGGCTGCTGACGCCGCGGCGGGGGCCAACCCGCCGGGCTCCCCTCGGGCGGCCCGGCCCCCAGCCCGCCTTGGACTCGGCCCGCGAGGTGGGGGCGTCCTCTCCCCCGGGCGCGCGCTCGGGGAGAGTCGCGTCCGGGGCGGCAGACGGCGCGATCGGCTCGGGCCGCGCTGACAGGAGCGCCGAGCCCTCCGCTCAGGCGGAGCGTTTCCGGGGTCACGGTCTGCGCGCGAACCTGTGGCGCGTTCCAGCCGGGGAGAGGACGCGCGGCACAAAGAGTGCAAAGCTGCGCGCTGCAGGAGCGCTGGCGCGTTTGGGGGTGGCGTGTGATGCCTGGAAACGAAAACAAGCTAGGGCTCTTGCGCCTCCGAGCTCCGCTTGCCGTTGGGGGGACCCATCGAGTGTTCGCGCTTCCCTTGCCGGGGAGATCTCGTCCTAAGACCGCTTTGTACCAGTTGCACGGAGGCTGGAGCTGGTAGTTTTCGCGAGAGAAAAAAAGGCGACGGAATGATTAGCTGGGCTGATGGTAGCGGCCAGCAGCTGTCCCTGAATCACAAAAGTAACTGGTTTGGTTTGTATGGTCTGAAAACAAGCTCCGTTCGCAGAGTTACTCCTCTGTGTTTGCGGAATTGGCTTTCGTTGGTCTGCTTAAGCCCGTGGTCTTCTGTGTTTCTTTACTCCCAAGGAAACCCTGCCTTCGGACGGAGAACCTGCCCAGCAGCAGGGAGAGAAGGATCCCACGTTTGTCCTGGCTTGCTTTTGAGTTTTCTGGTGGGTTGGGGGTGAATTCTGCATCGTGCTGCACGTGAGTCTCGCTGGGGGTTCCGGGCTTGCTTTGGAAACAGCTGGGCGTCCTGGGAGGCGTGTCAGGAAAGACCAGGGAAGTGCACCTGGGCTGGAGGGGCTCCTGAGCGCAGGTGAAGCCAGTGCCTGCCTTCCCCTGGCGAGTTTGCGGTTGGGTGGGAAAGCCCACCCAGGGCCGAGAGCCTTCGTCTGTTTCACCCTGGGCTGACCTCTGGTTCAGAGTGCTATCACCCATACTGGTGAGAAAGTCGAGGTGGGAGGGGGACGCCGCTGGCCCTCACCTGCAGCCAGTAAGTGGCTTCACAGTGCTGTAGGCTACCAGAGCTTGATCTGAGAAGAGTGGGTTCAAGCACAGCCCATGCTGGAAAAGGATGGCTGCAGACTTCAAGGGTCTGCCCCAGACCCAGATCCTGTGCTGCAGGCTGTCTCTAGCAGGTTATGGATATCCGATCTTTGCCTCTTAGTGATTTTGCTGCTCTGAAGATTCTCCTAACACTTAACAGCTCCTTAAGTGCCTCCCTGTCAGTTGGGAAAAGCTGATTTGATTCCAAGTGGGATGCTGAAGGAGTGGTTCCCTGTTGTAATTAAAATGTAGCAAATTGGCTGCTTTCTCCTGGGGAGTGAGAGGCCAGCCTCTCTCTGGGCGGGTGCAGGTGTGCGCCTGTGACTCTGCTCTGGCTGCAGCATCCATCTTTCTGGTGCCCGGTTTGGTTGTCACCCCCAAGGACGGGGTTGCAGCAGCTCTTGTGGGACCCCCCCCCCCGTTACCTTTTGCACCTGAGATAATCACAGCTGGCACCCCGACCGGGTCTGCTGAGACAGCTTTGTTCCTTGTCAGAAGAAGAGGTGGCCTGTGGCGGGGTTCTGGCATGCGGTCAGCAGGCATGCGGCACTCAGGATCACCCTGCCGGCCTCTTCTACGTTCTGGCCCAGCCCTCTCGCTCCAGAGCCCTCAAGTGCCAGCTTGCCCATTCCAGAACCTGTGTGCCACCCCTGCTCCAGGAACCAGTCTTGACTCCTTGCTGAGTGCAGACTCAACAGGAACCTCTCACTGCATGGAAAGCCAGGCTGCTTCTCTCTGCCGCTGAGCTTCCGTGTGGGACAGTTCAGAGGTGGCCTCACCCCATGCCCTGTGCTCTGCCCTGACCCGTGAGGGGCTCGTGTAGGACATCTTGCACATCCCTAAGCCCCGCGGAGTGGGGGAGACATTCCCATTGGCTCTGAGGATGAGGTAGGGGTGAGTTCTGTTCAGAAGGGTCATACGAAGTGAAGGGTTTTCAGACTTCAGGATTTCTGCCCTCACCTCTAACCAGAGAGGACCTTAAAGACGAAAGCTGGCCGGCGCTCCGCCTGAGGGAAGTGATCCCAGCGCCTCCCACCCTGTCCTGTTTCTGAACTGAGCCCGGTGCTGCAGGCAGTGCCCAGGTGGCCAGCCAACCACCACCAGGACCCAGGGGCACCAGCACACCCACATCAGCCTTCGGGCAGCCGCGCTTGGGTTCTTCAACTTAGGTTGCATGAATGAATGAAAACACCAGATAGATGTGCCTCTGTAGGGAAGGAGCCCCCAGATGGGGTCCTGTCCATAGAGTCCACGGATGAGGAGGAAGTGGGCAGGCCAGGACTGGAGGGTAGGGGGTGGCAAAGAGAGGTTCTCTTTGGGGTGCAGGCTTGTTTGGGATTAAGGCCTTCTTGCTTGAGACTTGATCTTGAGGTTGGGCAGGGTCAGAACCTTCAGAGAGTGTCCTCAGTGGTCAGAGCCAGGCAGTGGTTCCCGTCACCAGGTCTCCTGCATGGGAGCTAGTTTCAATGCTCGCTTTTTCTTGTGTTGATAGAAGTCTCCGTGTTTTTTGACAACTCATAGCACCTAGTTGTCTGGTGTCTGCAGTAAGTCACCCCACCTCGTGCCGTGTGGGCTCCTGGGTGAGGCAATCTGTGGTGGTGATCCCAACCCCACCCCCCATATGCTTGCTTATTGGGAAGTGGTCTAAGAGCCAGACCCCTGCAGAGTTCTGGCTCCTTGGGGCCCCTGGGCCTGGGAACATGCCTTGGAAACAAGCAGCCGCCGAGGGCTGGGATCTGCTGCTCTGCTGTTGGCCTGCTGACCTGACCCTGCTCCCCTGCACAGACTTGGGTACACCAGAGCGGCCACCAGCAGCGGTGCTGGGACAAGCTCGCCATTTGGCTTGCTGGAGAAGTTGGGGGTCAGCCTGAGCCAAGTATTGATGGGCCAGGGGGCCGCGGTGAGAAGCAGCCCTTCTACCCAGAGTAGGAAGAGCCGTGGGTTTGAGTTGAGGCTTCGCCCTCAGTGGGCAGGTTACTTTCTGGATCTTTGTTTCTCAGCTCTGAGCTGGGCTTTCCCCCGCTCTGGGGCAGGGCCAGCACCACTGGGAGGCACGGCCGGCTTCTTGTTCTGTCTTTGGCGGAAGTTTGTCTTCTGCCTGTGGAAGGCACGGCTTGTTGTCCTAGGAGACTCCAGGTGCTGGGCCTCTCCCCTGCCAGAGGCACGAGGTGGGGTGAGCCAGCCATCCAGCGGATGTGCCCGGCTTGGAGACTGTGCCGTCAGCATGGTTAAAGCCATGCTCGTGGAGGTACTTGATTCGGGGTACTCTCCAGCGTTCCCGTGGACTTCAAGACCAGTGAACACACTTAGGGTCAGATTCCCCAGCAGGTTCTGGGGCCGGATTCCTGTGGGCGGAAGGGTGGTGAGGGCCGCGGGGTTCTGACCTGGGCCCGCGCCTGGTCTGGCCTGCACGCGGGGTCAGCCGCCCTGGGACACGACCCGATGGCATCAGGCGATGGATCTCTGTGCTGATGGGCCCAGCCTTGAGGGTCGGGTTGGGGGGGGTGACATTCAGAAGTGGCCAGGGGCCCCAGCAGCCTGGCTACAGGGCCCACTGCGCCTTTCGCTGACTTCCCTAAAGTCCAGGGGACAGGCAGCGGGGCCGGGGACAGCCTGGTGGTGGGGTTTGCTGGAGGCTGGGCTTGTGTGGCCCCATCCCTCCTGTGGTTAAGCTGCCCTCTGCCCAGGGCCACCTTCCAGAGCACGGGCTCCCCTCCTGGCCGGGCCCAAGCATGGATTCTGGCAGTACCTTCACATCCCTGTGCTCAGTGACAGCCCCCCCCCCCCCCCCCCCCCCCCAGGTCTCAGGCCGGCCCTCTGGACGTCCCCGTCTTGCTCCTGCCCCTCCTCGTGGTATCGGGGTCCCTGGTGCTCCAGCTGGGGTTGCAGGACAAAGAGGGCAGGGCTGCTACTGGGTGCTGGGGACACCCCGGGGGGGCATGACCCCCATGCAGACCCCAGGCGGAAGCATGCCCAGAGAGCCTGTGAGGCCGCTGGGAGCCTTTGTTTGCTTGCTCCTCGGAATCAAGTCTCAGGCCGGGCCGGGCGCAGGGTGAGGGGCAGAGGGCCCGCAGCCACCTTTGCTCACCTCATGTTCTGCCCGGCTCTTCCAGGGACGCGAACATGTCGGGGATCGCCCTCAGCAGACTTGCCCAGGAGAGGAAAGCTTGGAGAAAAGACCACCCGTTTGTAAGGAAAGCTTTACTTGTGCATGCGGCAGGGCACCGGTGTCCCCTGACCGGAATGCCCGCTCCCGAGGGTCACCGCTGGCCTGGGCTGCGCTGGAGGGCTGGTCCCGGGCGGGCCCACTGCCCATGTGCTCGTACTCTTCCCTCGCAGGGTTTCGTGGCCGTCCCGACAAAGAACCCTGACGGCACAATGAACCTCATGAACTGGGAGTGTGCCATTCCTGGGAAGAAGGGGGTAAGAGGGACCGCCCCTTCAGAAGGACCCAGGCAGGCCAGGGGACAAGGTTAGGGTGACATGTGCCCCCCCGGGCAGCCTTCCTTCAGAAAGGAGCTGGGCTGCAGCAGGTGGGGAGTGCACCGTGGGGCCTGACGTCCGGGAGTAGGGGGAGCCCTGGAGGGAGTGGAGGGGAGTGGCGCACTGAGGCTGAAGTGGTGCTCCTAGGGCCGGGGGTGGAGGGTTTGAGCCTCGGACCCTGGCAAATCCTTAGACCCAGCAGCTATCTCTGCCACCTGGGATGGCCCTGGTGGCCTTCACTCGGTGCCTCTGGCTGGACTGGAACTGGCACATTGGAAGCTTCTGTGGGCTTCGGGGGTGGAAGGAAGGAGACCCCTGAGGTGCCCGGGTGGTGACGGCCTCGTCCCTGCACCCCTCCCGGTGGTTGGCATAAAGATGCAGCAGGAGTAGGCCCTGGCGGTGGGGGGACGCACTGTGTAGCTGGGAAGCTGCCTGGGCCTGTGGGCCTCAGGGGGCAGCTTCGCAGAATGTCCCTCCTGGGGAGCCCCCTCCCTGAGTCCGCACCACACCCACTGCTGTGGGTCTGGGACCATGTGCTCCTCCAGGGAAGGCCCTTTCCATCTGCCCTTGGGGCCATGGAGGCCCCAGGAGTCCCGGGGAGCTGACTCGGGGGGCCCTCCTGGTCCTGGGGGTACTTCGGAGCAGGCCCCTTGCCCCTCTTGGGCCTGGCTACCAGCACTCCTGATCACAAGTTTTATTGCCCAACAGACTCCATGGGAAGGCGGCTTGTTTAAACTACGGATGCTGTTCAAAGACGATTACCCATCCTCACCGCCGAAATGTAAGTAGGACGAGGTCCTCGGGAGTCAGCCAGCTCCGACTGTGTTTAGTGGGTGGTCCCAGGTCCCCCTGGAGAGCCTGGGCCCGGGCAGCCGTGGTTGTGTTCTGTCTGCTCGCGGCAGCTCTGGAGCCTCTGGTCCCTGAGGTGGGCAGTGGGTGTGAGTCTGTCTCCACCCCAGTGGTGTGAGTGCACGTAACAGGCTCAGACCTCAGAATCCGACTCTCATACCTGGGGCCCCTGGACCAGCTGCCACCAGCTTCCAGCCCTGCAGGGAGGCAGGTGTGCGGAAGGGCCGCGGTCCAGAGCCTCCCTGGCTTCAGGTTTTGTCGCCTTTTGGGATTTCATACCTGGTGGTGTTGTGTACCCCCCGCGTGAGAGGCACACTGGCGCCTCCAGATAAGGCGGTGGGGGGAGCGGGCCGGCCGCGTCCGAGGTGGTGCTCAGGTAGACCTCGGCGGGCAGGTCCGCAGAGCTCAGGCGGGTCCAGGCCGCTCCTCTGGGGAGCTGGAAATCTGCAAACGCTGCGGCCGGCTCGTTGAGCACATTAGCTCGTGCCCAGCGTGTGAAGAATGCCCCCAGCGCGTGGGGCAGGACTGTGTCGGCGTTCATTCTGGTGCTTGGTGATTCAGGAGTCTTGTCTGTTATAAAAGCAGGGCTGGAAGAATTTCTGAAAGGTCAGCCTGCCCTTGGGACGGAGACTTACTTCATTTGGGTTGTTCTTTGCTGTTTCAATTTTTTGCCACATAGTTACTACCTTAAAGAACATCTTTAAGAAATGAGATAAATTGTAGCAGCTTTCTTCATTCCGGTCCCACCCTGTATTGGAATCCAAGCCGATCCAGCCAGACAGGAAGAGGAAACCCCAGTGGAATTGTAGGACAAGCCTACAGCCATTATCTGTCAAGTCTAAGGCTGCTGACTTAAAGAGCAATTCACAAAAGTCTGTTTTTATGTGACTACAAGAGATGGCATCTTCTAAAGTATACTGTGTACATCAGATACCACGGGGTAAATTCAACAGATGCAGGGCCTCACTGCTGGAAAAAAAACATAGAAAAAAAATTTAGAGGGACTTCCCTGGCAGTCCAGTGGTTAGGACTCCACGCTTTCACCACTGTGGGCAGGGGTTCAATCTCTGGTTGGGGGACTGAGATTCCACAAGCCCTGCAGTGTGGCCAAAAAAAAGCAATCAGACACTTCAGCAAGGGTCTGGGCCACTGCGAGCCCTGGCAGGGCAAGTGTGTGCATGGCTTGAGGCCATGGGTGTCTGCGCCTGCTCTCCGCTCTGCTTGCAGGTCCAGTGTGATCAGGCAGACTTTTCTGGAAGCTGTCACCCTAGCTGGAACACGGGGGAGGCAAGTGCTGAGAATAGTCACGTCCTTGGCACTCTGGCGGGGGCCTGGGGGTCCTGAGGCCCAGGCCGAGGCTCGTCAGGCGGGAGCCCACCCTGACGGGGGCGCAGGCCTGCATAGCAGAGGCCCAGGAGGCCAGCTGTGTGCTCGGCCGATGACGGAGGCCACGTGGGAGGTGGGGGCGAAGTGGGAGAAGAGGGACAGGCGCGTCTGGGGATCCTGGCTCCCAGAGGGAGAGGTGCTGCTGGGGAGATGGCCTCCTCCCTCCTGTCGGCGGACGAGAGCCCTTAACCGGAAACAGCAGGGGGAAAGCCACGAGCTGGGCAGACCTGGAGTCAGGGCCATGCCCTCCCCCGGGGCAGCACGCATGAGGAGGAGAGACGGATGTGTCTGTCGTCGGTCCTTTCCCCACGTTTGTCAGAGCCCCTGTACGCTGGTGAGGAGAGGCAAACAGCCCTTCGCAGCAGAGGTTCTCCAGTCGGCCGGTGGGCCCGGAAGGGTGCCCGGCTTCCTCATGGACGCTGTGGGGGACAGCCCGGTGGCCCTGAGTGCTCTCTGGAGAGCGCTCAGCGGGCCTCCTGAGGCCACACATGACACCTGTCCCCGGCCTGGCGCTCCCTGAGGAGGGCCTGGTGCACTTGAGCCCTGCAGAAGGCCAGAGAGCCCTGGGGCAGTGGGTCTGCACGAGTGTGCGCAGTGGGAAGGAGGCCCCCACGTTCCGGACACGGGAGGTGCTGACCGTGTTCAGTTGGGGTCAGCCGCGCCCGCGAGGCTGTGTGGGAGCTCCGGGGGCATGGCAGGGCTCGGGGTCCTGGTGCTGGGCCAGCATCCTCTCTGCACGAGAAGCAAGATCGCCACCTCGGGTTTAGTTAAAGGTGGGAAGTGATGTCTGCAGCTAAAGGAGCAAGGAGACAGACTCGAAGTGAGGGACAGTACGCGACAGTGGGCTGTGTTCTGCGTATATATGTACAAAGAGCGTCTGCAAGTCAGCAAGAAGAACGTGCCAGAGACTGAAGGAGAGCTTTCAGGGAAGCAGCCCTGACCGGGCACGGCGAGCCGCGCATCAGCACCACCTGGCTGGCACAGTCGTGAAGCCTGGGAGCCCAAGGCCCCACCGGCGGTGGGTGGATTGGTGCAGCCACTGTGCGAGCTAGCAGCATCTGCTTGAGCGACGGTTCCACGCTGAGGAGGCCTTGTGGCTCCATTCGTGGTGGCTAGGCTGTGCCCTGGGGTTCGTGGGCCAGCGCCCAGGCCTGCCAACGAGGCCGCGTGGTAGCGGGGTGGGCTGAGACCCGGGCAGAGCGGGAGCCCCGGGCAGGGGCAGGCTTCTAGAAGCTGTTGGATGAGTGGGCGTGCTCACCTTTGGTAATTCATCAACCACACTGTGCTGTGCTTGCTGCCCTCTTCTGGGTGTGACGTGCTTAGACAGAGGGGAAAGTGTCCAGGTGAGAAAAACTGGCCAAAGCAGCAGGTGAGTGAACGGTCCGTGGTGGCGCTCAGGGTGGCAGACTTTTCCTGCTGTTTTTAAGTTTCAAATTTTGTATGTGTATATTTTTCCTTAAAGAGTTAACTTTTTATGTTGTTTGTTTTTTAAGAAAGAGCATGTGGTCCTAAAAGCCTCTGTTTTGAAGCAGGATGAATTTGAAAATGGCCCTGGTAGGGAAGGGCCCCTGCGTTTCTGCCTGGCGCCCCCAGGCCCCTCCTCGCCCGCTGCACGGGCTCCTTGCCTTCTTCCTGAGCCAGGCTGCTGGGAGGCCCTGGGGCTGGGGTCCCGTCTGGGGCGCAGGGCTCTGATGCCGCCCCCACCACGGGGCCCGCCCTCTGGGCCTGTCGTTGGCCTGCTCACACCTCTCGCCGCCTCCGTCCTGGGGGCTGGTTTGTTTTCCCCCGGGTTGTTTTTCTTTTCTGCTTGTTTTGGCCGGTCGCCTGGTGTAGGGGAGGGGCGCCAGGGGAGCGGCTGGCCCTGGGCAGGGGGCGCCTGCCTCCAGAAACGTCTCCTCCCTCCCTGTGCTCCAGGCAAGTTTGAACCGCCGCTGTTCCACCCAAATGTGTACCCCTCGGGTACGGTGTGCCTGTCCATCCTGGAGGAGGACAAGGACTGGCGGCCAGCCATCACCATCAAGCAGGTACGTGTCCGCCCCGGCCCTCCCCAGTGGAGCCCAGACCGCGGTCGCAGAGCGTGCCTTTCCCAGCGCTGTGTTCTCTCTCGTGCAGATCTTATTAGGAATACAGGAACTTCTAAATGAACCAAATATCCAAGACCCAGCTCAAGCAGAGGCCTACACGATCTACTGGTCAGTAGTGACCCACTCGTTCGCTGCGCCCTCTCCTTGGCCTCCCTGAAGGCCAGTCTAGGCCGCCCCTGGTGGGGGGCGGGGGGCGGGTGATGGGGTGTCAGGAGGCAGAGCCCCGGGGGCTTACCACTTTGTGTCTGAGCCCTGGCTGGCCCTGTGCCTCTGACCCTGGTCCAGCTCATTGGGAACGTTCCTTTGCGTGTGGGCCCTGGAGGAGGGGTGGCCAGTGGCCCACTCAACCAGGGACCCCAGCCTCCCGCCTTGGCCTTGCTTCTGCCCCCTGGTCTCCCAGTCCCTCTTCCCTGTCCCGCCAGGGGGCAGGGGCGGCAGTAGGGGACAAAGCCAGGCGTCTGCTTCACACCCAGCCCTTTGCTCTGTGTCCCTCGGAGCCTGTGTCCACGGTCGGCGCTGAGGGAGGAGCCCTGGGGTGATGGTGTCGGGAAGCAGCCTTCCCAGGTGCCATGATGGCCTGGCACCCAGGGCCCATCCTTCCTGGAGAGCATGGGGAGGGGGCAAAGCTGAGGCTGGGGCTGTCCTCAGTCCCCGCTGAGCGGCCAGCACCCCAGCCGCCCAACTCCCCCAAGAGAAGCACCAAGGTGATTGCCCAGAGTGGCTCAGGTCCCTGGGCAGGGCCCAGTGTTGGCCAAGGGCAGTATGGTGCGCGCCCTCCCCCCACCCCGACAGGGCAGAGGTCCAGTCCCTGAGCCCCCGGCCTGCTCGCCTTCAGTCTCTCTGCCTCCTCAGGCCCCCGTTGGGAGCATCACTCATGGTTCTAGCGAGCACGTTCTCACTGCCAGGTTAGGTGTACAGTGACTTTTGCCTGACCCCGGGCTGGGTGCCAAGTTCTGCACCCTTTGTAGGTAAGGCCAGTGGGTAGGCACCCGAGCTGAGCCCTGCGGCAGGAATGTGGCCCGCGAAGTTGGAGTCTCCTATGACTGTGAGCTCGGAGCAGTGCCTCAGGCCGGCTTTCCTGAGTTTCCGTGCTGGTGGCGGTGTGTGGCCGGGTGCTGTGGGGACACTGCTCCGCAGTGTCCGCGCCCGAGGTCTCCCCAGTGGCGTGGCCAGTGCTGGCCCTCACGCCCATGTCCCCTTGGGCGCACTCAGCCTGCTGCAGGCTCCTGACTTGCGGGGCAGCTCAAGCTCCCTGTTGCGGGTGCTGCAGTCGTTCCCTAGGGAGGCTGCAGGCAGGGTGCCGGGACTCAGCGGGGCAGCTGCTGCCACCCCACACCTGGCCGGAGGTGACCACTAGGCCTCAGGCTGAGGTCGTCATGCTGGGGGGCCATGCTTGTTGAGAGCACAGCTTGGGGGGCCCTGGCTTCCTTTCTCTCACACCCCTGTGTGCCCACCCCCGACGAGCCTCTGTCGTGAGTGTCGTCTCCTCCCTGGGGCACAGCGCCCCTTTCGTCAGTGGCGGTTCTCACCCTGGAGCCCCGGCACGGGTCCTGCTTGCCGCTCTACGCTTCCCACGCACAGCGCTGAGAGCCAGGGGCAGACCCCCGGGGTTTGTCTGGTTTTGAGGCAGGTGTACAGACACTCTGTCTCCTCCACTGACCAGGGTGGTGGAGGCTACCTCAGAGACAAAGGAGCTGCTGCTCCCAGGTGACCGGCGAGCCCGCGGGCTGCCCCAGGTTCCCGCTGTGGCTCTGGCGGCGGCTGCACCTTCTAACATGTCTCTCTTTTGACCTCCTCAGCCAAAACAGAGTGGAATACGAGAAAAGGGTTCGAGCACAAGCCAAGAAGTTTGCTCCCTCATAAGCAGCGACCTGTGGCATCGTAAAAGGAAGGGATTGGTTTGGCAAGAACTTGTTTACAACATTTTTGCAAATCTAACGTTGCTCTACAGTTACTGGTCACCTGGGGAGGGTGGGCGGGCGCCATTTTCCATTTCCGCCACTGGTACAGTCTCGACTCGCTGAATTGCCCAGTTTTTCATACAGGGTCTCTTCCTTCAGTCTTTTGTATTTTTGATTGTTATGTAAAACTTGCTTTTATTTTAATATTGATGTCAGTATTTCAACTGCTGTAAAATTATAAACTTTTATACTTGGATGAGTCCTGAGGAGCGCGTTTCCTTCGCTCACGGACGCAGGCATGCTCCACGCCGCCCAGAGCTGCACTTAGCCTCCCGCTGGCCGCACGTCGCCGGAAAGCAGAGCCGCCCGCCCCCAGAGCCCCAGAGCCCCAGCCAGCCAGCGTCGCGTTTCCGCATCACTTCCTTTGTGTTTATATGGCGTTTGTCTGTGTTGCTGTTTAGAGTAAATAAACTGTTTATATAAAGGTTCTTGTTGCATTATCATCATTAAAAGTGAGGAGGTGGCCTCCGTGTGCCCCCAGCCTCATCCTCTGTAAACAGTGCCCTGCGTTCTCTCCCCGCCACGCCAGGCTCGGGGCTGTGGGCGCTGGAGGATCAGGTCTGGTCAGGCGGGAACTGGCATCCAGACACTTTTCAAGCCCTCAGGCCCAGGCGTCAGGAGCAGGAGATGCTGACCCAGGCCGGGCAGGCGGGAGGACTGCGGTCCAGGCGGCTCACCCCCAGTGCCGGCGCATGGCTGAGGGCGGCTGGGCCAGCAGTGGGGCCCAGACTGCAGGTGAGCAGAGCCCCACACCCCCCGCCCCTGCCCTGTGAGCGCAGGCGAGCCTGGCAGCAGGCCCCTCCCTGTTGCCGAAGCGTCTGCACCTGAGGCCGCTCCTCAGGAGGCTCCTGGATGCTGTCAGCAGCACGTCTGGCCCCACTCAGGGGTCCCGAGATGGAGACAGGACAAGGCAGGCGGGCTTGGGCCCAGGTCCTGCACCCCAGAACCGCTAGGGCGGGGACCTGGCCCCTGGGTCCCGACGAGGCCCGGGGTCAGGCTGTCCTTCCTCCCCGCGGACCCTCACCCTCACTGGCGGAGCTGTGTCTGTGGTTCTGCCCACAGGCTGAGGGCAGGTGACGCTCCAGGAGCCCGAGGAGGACTGGTCACCTCGCCCCGTCAGGGAGCCAGGTGGGGCCAAGTGCCACTTGGGGACCCACCACCCAGCGACAGGACCGTGCTAGAAGCTGGGGCCTGCGTGGCTTGCCCTCTCGCCGGCTGGACTCGTGTGAGCAGCTGACACCCACGATATATAGGCACAGAGGGCCTTGGGGGGTCCACAGGCTGTGTATCTGTAACTTCTCACAGAACGTCTTATTTTGTAACGACTGAACTATTCTTCGTAATAGTTACCCGTGTATATGGTTAATATATATGGAAATTCAATCTATTTTCTAGTTAGAGCATTCTAAGGTAATCAGTGTTTCTAGCAAATCATCGTGACTTTGGCTAACAAAATGTCCTTTTGTGCCGCAGTCCTTGGCTTAACAAAGATGTGAATCTTGTAACAAGAACTATGAAATGTGACCACCCTGTCTCTACTGTAAGGGAAGAGTGTCCCCAGCATGAGGCGCCTCGTAACGTGTAAGGAACTGTGGGCTGTATCTAAAATCCTCTGATTAAAACGTTTCCGATAACCGCCGCCTGCTGGTGTCCTTTCCTGCCTGCCTGCGCAGGCACCCCACTCACTGCCGCCCTCTCCCAGGGAGCCAGGCTGGCGGGTCCCTCCTGCCTCGGCCTCCAGCGTCAGACGCCCTGCGACCCAAGGTGGCAGGGGGCAACATTCCCTAGAGCCAAGGTCGAGTGTGTAGCTTGAGGTCAGAGCACCAGCAGCCCAGGCGGCCCACGTCCGGTGCTGACCCCGGCCCTGTCCCCCGTGTCTCACCTGCTGGAGTAGGTCCCTCCCACGTGGGGCTGTTCCCACCACCAGGGTGGCCCTCCCCAGGGAGCCGGGACACCGTCCCAGGGTGCTAAGGCGCGCGTGAGTCCTCAGAGTGTCCAGGACAGGCTCAGGGCAGGCTGTTACACAGGTGCCGAGCTAGGGACCCACGTCAGGGCTTCCAGGAGAACTTGACCACAGGCCAGGCTGGACACTGCTACCCCAGGAAGCCCTGCGCGCGGAGCCCCCGTGGCTTCTGGCTGGGCTCTGGGTTCTTGGGGCCCCCTGATCTCCCTGGACTCTCCTTGCCGAGCCAGCACCGCATCCTCGTGCCTGCCCACCTGCTCCCTGACCCAGCAGCCCAAGGCCCTCCCACCATGCACCAGGCCCTGCCTCCCCTCTTGGGGTTGCCATGACGACGAGTTACCAGGTTGGAGGGCCTGAACACTGACTTGGGCTGGCTCGAACTGGTCTCAGCCAGCTCCAGCAGGGAGAAGCCCAAGGAGTGCTGGTCCAGGTCTGTCCCCAGGTGACACTGGTGCGGTCTGGGGGTGTCCTGCCCCAGCGATTCAGGAGGTTCATCTGGAGGCCTCCAGACTACCGTGGTCCCGTGTGCAGAGGCTGTGGGCCAGGCAGAGGGGCGGGAGCACTGGGCCCCCTCCACCCCAAGTTCTCAGGCATCAGTCGGGAAACTGAGTGGTTCAGATGGTAAAGAATCTGCCGCAATGTGGGAGACCCTGGTTCAATCCCTGGGTCGGGAAGATCCCCTGGAGAAGGGAATGGCTGCCCACTCCAGTGTTCTTGCCTGGAGAATTCTGGAACAGGAGCCTGGCGGGCTACAATCCATGGGGTCGCAAAGAGTTGGACACAACTGAGCGACTAACACACTTAGAAAGTAATAAGGGAGCAGTAAAAATACTTGCAGGGCCCAGGCCTGGGTCCTTCCTCCCCGGAAGGTGGAGGTGACCTGTCCTAAGGCAGTCTTTCTTGCCTGAGGAGAGAACCGGGGGCCCCAGAGCCAGTATGAGTGCCTCCACCTCCCGTGTGCAGAGGGATGTGCTCAGAGAAGCAGGTGCCTGGCCCACTCCCAGCCTGCAGCCCAGCCTCACGTACACCCGCACGTCCTGACTGGGGGCCTGCTCTGTGCCCCCTGCAGCCCCACGGAGACCTCAGGCCCAAGGCCCCGTAGCCCCAGCCCTGCACAGGTGCAGGACCCCTCCCCCCACCACATACACACGAGGGGCTTCTGCTACGTGCCCCAGGCCAGGGGCCACACCTGGGCCAGACCCTCACCGACCCGGAGCCGCCGCCTCTGCCCTGGGGTCCACCTCCCTCCCCACTTTGCTGGCCACAGTCCTTCCACTGGTGTGGGGGTCAGAGTGCTGGGAGCTGTGCCTGCAATTCCAGGGGCTGACCCCAGAGGGCAGGATTCATGCCTTATTAAACATATGGCAGGGGACTTCCTGTGGCCAAGACTTCCAGCTCTCCTTGCAGGGAGCCTGGGTTCGATCCCTGGTCAGGAAACTAGATCATCCCACTTGCCACAACTGAGTGTGCATGCCGCACTTAAAGATTCCACGTGCCGCAAGGAAGATGGAACATCCCGCATGTGGCAACTAAGACCTAGGGCAGCCAAATCAATACCTTTTTTTTAATGACGGCGGTGCCCTGGCCTCACAGGATGCCCCTCACTTCTGAGGCCCCCTGTCCCTGCCCATCAGCAGCCATCAGAGTGGCGACCCAGAGCCTGGTGCTTTTCTCCTGGCCCTAAGGAGGAAAAGCCCCTCCCGCTGCCTGCCAGACCCTGTCCAGCCCGAAGCCTGAGGGTAAACCCACGCCCCCAGGGGCCCCGCGAAGCCCTGACCCCTGCAGGCAGAGTGTCTTGCGCCCTGACGCCCCTGCACGCCCCAAGCTGCCCTCTCACTGCGCCTCAAGTTCAGAGTGTTGTTGGGGGTCTGGGGCCGGATAGATCCTTCAGCCTGAGGTCTGGGGCCAGGGGTGCCCTCCCTGCCCTCTGCCTCCTGTGGGGTCACACGAGGACGAGCTTACACTTCCAACCTGCTGAGGCCAAAGCAGTCCCCAAAGGAAAGAGCCCCCCCGCCGAGGCCCCTGGAGGGTCCCCGGTGACAGCCCCCACTTCCTCTCCCTCAGAGTGGAGGAGCTGCCACTGACTCAACCAGCACTTGCTCCTACTGGCTAGGACGGCCCCCACCCCCTGCTGAGGGCTGGGCTCCGCTGCTGCTGTTTCTGTTTGACAAATGAGGAAAGCAAAGGCCCAAGGTGCCGGAGGAGGGCAGCAGGGCAGGACTATGACCCAGGAGGGCCTGACTTCAGCCTCAGGACAAGTCGGGAGACACTGAAGGGGCTGGCGCCAATGGGACCATCACTCCGCCCCCAGGAAATGGGGAGGGAAGGGTCTGAAGGTTATGCCTTCCAAGGGAAACTGAGGCCCAGAGTTGGGCTTGGTACCTAGCCTGTTGCCTGGAAAAACTCTTTCCCTCTCTGGGCCTCAGTTTCCCCACCTGCAAAACAGAGTGCTGAGGTCTCCAGGGGCCCTCTGCGGTGTTACTCTTGGGGGGCTGGTGCATCTTCGGGGTGGCACTGGTCCCCAGCCCCTTGGCTCCCCTTGGGCATGGGATGGGGGTTCAAGCAGGGGCTCCCTCTCTTGGCAGCTGCCCCTCCTTACTTCCTGTTTACAGCAGCTGCTGAGTCTCATCTCTTCACCCCAAAGCCATTATGATCACCATGGCAACCAGGCCGTGTTTGTTCCAACAGGTTGGAAGAACCTGACGCAAGACTGCAGGGGTGGGGGGGCATCAGCTACAAGATCCTGGCTCAGGACCTGCCAGATCCTCAGGGTGGGACATTACTTGCCCCGACCCCATTCCTATCCCCTGCAGAAGGAAGCCAAGGGGCAGCTGGCAGTGTGGGGTCCAGCCCCCTCCCCTGCTCGTCTGATTCATCTGTGCAAAGCTGTGCATTTCCCAAGCTCCCCCACCCCCTCTGCCCGGCTGTGCTGGGTCAGGATGGAAGCAGGACCAGGGACTAGAGCCTCCAGCAGGAGAACACACCCTGCAGGGCTGCCCCCTCTCTGCAGGTCTGTTTTCTGTGTCTCATCCTGCAAGATAGGCACAGGCAGCTCAGATGTGAGTCTAGAAGCTGAGACAGGTGGTGGTCCACTCAGAGCAGTGTCTGCTCCCTCCTGGGGTGGGAGGGGTGCATCTGGACCCTTCTAGACCAGGGAACAGAGAAATCAAAGCTGCCTCCCTGCACACAGCTCTGTGCTGAACCCTGTTTCTCCAGGGTCTCCTCTGCTCAGCTCAACCCTGGCCCCCCAGAGCCCACTGTCCTTTGATTCTGGGCCTGAGCGGAAGTGGGTTCCAGGTCTGTCTGATCCCCAGCCAGCCTAGAGTCCCTCCACTAGAGACGAGGTCCTTTGGGGTGAAAACTTCTCCAAACCACAGTCTGATCCCCCAAGTACAAGGTGCTCTGAGGGTCCAGCAGGTTCTACTAAAGGCTTGAAGGGGATCCAGGGAGCCCACGCATCTGAGGAGCCTCAGATGGCGAGGCCCAGCGGGGGCTCTGGGAGTCAGCAGGCCCTGGTGGGCCCAGCAAGCTGTTTTTACGGGTTCCCCAGGTGACCATGGAGCCGTGGAGGGGTGCCAAAGATGGGCTGGGCACAGCGCGAGAGGAGTTCCAGCCGACGGGGTAACCTGGCAGGTGGCCCGATGTGGGCCGTGGGGTCGGTCGCCCTTTCGGTGACCAGGACTGTTGCGGGCGTTCTGAGTTGACGCCTGCAGCACACACACACAACCCCCGGAGTGCGGGCTATCCCCTCTGAGATGAGCGGTTGGGACTGCGGAGGCTGAGTCCCCAGGCCCAGGCCCGCTCCAGGCTGGTGGTGGGGACACTGCTGGCTGGGAGGGCGATGACCACACAACCCTTCCAGAAAAGTCTGCGCTGCGGGCCCCGGCATATCCTGCTCGGTTTCGGCGACTCTTTTCTGCCCTGGCGTCCCCGAGAGGGGGTCGTGACGCAGAGCGGGTCTGCTCCAGCTCATACCCGTCTGTGGGTTGATTTGCAGCCCCGAGCCCCCTCCCCTTGGGGGCCGTGGCCCGGGCACTAGGGGCACGTGGATCCTCGCCCTGCGCCCCTAGCGGCGCGGGCGCGGGCGGAGGGCAGCGCGAAGGAGGCGGGGGCGGGGCGGAAGCGGGTCCCGAGCGGCGGGGCGGGGCGAGCAGGCCCAGCCCGCCCCCGGCCCCTGCAGCCCAGGCTCGGGGCCCCTGGCGCTCAGTCGTCGGCGCTGGCGGCTGCGAGCGGTCGCGCCGCCTGAGCGACACCGGAGCCGGCGCCGAGTGCGGCGCCTGCAGGAGCCCCGTCCCCGCGCCCCCGCCTCCCGGCCCACGGTGAGTGCCGCGGGCTCCTGCCCGGCCGTCGAAGCCCAGCCCGGCGTCCCGCCGGTGGACCGCGCTCGCCGCCACCCCGGGGCGCCGGGAGGTCGCCAAGACGCGCCGTCGGCACCGGGGAGACGAGGCCGGCGCGCGCTTGGAGGAGCGGGGCCTCGGAGCGGGAGACGGTGCGCACTGCGGAGGGGCGGGGGGACCAGACCTCCCAGCCGCGGAGGGCGCGGGGCTCCAGGACCACCTCCCCCCCTCGCCCTGGGATGCGCAGGGTCACTCCGCTCGGACCCGGCGCCCTATCCCCGGGGGAAGCCGCAGGTGGGCGGGGACCGTAGACCCTGAGACCCTCCGCGGCGTTTCTCAGTCCACCCTCCAGCGATTAAGACGCCCCTGAGCCCGGCCCGCTCCCCCTCCCGCGGATCCTGGCAGGACCCCTTGTTTTCCCCAAATTCTTCCCGACGTCTGGGTGAGTCCCCCAAAACACACCCTCTCCAGGCTTCCAAACTGTCCCCGAACCGAACACCCACCAATGAGAGAAGCACCCCGACAGAACTGGGTGGGGGGGGGCGAGGTCCGCGCGGGGGTCGGGAGGAAGAGTCGAGGCGGGGTGTCCCTGAGAGAAGTGGGAGGGGTGAGCAGGTCAGAGGGCCCGGCGGGCCGGGTTGGAGGGGACCTCTGAGGAAGATCTTACGGGCACTTGATTTTAAATGCGTGCATTCTAGAAGCATCTCGCCAACCTTTTACTGCTGATCTTGGGCTTTAGAGCTCTAGGTCCGCTCGCAGAATTGGTTACAATACAGACCTCAGACCCCTCCCTGGGACTGGGTGGGGACGAGACCCCAGTGAGCAGTGTTCCTAAGAGCCACCCCAGGTGGGCTGCAGGAGGCACTGCAGCCACACTGTGTGCAGGCGAGCACAGTGCAGAGAGTCAGCGGAGAGGGGGCAGCCGGAAATCCTGTAGGAGAGAAGGGGGTCAGCTGGGGGCTAGGCTGGGCAGCAGGGAGAGCCAGGTGGCTGGGCCAGACCTCCTGCCGCCCCCTTACACACTCTGGGGCAGCATCAGTGGATGCCCCACCCCTAAGTCCCCAGGGACCGATTTCAGTGAGCAGCCCCAGCACCCTGAGGGGGTTGATTCACGTCCAGGGCGGCCAGTGGGCTGCTGGGGACTCTTCTAGAAGACCAGGCTTGCTCTCCAGTTCAGCCCCACTGCCCCAGACCTGCCTGCTTCAGTGCCAGCCCCCAGGTGGGCTAGCAGGAGACAGCATGGCTTTGAGCCCTGGGTTCCGGGCAAGTCACCCCATCGCTGGGATGTGAAATGCGACACTTTGCAGAGTGATCCTTTCCCATTCAACCCCAGGCCTTGGGCACAGCCCTGGAACACAGCAGGCCTGTTGCTTTCAGCTGGGCCCTGGTGCCTGTGGGGCGTCCAGCTCCTTGGCTGGCCTCACTCTGTTCATTGGACAAACTGGAGCAGGTGGCTAGGCCTGAGCAGGGATACAGGTGTGTCCTGCTCAGAGCTTCTGGCCAGACCTGGGTGGGACCGAGACACTGAAAGTTCAGGAAGGAGTCCTGTGGGGCCCGTCAGACAGACGGGGGTCCCCTGAAGCCTGTACGCTGCTCACTCTGCCCTGTGCAGGCTGAGAGCCCCTGGTAGCCAGTAAGTGCTCCCTAGCAATGGGCCCCATGCCCTCTGCCCAGGACAGCTCTGAGTGGGTGCCGCTGGCCCCAGGGCCCAGGCTGCCAGGTGCAGCGAGGTTGTGGCTGTGCAGGCAGCCTAGGGGTCCCCAGGGGACAGAGGGGGCTTCTGAGCTCCCAGGAAGAGCCTCTGCACCCAGACACCGCTGCTGCCTCCCTCCTGGACACAGGCTGAGACGGGAGCGGGGAGGAGCCCGCAGCATAGCGGGAGGCCGGCCTGCCTGGACCTGGGGCCCAGGATGAGCCGAGAGCTTAGCGCCTGGACGCCAGAGCCTGGGAGGCTGTGACTCCATCCTGGGCTGCCTGCTGGCTGGGTGACCCTGGGCCTCATGAGCCTGGGGTCTCGGTTTCCTGGTCCAGGTGCGGGGAGCAGAGCGTCACTCCCCGCCCAGGGCTGGTCTGAGGAGGGGGCCCCCCCTTGCCTTGAACACTCTGGTCTCATCGAGAAAGCCCCCCACCCTGAAGCTCAGGCCACTTCACTCCTGCGTCATCTTTGTCTCCAGGACTGTGAGCCCTGGAGCCCCCGTCACACACAGACGCAGCTGGCGGTTGCCCTGGCAACAGCTCAAGCAGTGGCTGCTCCCTGGCTTTGGGGTGCTGTTGGGGGAGCAGCGTCTTCCACTCAGCTAGAGAGGAAAAGGGGACCCATGACAGCCAGCCCCCAGGGACCTCACAGCTCTCTGGGATGCCGAGCCCGCCGCAGGGGTGGGGGCTCCCTGGGGAAGGCACCAACCGCCGTGGGGGGGCCCGGGGCTGCTGGAGCCTGACGCGCCTCCCCTCCTGTCCCAGCTCTCGGGTCTGGCCGGATGGGTCCCCCTGGCCCTGCAGCTCCAGGGTTGGAGGATCAGGGAGTGAGATGAGGAACTGAGAGCTGGCGGGGGTCACACACCAGCAATGGCAGCCCGGGCACCGCCCCCCCTCCAGAGATACACCCAGCTTGCTCAAAAAGTCTGTCCTGGACCCTCAAGGTGGCAGGTGTGCCCGGCCCCGCTGTCCCAGCAGAGGGTGACCGTCCGGGATGAGGCCAAGCCTGTAAACGAGGACACACCAGCACTCACATGACCCCTGGCGGCGGGCACACAGGGCAGGGCAGGTCTCCCTGGCTACCCCAGTGCCAGGTGCCCGTGAGAGCTGGGCAAGTAGAGCTGGATCTGGCAGGGCCATTTCCTATTTTGTCAAATGAAAAGGACAGGCTCGGGCTGATGTGCCTGACTGGTGGGGACGCCCTCAGGAGTGGACAGGGACAGGACCCAGGCAGTGGGCAGGTCCCCGGGTGAGCCAAGGGGTGCATGGTGTGTCCGGCACACAGAGGCCAGCAAGCCAGGGACAGGGAGCCCAGTGGGTGGCATTCAGTGGCAGAGGTGGCCCGGAAGAGGGTCTTTGCTTTGTCCTGATGATTTTCAGCGCGGGAACACGAGACCACCTTGTGGGAAGTTGCCAGGGGCGGGGGGATCGGGAGGCCAAGGCCGGAGGTAGTTGCCTGGGCCAGGTCACGGGGTGGAAGAAGCAGACTGCAGGGCCCTTGGTGGCTTACCCCCGCGGTCTGCAGGGGGCACTGAGCACCCCAAGGTGTGAGGCTGTAACAGCGCAGGCCCATCAGGCTGGGGGACTGGAGTCGGCAGTGACAGTGCGCGCCCCTCAGGGGCGTCCCAGGGCCGGGCCCCCTGGACAGGAAGGTGTCCCCCGAGCAGGTCCCACTCCCCTTCTGCAAAGTGTGGGCTGTGGGGCTGCAGCCCCTGTCTGCTCCAAGGGCCTATACTGCCATAGCAACTGAGTCACCACGCAGCATCCTGCCTGGAGCAGCCTAGATGTCACCCTGGGACACGGGGATTCTTCATGCCAAGTGAGGAATGGGACCTGGGCCTGGTGGCCCCCTGCCTGTGTCTCCCCTGAAACCAGCTCAGTCCGAGTCATTCTGGTCTGGGGAGCCTGGACCTGTGGGGTGGCGGGGCTTGGACTGGGCAAGTCTGCAGCTCTGGGAGGGTTGGAGCCCGTGGCCCCAGCAGTGGGCACCTCTGCGTTCCGGTCACACCTCCGTCACTGCTCAGTGTGGCATCTGATGTGATCACAGGGGACAGTAAGGCAGGGCTCTCTGCCCACAGGTCGCCGCCATGTCCACCTTGCTGGAGATCAAGAGCAGCGTGCTCAGGCAGGTGCAGGTGTGCCCATCCTTCCGCCGGAGGACGGAGGAGGAGCCAGCCAGCAGCAGCGCTGACCTGCCGGAGCCTGCGGCCGGGGCCTGGTGGGTGCCCCCCAGCCGGCTCCCTTCCTCCCCTGACCTCACACACCAGCCGCCCAGCACGGCCCCCAGGGGAAGCCCAGGAGGCTCTGAACCCAAGGCTGTGGAGAGCATCTCACTGCACCCTCAGCTGTTTAGAGACCCTGGGATCCCCTTGAGTCATGCGGGTTGGCACGTGCTCCGATCTGCAGCATGGGGAGTGTCTGCTGACCCCGAGAGTGGCTTTTCTTGCAGGAAACCCGGAGATGGTGTGGAGTTCTTCGCCCAGATGCGCCTCATCCTGAAGAAGGGGGAGGGCAGACAGGGGCTGCCGTGCCCTGAGGTGCGGATGCTTCGGGCCCTGCTGCCCGGCGGGGGCCCGAGCCGGCCTCCCCAGCGGCTGCTCCGTGCTCCCCTCCCTCCCTCCCTGGAGCACTCCCTGTCAGGGAGTCACGGAGACACTCACCCCCCGGCACCCACAGGTCCTGCTGCGCAGCCGCTCACCTGCCCCCGCAGAGCCCGTGGACCCCAGCCGTGGCCTGAGAACTCTGAGCCAAGAGGAGGTAAGGGGGTGGGGGGTCTGGGGTAGGTGGGCCTCCCTATGGGAGTGAGCAGAGGTCAGGGGTGGGGAGGGACCCCCGGTGGAGGCCCCGCAGGTGCAAAGGCGCAGAGGCAGAGACCGGACTCTGCCAGTGGGAGGAGCGGCTGGGGGCTGGGCAGAGAGGGTGCGTCCGAGGAGCTGAGAGCCCCTGCGGTCGGGACTCAGGGCCCACGCCCCCCGCCTGCAGGTGGACATGCTCTATGAGGAGGCCCTGTACACGGTCCTTCACCGCGCAGGCACCATGGGCCCGGACCAGGTGGATGACGAGGAGGCCCTGCTGAGCTACCTGCAGCAGGTGAGGCCCGGGCCCGGCCCACTCGGCTGGCCTGGCCCATCTCTGGGGGTGGCTGAGACACTTTACCCCACCTGCTTATGTCACTGTCGCCTGAACAACACACACAGAATTGCCCCACATACATCACACACACACAGGTGCACAGGCAGACACACACAGGTTGACAGGCATGCCCAGAAAGATGGACAGACACACAGACACATTCAAACAGAAGAACACACAGATGGACACAGCTACAAAGAACATTGGAAAAGACAGGTAGACAGATGTAGGACACACACAGAAGGATGAACAGACAGACACACAGAGAAAGGTAGAAAGGACAAACCAGCAGGTGGACAGACCCCTTTCTTCTGCTGTGTGTGCTCCCCCCACCCCGTGAAGCCACTGGGATGATAACTGGCCTGCTTCAAGGGCACCTGGGCCTCACACCTGCCGACCCGCAGGTGTTCGGCACTGGCCCGGAGGAGCATGCCGCGGCTGTGGAGCGTGTGAAGAAGGCCAAGGTGAGGCTGCCACCCGCTGGGCAGATGCCGCCCCCTGCAGTGCTGGCGGGCAGAGGCTCAGGGTGAAGGGGCGCGGGGCCAGCCGTGTCAGGTCCACACTGAGCCCCAGAGACCGTCACTGCCCTCCACCTGCAGGCACCCACCTATGCCCTGAAAGTCTCCGTCATGCGTGCCAAGAACCTGCTGGCCAAAGACCCCAATGGTGAGTTGGGGGGCCAGCCGGGTCTGGGGGCCATGGGGGCGGGACTGGGACTGAGGCACCCACCATGTCCTAGGCTTCAGTGACCCGTACTGCATGCTGGGCATCCTGCCGGCCTCGGGCGCCGTGCAGGAGCCCAGCCCGCACAAGGAGCAGCGCTTCAGCTTCCGCAAGGGCAGCAAGCGAGGTGGCCCACTGCCAGCCAAGTGCATCCAGGTCACCGAGGTCAAGAGCAGCACCCTGAACCCCGTATGGAAGGAGCACTTCCTCTTGTAAGGCCCCCGTCCAGTCGGGCGGCGGGGTGGTCGGGTGTGGTCTGCTGTGGTGCCGGCCGGTCCTGGGGTTGCGTGGGGGCAGCTGTGCCTGTAGGAGGTGTCAGTGCCTGCCCCCGGAACCGAAGGGCTGGTCCTGTGCCCACTTTCCAGAGCAGGAGACTGAGGCTCAGAAATTGTCCCTGCCCCAGCGCTGGGCAGGGGATCACCGGGACCCTCCGGGGACCTCTCTGTTCTCCTTACAGTGAGATCGAGGACGTGGGCACAGACCAGCTGCACCTGGACATCTGGTAGAGGCCCCTGTGCCCTGCAGGGCAGGGGGTGCGGGCGCCTCTGGTCTGGGCGGAGCGGGAGGGGGCAGTCAGAGCCAGGCTGAGCTGCAGACAAGCCAGGCCCCCCACCGCCCCCCTCCAGGGATCATGACGATGATGTGTCCCTGGTGGAAGCGTGCAGGAAACTGAATGAGGTCATCGGCCTGAAGGGCATGAGCAGGTGGGGCAGGTGGGACCCTCACACCCCTGACACTCTCAGCTTGGCCAAGGGGCCAGCGGGTGATGGCTCCTCAGGGGCCACCAGTGTGAAGCCATCCTGCTGCCCCCAGGTATTTCAAACAGATTGTCAAGTCTGCCCGGGCAAATGGGACAGCGGGGCCCACGGAAGACCACACTGATGACTTCCTGGGGTGCCTCAACATACCCGTCCGGGTGAGTGGGCTGGCAGTTTCGCTTGCTGAATGCTTGCTCCTGGGTGTCCCACCTGGTGTTCCCACCTGGCAGCAGTCCTGCCCCACTGCTGCTGGCTATGTCCTGTGATGCCCCAGCAGCTTCCCATCCTTCTTGGGCCGGGGCTGGGGGGACACCATGCTGCAAGGGAGGAGGGACAGCCTCTAGGAACCTCTAGTGTCCAGGCACCCCTGAGGGCCCCTGTGCTGGTCACCAGCGTTTAGTGGGAAGCAGAGGCCTGTTTCTCCCTGCGGTCCCAGAGACAGTCTGTGAGGGGAGGGGGTTAGGCAGAACCACCGATCTGAACCCCCTTCCCCCAGGAGGTGCCCGTGGCCGGAGAGGACCGCTGGTTCAAGCTGGAACCACGCTCTAGCGCCTCCCGGGTGCAGGGCGACTGCCAACTGGTCCTCAAGCTGATCACCACACAGGTGGGAGCCAAGGCCTCCCCCCGACTCTGCAGCCCTGCGCCCCAGCCCACAGGCTCGGGAAGGGCTGCTGACCGGCCGGCCCTGTGTTCCAGAGGGACACGAACATGAGCCAGCGTGGGCGGTCGGGCTTCCTGTCGTACCTGCTGCTGCTCAGCCGTCTGCTGCAGTTCGAGCACCGAGCCGAAGAGGTAGCGCCAACCTCGGGCCCCCGGGGCAGCCAGGGGCGGCGTGGGGAGGGCGAGGCGGAGGGGACCAGGGACCTGGGGGCCGAGGGGGGATGGGGGTCTCCCGCCTCCACCCACGGCCAGCCCGTCCCCCAGCCCAACTCGAGCAGCTGGCGCGGCGAGCTCAGCGGGCCTGCGGCCACCGTGCTCTGCCTGCACGGCGCACAGAACAACCTGTCGGCACTGCAACTGGCTGTGCTGTGAGTGGGCGGGGCCGCGTCGCGAGGGGCGGGGCGGGCGGTGAGGGGCGGGGCCCGGAAAGGGGCGGGGCTGTCAGTTGGAGGTACACGGGTTCCCTGCTGGGTCGGGCCCCTGACGCAGCTGCCCTGAGCCTGGGCTGGGGCCCCGCAGGCACTGGCAGGTCAGCAGCCGCCACCATCAGACCCGCACCCTGGACTACGGCTACCTGCTGGGGCTGCTAGAGGACCTGCAGGCGCACTGGGAGGAGGCCGGCTCGCTGCCTCAGGAGCAGGTGGGCTCGCATGAATGCTTCTGGAGGGTGTGCCAGGGGCTGTTAAGGCTCGGACAAGCAGGGACAGGACCGCCAGAGTCCTGCCCTGCTGGAGTGCACAGCCTGTGGGAGCGGTAGGGGGTTAAAAACAAGCGGACAAAGCGCGGGACTTAGGAGAGAGCTGCTGCTGTGAGGTCCCAGGACCGGGCTGTGCGATACCACGGGAGGCAGGCCGTGCGGCTTCAGCCCTGCGAGCAGCGGAGGGAGTGGGCCGCATGGAAGGAGGCGCAGCTAGTGCTGCGAAGGCCCTGGGGGCGTCTGTGTCTCCAGGGGGCGCTGTGGAGGCTGGAGAGGGCACTAGGGCGAGGCCAGTGGGGTTGGAGGCCCATAGTAGGGAGGGTGCTCTTCAGGGCAGGGCTTTGCAGACCGGCTGCTTTGCAGAGGAGCAGGCACTCAGCAGTCCGTTCTGAAGGGCCCTGTCCCTCAGGAGGAGGGCCTAGCAGACAGCTTCTCTGCCTTCTCTGAGTTTGGGCTTCAGCTTCTGCGACAGCTCCGGGACTACTTCCCTGCCAGTAACAGCACAGCCGTCTACCGCTTGGAGCTGCTGTTGAAGTGGGTGCAGCCGCTCATCTGCCAGTGGGGGTTGGGGCTGGGGGACTGGGTGGCTGCAGCCGCTTGCCGGGGGTTGGGTGGGGGTGGGGGGACTGGGTAGGGCACCCTCCAGTCAGCTGCAACCCCTCGCCCAGGTGTCTTGGTAAGCTGCAGATCTTCCAGCCTTCGTTTGAGATCTGCCCCTTCGAGACAGAGCTAAACATGGACATTGCTGCTGCCCTGAAGGTGCGATCTGGTAGCTGGGTCTGAGCTAACTGCCCATCCTTGCCTGTGCCTCTGCCCTCGGGCTGGACCTGCGGAACCACACACACTTGCCCTCCTTCCCTCCCACCCAACATGCTTCCTCGGTGGCTTCCCTTGCAGAGAGGCAACCGTGAATGGTTTGACAGGCTCCTGAACACCCAAAGTCCTCGTGAGCAGGTGTGGTGGCAGAGTGGGGGGGCGTGGCCACAGGGGAGGTGAGGGGCCGCAGGTGAGTGCAGGCCAGAAGGTCAGTGTGCTGGGCCTCGTTGCAGCCAGGCCCACAGCGCCTCGCCGGGCTGGTCAAGCTGGCTGACGCCGTCTACGAAGACCTGCAGTCCTGCTATGGCATCTACGCCAGCCTCTTCCACAGGTGGGGCCAGGGCCCTCCCTGCTGCCCCTGCGCCCAGCCCCTAAAGTGCCACCACTGGGCTGGGGAGCAGGGCGAGCAGGTGTCTGAGGTGTGTCCTTTGCAGCATCATCAAGGTCGACTTCTTCACCCTCACCTTTCGGCAGCTGGAGCGTCTGGTGAGTAGGGGTCGTTGGGAGAGCCCCCTGGCTGGGAAGGGGCCTGGGGTTCCTTGTTGCCACGAGCCTGAGTCCACCCTCCTGGGCAGGTGGCTGAAGAGGCCTGGGTGCTGACAGAGGAGCTGAGCCCCAAGATGACCCTGGAGGTGGCCTCAGGGCTCTTTGAGCTCTACCTGACCCTGGCGGACATCCAGCGCTTTTGGAGCAGCATTCCGGGCCGGTGGGTGCCCTGCCCCACCTGTCCTCCAGTCTCCTCTTGGAGGGGCTCTCTGTGCCGTCTCCCCAGGGCCTCCACAGGCTGGAACCTGGGACATGTTGGCTCAAGGTGTTTGATCAGGGTGAGCGCTGATGGGCCTCCCACTGCAGGGACAGCCGTTCCCTCGCCCTGGCCGGCATCCACGCCCCATTCCTGCCCGCTGTGAAGCTTTGGCTGCAGGTGCTGCGGGACCAAACCAAGTGGAGGCTTCAGGGAGCCGTGGAGGTGGACACAGTGAGTGAGCCCTCAGGCTTGAGGGGGCTGGGCTCATCTGGGCTCCCACCCAACCTGGGCTCCTCCTCCTGCTTCCTAGTTGGAGCCCATGGATGCCTCCTCCAAGCACAGCAGCTCCGCAGCCACTGCCGGCCTCTGCTTCAGCCACATCCAGGAGCTGTGGGCCTGCCTGGCATGGCCTGACCCCGCCCAGGCCCAGACACTAGGCACCCAGCTCAGCCAGGTGGGGACTACCCACCAAGAGGAGATCAGGGTCTGGGTGCAGAAAAGACATGGCCCACAGCTCCTGAGCCCCTGTCCTCCACCCCAGGACCTGTGTGAAGCCGCCCTCTTCTACACAGAGCTGCTGCGAAAGAAGGTGGATGCTCAGCCTGGGGCAGCCGGAGAGGCAGTGAGCGAGCCTGTGAGCAGGGGGGGCACAGGAGTGGGGGGCGGAGGCCCAGGGTGGCCACCACCCAGCTGCCAGCCCACACACGTCTGTCACACCTCCCCAGCTCTGCGTGGTCCTCAACGACGTGGAGCTCCTCCGCAAGGCTGCTGGCCAGGCACTGCGTGGCCTGGCGTGGCCGGAGGGGGCTGCAGGGCTGGAGGGCACACTCCCACGGCCCCTGCTCAGCTGCACGCAGGCCCTGGACGAGGACCTGCAGCGGGAGGCCCGAACCGTGACGGCACACCTGACCTCCAAGGTGGCAGGGCCGGTGGGCGGGGACCGGCCGGCCCTCCCTGCACCCCACGGTGCTGAACACCACTCTCCTGCTCTCCCGCAGATGGTGGGTGACGTCAGGAAGTATGTGCAGCACGTCAGTCTCTCGCCCGACTCCATCCAGAATGACGAGGTGAGTGTGTGGCCAGCTTGGCTTGGGCTCCCAGGGAATGCGCGTGTGCACTGGGGCCCAGTCCCAGCCTGAGGACCCTACCTGCAGGCCGTGGCCCCCCTCCTGAAGTACCTGGACGAGAAGCTGGCTCTGCTGAACGCCTCGCTGGTGAAGGAAAATCTAAGCAGGTACGGTCCTGAGCGGGTGGGCAGAGCAGGTACGGTCCTGGGCGGGTGGGGAGAGCAGGCCCGGCCTGTGGTCGGGTCACAGATGCTGAGCGTCCTGCAGGGTGCTGGAGGCCCTCTGGGAGCTGCTGCTGCAGGCCATTCTGCAGGCTCTGGGAGCGAACCGAGACGTGTCTGCGGACTTCTACGGGCGCTTCCACTTCACGCTGGAGGTAGGGCCCCATGGAAGAGCCTTTCCTGCTTGAACTCCTGGTTCCTGACCCCTCTGACCCCACCCCCTGGCAATAAGACTGCTGACCTTTCCAGCTGCATGCCCCCTTCTGGCCCAGTCCCCAGCCCAGACACTCCTCCTCTGGGAAGCCATCGGGCAGCATCTCTTTCCCTGAGTCTGCTGAGTCAGAAGCACCTGGGCCACCTGTTCTGACAGATGTCTGGCTTCAGGTGCCCTCATTTCCCCAAGCTTCCTGGCAGCTTCTGATACGGCCCAGGTATGAGTGGCTCTGCCTTAGGTTCCAGACAGCCCAGGCCGGGTGCTGCTTAAGGCTCCATTCCTTCCCACTCTCTGTCTCCAGCAGTCACCCTGCCCCTGACACCTCTCCTTTCTTGCCCCACCCCAGGCACTGGTCAACTTTTTCCACGCTGAGGGCCAGGGTTTGCCCCTGGAGAGCCTGAGAGATGGAAGTTACAAGGTGAGGTTTGGCCCTGGGCCCTCTGACAGAGGAAGGGGGAGGGGCGGACATCTGAGACCCAGGTTTGAGTTCAGCCCTGCCCCGCGCGTGAAATGGGGCCGGTGAGGAGCTCGGCATCACCAGGCGCCACCTCCTCCCTGCAGAGACTGGAGGAGGAGCTGCGCCTGCACCAGTGCTCCACCCGGGAGTGCATCGAGCAGTACTACCTGGACAAGCTCAAGCAGGTAGTGCGGCCCAGGTGCGCGCACGAGGCTCCGCCCCCCGACGACCCCGAACTCGGCTCATCGGCCTCCTGGCCTTTCCACAGAGATCCCTGGAGCACAACCGGTTCGGGCGCCTGAGCGTCCGCTGCCACTACGAGGCGGCCGAGCAGCGGCTGGCGGTGGAGGTGCTGCACGCCGCTGACCTGCTCCCCCTGGATGCCAACGGTGCGGGCGAGCGTCGGGTAGGGCTGCCACCGGGCGGGGCGGGGCTGGCGGCGGGGTGCGCTCACAGCCGTGTCCCCAGGCCTAAGCGACCCCTTTGTGATCGTGGAGCTGGGTCCGCCGCACCTTTTCCCGCTGGTCCGCAGCCAGAGGACCCAGGTCAAGAGCCGGACTCTGCACCCCGTGTACGACGAGCTCTTCTACTTGTGAGTGTCCCTCCCCGCCCTGCCGGCCCAGAGTGGGGAGCAGGGCTCCAGATGACCACGCCCCTCCCCCCCCCCCCCGCAGCTCCGTGCCCGCAGAGGCCTGCCGCCGCCGTGGCGCCTGCGTGCTGTTCACCGTCATGGACCATGACTGGCTGTCCACCAACGACTTCGCGGGGGAGGCAGCCCTGGGCCTGGGCAGTGTTAGCGGCGTCGCGAGGCCCCAGGTGGGAGGGAGCGCGAGGGCCGGCCAGCCGGTCACCCTGCACCTGCGCCGGCCGAGAGCCCAAGGTGAGTGAGCTTCCGGCGGGGCGGGGCCAACCGGACTGATGCTGGCCCCGCCCCCTGCAGAGTCCAGGGTAACTGAGCGGCGAGGGCGGGGCCGGCAGGACTGACACCGGCCCCGCCCCCGCCCGCAGTGAGGTCGGCGCTTCGGATGCTGGAGGGTCGCCCCAACAAGGAGGCGCAGGAGTTTGTCAAGAGGCTCCGGGAGCTGGAGAAGTACATGGAGGCGGACCCCTGAGCCCTGCGGGCGAGAGCCAAGCCCTCCCCACGTCCCCGCGCTGTTCTTGCCTTGTGGTCAGCTCTGTGCAGCCGGGCCGTGGCACCCTCCCTCGCTTCATGGTGTGTTCTGTGGCTGGACTCCCCGGCTCCCTTCTGCCCCCGCCACGTCTGTGCGGTGTGTGCTGTGACCCCTGTGCCCAGTACGCCCTACCCTGCTGGATCTGGACAGCCGACTGGGCGAGTCCTGGCCACCAGGTGAGCTTCCTACTTCCCCTCAGGTTCCCTGGCCCCCGTGGGGGGAGGGGGGGCTGGTCTTAGGGCAGGGCTCTCAGTTGGGGGCCTTGCCCCTAGGGGACATTAGGCAGCACCTGGAGACATTCTGGGGGGCGGATCAGTCACACCCGGTGAGTGGGTGATGGCTGTGCTGTTGGCACCAGCGAGGAGAGGCTAGAAGTGTCGTTTGACTGCCATGAGCCCTCCCCCCAACATAGAATGGTCCACCCCTAAATGTAACCAGGCAAGAGCTTTGTCCTGGGTCTCTCTGGGTCGGGGCAGAGTCTCCCTAAGCGGAGAAGCTGGAAGGTCTAGGTTTGGAGTCTGGACAATCCAGGCCTCAGAGGGAGAGGTGAACACCTGCAGTGCCCCCACTTTCTGTGGGGATGCCTCCCCAAGAGGGCATGTGGAGGGGGTTCTGCCTGAGAGCTCCACAGGTCTCCAGTCCCCACCCAGCTCACAGGCCCAGGAGAGGGGCCTCTGTGGTCATTGTTGGAGGCTGAGGACGTCACGCCAGGCTGGTTGGGTTAGTGTAAGGCACTCCATGCCACCTGGCCAGCTGTGTGGCCATCTTTTCATGAACGCACAGCATCCACACAAGACCTACACAGGGGTCCCATCTCTACACCCCAGGCTCTCTAGGCAGGATCTGTCTCATTAGAGGCCAAGGGTCCCCCCACACCCGCAGGCCGAGTGCCGAGAAGCAGAGGCTCACGCGGGGGTCTTCTTGGCTTGCAGCTTCATTGGGAGGGCTCTGAGGCAGGACCCAGAGCAAGACTGGGTAAGAAGCGCCAGGAAAGAACCTGGTCAGAGTCCAGTCCTGCTCGCAGCTGCACAGCCTGAGGCCGCCAGGCTCGTTTGTGTTCCCACAAGCTGCACTGCTGTCTCCAGATGTCCTCGTCATTCCGCCTCCAAAAATACACCTCTGAACTTTCAGTCTCTCTGCCGTTTCTTGATTCCTTTCCAAATCTCTGTGGGGGCTTCAGCCCCTTGCTCAGCAGTCTCCTCCTCTTCTGGGCTGCTGCTGCTGTCTCCCCCATCGTCAGGGTCAGGCCCAAGTTCCTCAGACTCATCTTCAGTGTCACTGTCAGCACCATCTCTGGGCAGCCTGAGAGACAGGGGTATGTCCACTGGCCTCCTTGACACACCTACTCACTCACCAAAGCCCCCAAGCTGAGGACAGATTCCTACTCCCCGTCCTCTCAAAGTGGAAACCCCTCCAGCTTCCCTTCTCTGCAGTCAGAAAACCATCCTGCTATTTACGACACTCCCCCACCCTGCAGAAGGAGGGGCTGAGATCAGAGGTGGAAGAGAGTCCTGGGTTAGCTGTTATGAAGCTAGGGGACCTACCGGGAGTCAGTTACCAGTCGGTTGGGGTTTGCAAACTCTCGTCCTGAGTCCACATCAAAGGGATCTGAATGGAGGAATCAAGGAGGAAAGTGTCCTGAAGTATAGAAGCAGGAGTCCCACAGCTGTGGCGGGAAGGTCTTCCCAACCCTGGGCTTCTCAAGGGAGGGGGCAGGCGTGGCTCCCACCCAGGGGGCAGGTGTCCCTGCCAGGCCTCACCAATTTCCTCCTCTTCAGGGTGCTCCTTGGCATGGGCCAGGAACTCCTGCTCTGCCTGCAGCACCTCCTCTGGGCCGCTACAGGCTGCATATTTGTCCAGAAGCTGGCGGTTCAGGTCCAGGAACCCCTTGCCCCACTTGAATTTCCGCAGCAAAATGACAGCAAGGTCTGAGAAGCCTGTTGGTGCAGGAAGCCCAGAGATGTAGACAGCCCCTCTCGCCTCCCAGAAACTGAGAGTCCCGCCAACACTGGCCTACGGCCCTCTAGCCCACCAAGTCCCGCTCCCAACAGGGTGTCTCACGGAACTGCCCCTCCGAGCCTCCGTGTGGGCCTTAAGTTCTCAGGGGATGAGTTGGGGTAACAGGGCTCTGGGGGCCGTCGTGCCCTGACGAGAGCCTGACAAGCGCTTGGAGGCCAGTGGTGCGTTCTGTCTTCACCTCTGCCTCTCAGGGAGAGGACGCAAGTGGGAGCTGAGAGGAAAGCCTGGCCACCGCCCAGCACGTGGTCAGGCTCCTCCCGGGATTGGCAGCAAAAGCACACGGACTCCAGGCTGCCAGGCCTGACACTCACCCAGGATGCAGAAGGTGGCAGCAAAGGCCTCCACGCAGGACAGCCTGCAGGGCCGGCCATAGTTCACAGGGTTGGCGGCCACCAAATGGGGCAGGAGCCGCAAGTGGCTCCCACGCATCTTCCCGAACGGAGTCTCATCCAGCCTGGCCCAGGAGCAGTCGATGACAGCGACCCCAGACTGTGCCACCAAGTGTCTGCCAAGAGCAGTGAAGGGCTTGGCTCTGGACTTAACTTGGTGCTGGCCCCAGGGCAGCTATGTTCTAGGAAACTGGCTGCCCTGGGGATTCAGGGGTGTCATTCAAGGACTCTCATGGGCCCAGCTTCTGAGGCGGTTGGAAGAAAGCTGTTCCTCCATAAGGCTTTTATTCACTCAACAAGTGTTTACTGTAGCCTGCTACTTCCTGGGCTCTGTGCTAGGCAACGGGGGTCAACTAGACACATCAACACAAACAGGTGGGCCCTGAAGGGAAAGATGTAACAGGGCTGGGGGCTAATTAAAGAGTCCAGGCAGGCCCACTCCGTTTCCCCGCACCCAGTCCTCTCGAGCCTACCTGTCTGCGGGGGACACGTACTGGGAGCCCACGGGGCTGAGCACGAGGCCGCCGAACCTGTGGCCCAGGCGCAGGCAGCGCACCAGTCCCAGGCGGGCCAGCTTGCGGCCGGTGCAGCGCCGGGGGTCGCAGTGGCCCAACTCCCACATGGCCAGCGTGCAGGGCAGCTTCGCCGGGCCCGGGCCGCCCTGGTCCTCAGGGGCCTCTGGCTCCACGGACGCTACGGCAGGCAGAGAAGGGGACCCGGCCTCAGGCGCGGCTCCGCGGCCCGACCCCCGGCCCACCTCAGGATCACGCCCCACTCACCGCGCAGCGCGGCGCCCACCTCCTCGGCGAAGGCCTCCAGGGAGCGGCCCGCAGGGCGCCGAGCGCGGCCTCCCTCCGCGCCCGGCCCGCGCGCGGCCCTTCGGCGGCCCATGGCGGGAAGCGGGACCCGCGGTACGAACCGCGTCGCCGCTCCTCCGGCAGCCAAGCTGCGCGCGACACCACTTCCGGTTCCGGCGCCCACGTGACCGCGCGGCAGCGATGGCGGCGAGGCTGGCGGGCTTGGCGGTGCTGCTCGGGCTCGGGGCCCGCGGTGAGTGCCCAGCCCGGCGCCTCCGTCCCGGAGCACCCACTCTGGTCTCCGCGCCCCCGCCCCGCGCTGCCTGCCCGCCCGTCCGCCTCCTCACTGCTCGCTCCCCGCAGGGCCCGCGCCCGCAAGCGCCGCCAAGATGAAGGTGGTGGAAGAGCCCAACACTTTCGGGTGAGCTGCCGCGCGGGGAGTGGGGGGCGCGGCGCCGCGGCCCGGGGCTGCTTCTCCCTGACCCTGCCGCATCTCCCAGGCTCAACAACCCGTTCCTGCCCCAGACCAGTCGCCTCCAGCCCAAGAGGGACCCTTCACCCGTGTCTGGTGAGTGCGGGGCCCTGACGACGACGGACCCGGGGGACCCGGGGCGAGTAGGGAGCCGGCCCAGCTTCAACACCGGTGGGCCGCGTCAGTTCTCGGGAGCCGGCGCTAGGGGCCGGAGGGAGGGCGGCCTCGGACGAGGGGCCCTGGAAGTTAGGGCTTGGAGGCTCATGCTGTTCTTTGTCAGCCTTCTAATTGCACGCTAACCTTCCAGAGTGAGCCCATGCCGGGTTCACTAGTTAGGGGTTTAGTCCTTAGTTTTCCTAGTGGTGACCTGTGTTATCAGGTTGGTGTCTGTTCTTAAACGTTTTTTAATGCGTTTACGTGCATAAGCTTACACGTAAAAAACGTGTAGTAGGTTTTTTGTGTGTGACCTTTGCTTTCTTGTTTTTAGTAGTACCATTTTACCGCTCAAAACAAGAGATTTTTCTGGTAGCTCAGCTGGTAAAGAATCCGCCTGCAATGCAGGAGACCCCGGTTCGATTCCTGGGTCGGGAAGACCCCTGGAAAAGGGATAGGCTACCCACACCAATGTTCTTGGGTTTCCCTGGTGGCTCAGCTGGTAAAGAAGCCGCCTGCAATGAGAGAGATCTGGGTTCGATCCCTGGGTTTGGGAAGATTCCCTGCAGAGGGAAACTGCTACCCACTCCAGTATTCTGGCCTGGAGAATTCCATGGACTGTTTGTTTAATCCATGGGATCACAAAAAGTCAGACACGACTGAGCGACTTCCACTATGCAGGTTTGCTTACTTGCTGTTGTGGCATCTTCGCTCTTCTCACTTGGTGCCTAGCATTCCATAGGATGCTCTGCGTTCTTTCATTGTCCAGCAAGGTGTTGTTTATGGGGTTTGGTCACTAAAAGCATTGTTGAGGAGAATATTCCTTCTAGGCGTCCCTCTTTCTACACCTGTGGGAGTGGTTTCCTGCAACAGGATCTCAGGAATGTAATTGCTGTGTTGTTAAATGGGTGTTAAATATAACAAACAAAAAATCCAAGGGGATTCTCTGGTAGTCCAATGGTTAGGAGTTGGTGCTTCCGCTGCAAAGGGCATTGAGTTCAATCCCTGATGCAGGAACTAAGATCCTGCAAGCTGCACAGCACTCAGTCATGTCCGACTCTTTGTAACAACACGGACTGTAGTCTGCAGGCTCCTCTGTCCATGGGATTCTCCAGGCAAGAATACTGAAGTGGGTTGCCATGCCCTCCTTCAAGAGATCTTCCCGACCCAGGGACTGAAACAATGTCTCCTGCGTTGCAGGCAGATTCTTTACCAATGAGCCATCTGGGAATCTCACCAATTAAAAATAAAAAATCCAAGATCTCTTTTTAAAACAAATATTTATTTGGCTGCCACAGGTCTTAGTTGAGGCACTTGGGATCTTTGATTCTTCACTGGGGTACGTGGGGTCGAGTTCTCTGACCAGGGATTGAACCCAGGTCCTCTGTATTGGGAGTGCAGAGTCTTAGCCACTGGACCACTGAGGAAGTCCCCAAAATATTTATTTTTTTAATTGAATGCTACCACGTGTTAGGGTCTATGCTGTGGATGCAGAAATGAAGAAAACATACAATGTCCTCATGGAGTTGACAGTCTTAATTGGTAGGAGAGTAGGTTGAGAATAAACAAAAAAGTAGGTAAAATGTAGACTGGTGAAAAGTGCTCTGAAGGTATGGAAAGCAGAGAAGTGTGTGCGCACGGGGTTGTTCTGGGGATTGCTGTTTTAATTGGGGGGTTCAGGAAAAGACTGAGAAATGAAATTTCTGTCAGAAACTGAAGGGGAGTGGGTGTTAGGGCTGTGGATATCTGGGGGATGAGAGTCCAGCAAAAGGAGTGGCCAAATACAGGCCTTGCACACAGATGCCAGGCCCAGAGGGATTGGCCACGGGGTGGGGGTGGAGCGCTGAGATCAGAGACGGATGGTACCGCTGTGAGCTTTTACTCTAGACAGAGTTCAGCTTTTTACTGTGAAAATATTCAGTAGAAAAACGGAGGAATGGGGCTGTGAACAGCAGCGTACACTCCGACTTTAGTGTAAGGGTTGATGTTCTGCTGTGCTTGCTTTACCTTTTTCTCATTTCCAGTTTTTAAAAAGTGAACTTTCATTTTCCTCAACCATGTGAAAGTCAGTTTCAGACGTCATGATGGTTTAGTCCTAAATAATTACAGTTCGGATCTCCCAGCTTCCCTGGTAGTTCAGACAGTAAAGACTCGGTTTGATCCCTGGGTCGGGAAGATGCCCTGGAGAAAGGAATAGCAACCCACTCCAGTATTCTGGCCTGGAGGATTCCCTGGAGAGAGGAGCCTTGCAGACTACAGTCTGTGGGGTCACAAAGAGTCACGACTGAGTGATCAGCGCACACACACAGAGAATGCCTTGTACAGCTGTCCTGGTTCCCACCCCACCCCCCCACCCTTGCCCTGGGAATCAGTCAAAGGGAATAATACATGCATCTGGTTAATTATGTGCTGAGCCAGCTGTCTCACTAACTATGAAATACGTGAGTGAGGTTTGAGACTTGCAATTTATTTTGGAGTGTGTCCGACCAAAGTTGGACTGCAGGGCACTGTGGTCCAACCTTCACCAGGTCATTCTTTTCTTTGTCATCAGTTTGATTTGCAGTTGGGTTCCCGTGTTTCTGCTTGTGCTCAGTTTTAGTGCTTACTCTACACATTTTTACTTTTGATTTTTCCGTGACTTAAAAATAGTTACAATTTCAAGCATGTGTGAAAGTGGAAGAAGGGTGTGAGAAGCACTAGGCACCCTCACCCAGCTCTCTCTTTGCCAGTCTGGTTACTTTGAAACTAATTTCTCCCAATTTATTTGTAATATTTTGGTATGCATGTATTGAAAGGCACAACAGCAGTAGCAGTCAGTAAAATCCCCTCATTGTTTGAGATGTCTCTAATGTTCTCATCCTCTTTAACAGGCCGGTGGTTTGAGTCAGTGGGGAAGGTCCGTGTGTTGTGCACTCGACGTGCGTCCATAGCTTCCTCGAATCTATAGATCCCCTCCCTCCGGCTCCTTGCAATTTATTTACTAAGGAAACTGGGTCACGTGTTTCCCACATTCTGAACTATGTCCACTGCATTCCCATGGTTAGCATTTGCTCCTGTAGTAGCTGGAGTCCAGCTGTGCGCCTGCGAGCTGGCGGGTCCTCTGGGTTTCCCGAGAGCAGTGGGGAGAGGTTTCGCCCACCCGGCCTCTGTCTCCCGCCTGAAGATCCCGTTTGTAGCCCTTTCTCAGGGAGAGGACCTTCCAGGCTGTTCCTGGTTGCTGAGTTTTAACCATGAATAGGTGTTGGGTTTTGTCAAAGGTTTTTTCTAAACCTATCAAGGCGGTCCTGAGTTTTCTCTTTCAAGCTGTTTCTAGGGTGGGGGAGAAGCTCTATACAGTCAGCAAAAATAACACTGGGAGCTGACTGTGGCTCAGATCATGAACTTCTTATTCAAAATCTAGACTTAAATTGAAGAAAGTAGAGAAAACCACTAGACCATTCAGGTATGACCTAAATCAGATGCCTTAGGATTATATAGTGGAAGTGACAAATAGATCATAGAGTGAGTGTCTGAAGAGCTATGGACCGAGGTTCATGACATTGGACAGGAGACAGTGATCAAGACCATCCCCAAGAAAAAGAATTGCAAAAAGGCAAAATGGTTATCTGAGAAGGCCTTACAAATAGCTGAGAAAAGAGAAGCTAAAGGCAAAGGAGAAAAGGAGAGAGAAACCTACTTGAATGCAGAGTTCCAAAGAATAGCAGGGAGAGATAAGAAAGCTTTTCTCAGTGATCAGTGCAAAGAAATAGAGAAAAACAATAGAACGGGAAAGACTAGAAATCTTTTCAAGAAAATTAGACCAAGGGAACATTTTATCCAAAGATGGATACAGTAAAGGACAGAAACGGTATGGATCTAACAGAAGCAGAAGATATTAGAAGAGGTGGCAAGAATACACAGAACTGTACAAGAAAGATCTTCATGACCCAGATAACCATGATGGTGTGATCACTCACCTAGAGCCAGTCATCCTGGAATGTGAAGTCAAGTGGGCCTTAGGAAGCATCACTAGGAACAAAGGTAGTGGAGGTGATGGAATTCCAGTTGAGCTATTTCAGATCCTAAAAGATGATGTTGTAAAAGTGCTGCACTCAGTATGCCAGCAAATTTGGAAAACTCAGCAGTGGCCACAGGACTGGAAAAGGTCAATTTTCATTCCAGTCCCAAAGGCAGTGCCAAAGAATGTTCAAACTACCGTGCAGTTGCACTCATCTCACATGCTAGTAAAGTAATGGCCCCAATTCTCCAAGTCAGGCTTCAGCAGTACGTGAATGGTGAACTTCCAGATGTTCAAGCTAGAGTTAGAAAAGGCAGAGGAACCAGAGATCAAATTGCCAATATCTGTTGGATAATCGAGAAGGCAAGAGAGTTCCATAAAAACATCTACTTCTGCTTTATTGACTATGCCAAAGCATTTGACTGTGTGGATCATGACAAACTGGAAAATTCTTAAAGAGATGGGAATACCAGATCACCTGATCTGCCTCTTGAGAAATCTGTATGATTTCAAGAATCAAGTTAGAACCGGACATGGAACAACAGACTGGTTCCAAATCGGGAAAGGAGTACATCAAGGCTGTATATTGTCACCCTGCTTATTTAACTTATATGCAGAGTACATCATGAGAAATGCTGGGCTGGATGAAGCACAAGCTGAAATCAAGATTGCCAGGAGAAATATCAATAACCTCAGATATGCAGATAATACCACCCTTATGGCAGAAAGCAAAGAACTAAAGAGCCTCTTGATGAAAATGAAAGAGAGTGATGAAGTTGGCTTAAAACTCAACATTCAGAAAACTAAGATCATGGCATCTGGTCCCATCACTTCATGGGAAATAGATGGGGAAACAGTGAGAGACCTTATGTTTTGGGGGGCTCCAAAATCACTGCAGATGGTGACTGTAGCCACGAAATTAAAAGATGCTTGCTCCTTGGAAGAAAAGCTATGGCCAACTTAGACAGCATATTAAAAAGCAGGGACATTACTTTGCCAGCAAAATCAAAGCTATGGTTTTTCCCATAGTCATGTATGGATGTGAGAGTTGGACTATAAAGAAAGCTGAGTGCCAAAGAATTGATGCTTTTGAACTGTGCTGTTGGAGAAGACTCTTGAGAGGCCCTTGGACTGCAAGGAGGTCAAACCAGTCCATCCTAGAGGAAGTCAGTCCTGAATATTCATTGGAAGGACTGATGCTGAAGCTGAAACTCCAATACTTTGGCCACGTAATGCGACGAACTGACTCATTTGAAAAGACCCTGATGCTGGGAAAGATTGAAGACGGTAGGAGAAGGGGACGACAGAGGATGAGGTGGTTGGATGGCATCACCAACTTGATGGACATGAGTTTGAGCAAGTTCCGGGAGTTGGTGATGGACAGGGAGGCCTGGTGTGCTGCAGTCCATGGGGTCAAAAAAGGGCCGGACATGACTGAGCGACTGAACTGATACGGTGGGGAGCTTTGGCTTTTTAATATTGAGCCAGCACTGTGTTCTTGGAATAAGCTTCCCTTGAGCATGATGAATACATGTATTTTAGGTATTTTTGGGTTTAAATTGCTAGTTATTTCTGACTTTTTAAAAGATTATTTTTAGAGTTTCAGATCTCTAATTTTTATTTATCTGCCGAGATTCTGTTTATGTGCCTTGTTTTCCTTAACACCCTGGAACATGGTTGCAATATAGCTGCTTTAAAATCCTGTCTGTGTAGGAAAAAAATCCTGTCTGTGATATTTTGTTATAGCAGCTCAAATGAACTAAGTACCTCATGTAAGTGGAGTCATAACAATACTTGTTCTTCTGCAATTGGCCCGTTTCACTTAGCACAAATCTCAGAAGTTCATTTTGTGGCATGTGGCAAGATTGCCTTCCTTTTCAAGGCTGAATAGTATTCCTTTGTCCATACACACTGCATTCTGTTTATTCATCTGTTGGTGCACACTTGGGTTTTTATTTTTTGGTTACTGTGAGTAAGGCTACTGTGAACATGGTCCACGTTTGGGTCCCTGCTTTCAGTTCACACACCCAGGAGTCAGTTTGCTGTATCATGAGAGTCTATTGGGTTGGCCGAAGGTTCGTTTGGGTTTTTCTGAAAAATCTTTAGAGAAAAATCCGAGATGAAACTTTTTGGCCAACCCCGTATGCTTAAGCTTTATGCTGCTGCTAAGTCACATCAGTCGTGTCCAACTCTGTGTGACCCCCATAGATGGCAGCCCACCAGGCTCCTGTCCCTGGGCTTCTCCAGGCAAGAATACTGGAGTGGGCTGCCATTTCCTTCAAGCTTTATGAGGAACCACCCAACTTTTCAGCAGCGGCTTGTACATTTTACATTCCCACCAGCAGTAGCAGTGTGCAGAGGTTCTGGTTTCTCTGTATCCCAACCAGCATTTGTTTTCTGTTTGTTTGTTTAATAATAGCCATACTAATATAGATGAAGTGATATCTCATTGTGGATTTGATTTGTATTTATTTTTCACTTCAGAAAAATGTCTAGTAATCCTTGGTCCATCTTTGAAAAAAATTTTTTTCCTGATGTGTTTGGCTCTGCTGGGTCTTAGTTGGGGCATGTGGGATCTAGCTCCCTGACCAGGGATAGAACCCGGGCCCCCTACATTGGGAGTTCAGAGTCTTAGCCACTTAGTCTAAGCCACTGGGGCCAAGGAAGTCCCCGTGGTCCATTTTTTAATTGGGTTGTTTGGGGCTTTGTTGTTGTTGTTATGGGAGCTGTTTATATATTCTGGATATTATCCTGCGACTTGTAAACACTTTCTCGCTTTCTATAGGCTGCCTTCCAGCCATTCCTTGTAAGGTTTAATCTCGAAGCCCCACGTTTCTAGTTTTCCTTTTGGCACACTGTTGCCTTTGGCATCATTGCCAACACTGATGTTTGGTGCTGTGTGCCTGTACTTGTCGCGACCGAGGTGAGGGGACCCTGTCGTGTGTGACACCGCCCCTGTCTCCCTGAACCTTGCTGACTGCTGGCCCGTCCTGCCAGACGCCAGCGTGGCCGGCCCCGCGCTCGCTGTTTGCGCTGTCTCCGCCCTCTCACTTTCAGCCTGCTTGCGCCCTCTGCCTTCGGTGCATCTCTTATGACAAGTGCGCACAGTTGGGTCATATTTCTTTACCCTTTAGCCAATCTGTGCCTTCCAAATAGGAGAGTTTCATCTGCCTACGTTTAAAGTAATCACTGGTAAGGAAGGATTTGGAGAAGATGAAACAGCAAAGTTTGTTTTATAGTTGTCTTTTGTTGCTCATTCCCTCCATTCCTTCTGTTGACTTTTTCCCAAGCGACCTGCTTTCGACCTCCTTTTGTGTGTATTCTACGTAGCCTTTTCCTCTCCAGTTGCCAGGGGATTACATGTGATCATGTGACTGTTCAAGTCTAACTTGTACATGATTGAAGTTGGTGTGAATTCAAGACTTCTCCTGTACAACTCTGTCCCTCCCCAACTTTGTGGTTGACTTCAGAAACTGACCCTTCAAGCGTGGATCTGTAATTATATCCATGCCTCTCGTCTTCTGAACCCTGTAGATCTGCGGCTCAGGACCGTGACTCTGCTTTCAGTTTGCCTTTCCTGGGGGTAACAAGGGGCTCTGTCCAAGGCAGGCTTGGTGGTAATGAAATTGCTCAGTCTTTGTCTGGGAGGGTCTTGATTTTGCCTCACTCTCGGAGGAGGGTTTCCTGGATATAGACTCCTTGGTTGACAGTTTTGTCTCCCACCCCACTGCTTCCTGGCCTCCCAAATGTAGCAGAGAAGTGGGTGGATAATCTCATTGATTCCTTCATGTAACAAGTCACTTCTTGCCACTTTCGACTTGGTGTCTGCCGTTTCTCTTCTGTCTCAGTGGGGGTCTCTCTGAGTGTGTTGTACGTGGAGTTCAGTGAGCCACTTGGATCTGTCGATCCATGAGTTTTGTTGGGTTGGGGCAATTATTTCCTCAGATCCCCTCTCTGCCCCTCCTCTTTGCCTCCACTGTCTCGTCACTGGTTCTCTCTGCTCAGAACTGTTGGACTCCTGTGGGTTCACTAGTTCAGTTGTATTTTTCGGCTTCAGGGTTTTCTAGTTCCTCTGGACATGGTTCACCTCTCTGCCCACCTGTCATTCTCTGGACACGCTTTGGTCCTTCCTGTTTCCCTCCAGCCTCTTATGCATATTTTAGGCATTTGTCTAACTGAAGTCTTCAGACAGCCCAGCATCTGGGCTTCTCCCAGGTGGTCCTGTTGCGTTTTCCTCTGGAGAGGCTGCGGGTCCCTTGTAGCCAGGCCCGGTGCTGGGGCGGCCTTCACCAGGCTGGGTGTGTTCAGAGCCTGGGGGCGGCCGCGTGCAGCCCCCTCGGGGTCTCCCTGCACTCCTCCTGGGTCCTGGATGGCCTGCTGTGTGTGTCTGACCGTCACCCCTTGCCCACAGCCTTCACGAGCAGCCCCGTTTCCTGCCTGGGATCTGAGTTGGGCAGAACAGGGGCTGGGCTCCTTGGCAGCCTCCTGGGGGGCTGCTCCTCACGGCCCCACTGGGGCGGGAGCTTCGCTGCAAGGGGCTCACCGGGCTGCCAGCGAGCCCGTCTCCGGAACGCCGGGGGTCGGCACTGCTGGTTGCGGTGGTCCTCGGCAGTGTCCTCACGGCGTGTGAGCTGGCGCTCTGAAGTCGCTCGTGCTCTCCGCCGGGTTGTCGCGTTTCTGGCACTCACCGTCCCTGCAGGGCCCTGGCTCTGGGCCCACTCCGGGCGCCGTACTCAGCGGGCTGCTCTCTCCCTGCAGGGCCCGCGCACCTCTCCAGACTCTCTGGCAAGTGCTTCAGCCTGGTGGAGTCCACGTGAGTGAGGGCAGGGCAGGGAGGCTGGGGGCCAGGGCCCCGCTGACGGCACCGTGCCCACAGGTACAAGTACGAGCTCTGCCCGTTCCACAACGTGACACAGCACGAGCAGACCTTCCGCTGGAACGCCTACAGCGGGATCCTCGGGTGAGCGGGGTGCGGCCGCGGCCCTGGGGGGTGCCGTGCCCCACCCTGCCTCACTCTCTGCCCCTCCGCAGCATCTGGCACGAATGGGAGATCACCAACAACACCTTCAGGGGCATGTGGATGCGGGATGGCGATGCATGCCAGTCACGGAGCCGGCAGAGCAAGGTGGGCAGCGGGGGCGGGGGGACGGGGCCTGCTTTCCCCACTCGCTCACCAAGGTCCCCCCCAGGTGGAGCTCACCTGTGGCAAAAGCAACCGGCTGGCCCACGTGTCTGAGCCAAGCACCTGTGTCTACGCGCTGACCTTCGAGACGCCTCTCGTCTGCCACCCCCACTCCTTGTTAGGTGGGCACCTGGGCGGGCGGGCGGGGTGGGGGGCAGAGGGGCTCAGCTCACTGGTTTCTGTCGGACCCTCAGTGTACCCGACCCTGCCTGCGGTCTTGCAGCAGCGGTGGGACCAGCTGGAGCAGGACCTAGCAGACGAGCTGATCACGGCCCAGGTGAGCTACGGGCGGGCCCCGGGCGGGGGGTGGGGCGCCCAGTGGGTGCTCACTCCTCACCCTCCACCTGCAGGGCTACGAGAAGTCGCTCAGGGCGATTTTTGAAGATGCTGGTTATCTGAAGACATCAGAACCAAGTGAATTGGCGCAGCGGGAAGGAGCCACCAAGGACCTGCATTTTGAGACACTGGAGAGCTGCCAGGAGGTACAGACATGGCCCCCCAGCCAAGGACCGCCTCCCACCAATGGACTGACCACTCCTCTCCACCCCCCGGTCTAGGCACATAAGGCCCTGTCGCAGGAGATAGAGAGACTGCGAGGCGTGCTGACCCACCACGGCGTCCCCTACGGGAAGCCTGCAGGTCCGTGGTGGGGGGTGGAGGGGGTCAAGCCCACCAGGGCCTTGCGCCTGCCGGTCGGGTCCTGACTCCCACTGCCTGGTGTTTTGGCAGAAACCCCCAGCTCTGAGCATTGGGGCCCCCAGACACCCACGGCCGGGATAGCAGAGCCCCTGCGAGGCGACCCTGGACTGCGTGGGGACACCCTGTGACCTTGGGGCTGTGGGCCTCGGCCTGAGGACTTTTCTCTCCTTCTGCGCCAGCAGGCCCTCGGGGCTGTCCTCAAAGATGCAGACAAAATAAAGATCAGAGTTTTAATTAATTTCCATACTGATAAAAATAATTCCATGAATTCTGTAAACCATTGCATAAATGCTATAGTGTAAAAAATTTAAACAAGTGTTAACTTTAAACAATTCACTACGAGTAAATGATTATGCATTATAAATACTACCTTCTGGATTAAGAAAACTCCATCCCAATAACATTCTCATCTAAACACTCTAACATACAGATTGGGGCTTCCATAAATTAATTTGTGTGAAGCATCCACAAGGAGTCAGGTCTTCTGCCCACAGCGACAGATGGTGGGATGACAGAATGTCACCGCTAACACGGAGCTCTCAGGAGCTGACACTCGGCAGCAAGAACCACGGCCTCACCGAGCACCACGTAGCTTCAGCTGCTACACCCAGCACCCCCTTGTCGCCTGAGTGCGGGGCAGTGACACCCCTAGACACTGAGCCCGGCCTGGCCCCGGGGCAGCCCCAGGGGCCCCACCCCGGTGGTTCTTTGGTCTTCCCACCTCACCTGTCCTCAGAGCCAGCAAGTACCTGGGGGGTGCGCCTCCAGTTCCCCGAGCCCCACAGAGAGTACTGACCGGAGTAGCTTATAAATACACCTAAAGCTTAATTGTTCCTGTTTATAATTTGAAAATGTCTAGGCTAGATGTCGATTACAGACATTGTCCCGTTTCCCTGGAAGGCCAAAGGCCTGCCATGGGAGACAAGTGCATAAATATTAATAAAAATAAACTTTAAACAGTGATAACAGTAGCACAAAATATAGGTAATTTCTAAGAGCTAATAAATCATCATCACTATAATTGAAACAAAGAAGGTTCAACACAACTGAGTCAGAGTTATCGTTAGCAGCGGGCGAGCTGCACGGAGCCATGGACCCACCTTTGAATGACAGCTTTCCCATCAGTGTGTCTCACGTGAAAAAAAGGTTTTCAACCTCTCACTGTAGTAAATACATTCTAATTTGGTCACTGATAAAAATTTTTACCTAGTCACTTTGCACTTTAAAAAAATGCTATATAAAGTCTTTGGCACAGCCCCAGGCAGGCGGGCAGGGGCGGCTCGTCCCTTTCGGGCCAGGGCCCAGTCTCCGCTTCGCGCCCGCAGCAGACTCCGGGGAGATCCTTGCCCTATCCATGTCTGCAAGTAAGGTCTCCATCAACTACACCTTTTACTTCCTCCCGGATTCCTCGGAAAAGTGACCTGACGCAGACAAGAGAGCCCGAAGCCGGCACTGAGCCGACCTGTTCCCAGCAGCCCTGCCGCCACCCTGCCCCGCACAGCCCTCACGGTGGCCAGGTCCTCTCCCAGCTGTGGTCATGTGATCACACCGCCTGGACAGACAGACCTGGCAACAGTATCTCCCACGCAGATGGATGACTGTGGGCGTGGCTCCAGCTGGGACACCCACCAGCGAGCCTGGGGGAGGGGAGCACCGAGGGCCCTCCCGCTGCCCCGCCGACTCACACACGCCGGCTGGTCCAGGGAGGAGGGATGCGCCATCCCCGGCTCTCCGAGGCAGAGGCACTTGGGCGGGGCCTGCGGCCACAGGCTGCCACTGACACTGCAGTTACTGTGCACACGTTCAGGAAGTGAGTTCCCTTCATAAAATTTCATCTACATGTGTATGTCTCTCAATAATCACTCTGCTATAAATACTATTGGTTTGCACTTAATTTGAAAACTGTAAAAATCCTAGGTATCTCTCACTACTAGATAAATGCTCACTTCGTAAGTACTAATCGCATAGGAACTAGCATGGTTACCGTGCTACAGGCTGAGAGAGACCGAGAGGAAGTGCTCTGTTCACAGTACACATGTAAAGCTTCATATTATCGCATATTAAAAAGACGAACCTCAAAGCAGCTCAGAGCACCTCAGAACCTCTACCTAAACTCTTCCGTCTACAAAGTGCTTCTCGGGACTCGAGCTCCCAGGATCCAGTCACAGTGGCGTCAGGACTGCAGACCCCGAGGGGTCACCCTGCCTTCACCCCCCGTGGGGCGTCAGGGTCTGCGAGGAAGAGTCCGAGGCCGTGGGTGGGCCGCGCAGGGCTGCGGTCGTGACGTCGGTGGCACCAGGAAGCAGGTGAGGCAGCGGTCACCAGGGCAGGGGCTGGCCTGCGCAGTAGGCGCACTCGGGGGCACTGGCCGCGCAGGGCTCGCAGAGCACGCGGTGCTGGCAGGGCCGCAGGACGGCGCCCGCCCGCTCCCCGCACACCACGCACTGTTTCGCCCGCAGCTGGAAGATCACCTGTGGGCCAGGCATGAAGCACCGTCAGGCTGGGGCAGGCTGCCCTCCTGCAGCCACCCATGAGCCGGGAGGGAGCGGGAGGATCCACCACGAGCCTCCAGGGTGGGGCTGGGCTCCCAGGCCGGGCCGGGCTGTGCCTAGGGGTGTCACTGCCCCGCACTCAGGCGAAAAGGGGGTGCTGGGTGTAGCAGCTGAAGCTAAGTGGTGCTCAGCGAGGCTGTGGAGGGGAGGGGAGCCAGGCAGGCGGCCCGTGGAGGGGCCTGGGCAGGATGGACCCGGGCTCCTGAACAGCCTCCAACGAGAAAAGCCAAAGCCCGTGTGCGGGCCAGGACAGGGAAGTGGCTTGCGTGAGAGGCAGGGCCGGGGAGCCCCTGGACGCCCCGGGCTCTAACAAAATGCCTGGTGTGGAAGGGTCTTCCTGCTGAGCCAAGGGCAGCGGGTTCAACACTACAGCAGGAGGGTGACCAGGGACCCTGGAGGGTTACCCAAAGACGTGGGCGACGCGGCCCCTGTCCAGGGGGGCATGGCGGCTGAGGGGAGGCGAGGGGGGAGCGGAGGGAAGCTGTGCCGGGCCACCCGCCCCACCTCGGTGCTCAGCCCGCTGGTTCCTTGAGGACAAGCCTGGACTTACCCCGTCCACCGCCTCCAAATCCAGGCGCAGCTGACTCTGCAGCGAGTGCAGCTTGGGGAGAGGGATGGCACCGATGTCACCGCAGCCGTGCAGCCCAGGGAGCGCGGAGGCCAAGCCCCGGCCCTCCAGCTCCTCCTGCAGCCGTCGGAACTGCGCCTCCACCTCCTCCTTCTTCTGCAGCGCCAGCTGCCGGGCACTGTCAGCCGCGAGCGCCCGCTCCTTGGCCTCCTTGGCCTCCCGCTGCCACGCGTCGCAGGCCTGAAAACCCAGGAGCGGCAGTGAGCCGGCGTCTCCCCTCCACGCCCTGCTCCCCTCCCCCCCGTGGGCCCCGCCCCTTGCCCCTCCCGCCCGCACCTTAGCTCCCTCCAGCTCACCTGCTTCACCTGCTGCCAGGACTCCTCCCACTGCCGGATCTTCCTCTTGGCCTCGTCCAGCTGCCGCCGGACCCGGGCCAGCTCGGCGCTGCTGGGACTCACGCCTGAGGAGGCTGCAGGGCCAGTGTTCAGGATGGGGGACGGGCTGGGAGAGAAGCTGCCAGAGACGAAGTCCCAGATGCTGCCGGGGACGCCGTTCAAGCCTGAGTGCGGAGAAGCTGGCATCAGTGTGCTCGAGCCTGGGCCTCTTGGGCATTCCCTCAGCCAGCTCCGGGGACCCCAGCCCTGCCCCCCGAGAAGGACGCCTGCGCCATCACTCGCCCGAGGAGCTGCGTCGTGGGGGCCGCGGAGCTCAGACCCTGGTCCCAGAACCCTGTCCACGCTTAGGACCCGGAGGACCCCACAGGGTTTCTGGTTACGTGAGTGACATCTACTGACTTATGTGACATTAGAGAGTAAAACAAGTATTTAAAAACATGTTTCTTTTAAAACAGGTCACAAGTCTGTTTCCGCCAATCCATCTGCTTCTGTGCTTGGCCTCTGCTGACTTCATGCCCCTGGCAGGTCCTGCGAGGCAGGTCCCACCACTGTGGCGTCCTAGAGCAGTGAGGGGTCCCAGGCATGCTGACCCCCCACCGAGGTCCAGGTGCAAACCCTAGGCCCCCTCTCCAGGCCGGTGCAGCCGAGCAGCGGCAACAGGACATGATGGACAGCACTGGGGCTCCCCCGACCCTGGGGCCCCGCAAGGCCACTCACCGAAGGAGTTGTAGGACGAGGCTGCGGGGCCCAGTGCTCTGGGCTCTGACTTGAGGGGCGGCGGCTGCTGGGGGGGCGTCATGGCCGAGGAGATGAGCGGGCCTGGCAGGGACTGGGAGAAGGAGCCGAGTGGGGAGGCGGACAGGGATGAGGAGGAGTGCAAGGACGGGGAGCGCGGCAGGCAGCCCGGGATGGCCACAGGGGCCGAGCCCCCCAGCGACCTCTGACCTGCATGGAGTTGGCAGGGGGACGTCAGGTTAGTGGGAGGTGGCTGCTGCAGCCCCAGGGACCAGACACGACACGAGACCCTCTGCCCCGGAATCACCCGGCACTGCCCTGAGCTGGGGGACCCCCACCCAGATGAGAAGGCCACACCTCTCACCCCTCAGATGCTCTCTAGGCCCGCCTGGGTAACCTGTCCATGGGCACAGTGGTCCCAGGACGTTTTAGGCCCCAGAAGTGGTTTAAGATCAGAGAAAAAAAAAAGATGAACTTTTACACTGAAGAAAACGATTCAGTATCTGACGTGAACCGAGAACCCACTTGTCTTCATACCAATGTGGTGGTTACCCGTCTCCTCGGAACCGCCACAAAGGCCTGTCCCCCACTATGCAGGGGCTTCGAGGTTGGGGGGTACAGGGAGGCAGGCAGGACCCCTCCCACCCCAGAGGCATGGGGGGCAGCCCTGGAAGGCGTGGGCTTAGGGGCCACCTGTGGGTCCCAGGTCACGGCCGTCGTGCTCTTCCAGGTCCTTATCCGGGGGCGCGAGACTGATGTCACCGAGGTGAAGGTCTAGGGTGGATCCTGTGGGACAGACCCAGTGTCACCAAAGGGGGACTCAGGCTCCTGTGGCGTGGGGACCCGCCTGGGCTCGGGGCCCACCCCTCCTATAGCCATGGCAACACAGCCCTCATTTTGCTGACTCAGCTTCTGATCATTTGGTAAAATCTAACCAGATCACATGCCTGCCTACTAAAGAAAATTCGAGGAGGGCGATCCCACAGGGAGAAAGGGGCTCACAGACGACGCGGAGGGTACCTGCACTGACCTCCACCCCAGGACCAAACCAGGTCCCGCAAGTGGGCAGGGCTGTTTCCCTCCTGTTCTGCTGGGGACCCCCGTGCACCCCGCAGCCCTATCAAAGGGACAGGGCAATTGGCCGTGGCCCCCTTGGTGCTGACCACCCCCCACTGTCCCCACATAACACGCCCTCCTGGGGCCCTGGCACGGAGCGGGACGCCGTCTCGGGACGGCCAAGGTCAGGTCCGCCAACCCCCTAAGTTCCCGTGGCCCCATGGGGACGACTCGGGGAAGGTGTGGCCTGAGGACCAGGGTCCGGGGGAGCAGGAGCTCCAGGGACAGACCCAGGGCCTGAGCAGCCCCCCAGCATGGCCACAGCCAGGTCTGGGGAGATGTGGTGATGCTGAGGGCCCAGCACATGGCGGCACTGCTGCCCCAGCTCCCTTCTGCCCCTGCCCCGCCGGGGTCCGCTCTGGAGCACTCCCTCCAGAAGGCTGGGACCTCTCTGGTATGGCCCGGTCCTATGCCCCCTGCTGGCCACAGGGCCCCACAGTGCCCCTGATACCTGGCCGGGCACACCAAGGCCCATTTCAAGAGACACCCCAGCCTCCAGCCCAGAGTGGACCATGGGACCCTCGTCAGGCCTGCCTGCTCTGGGTCAGCTTCCTGCCTCCACCCCCAGCTGCCTGGTGCCAAGTGGCAGAATCCCTGGACGGCAGCCGACAAGCAGCAGAGGGCTGCACTTCCGCCAAGGCTCCTGGGACCCTCCCTCCTGCCTTCCCAGCTGGCAATCCTCGGTGGTCCTCGGCCTGTGGATGCTCCAGCCCCACCAGTACCTCTCTCCTCACGCGGTCTTCCCTCCCCTGTATTCTGTGTCCAAATTTCCTTCTTTTAAGGACACGTTATATCATATTAGAGCCCATCCTAATAACTTCATTTTACCTTAATTACACCTGTAAAGAGGTTTTATTTTTTACTATTTGGTGGGGGGCAGGCTGCACTTCACAGCTTGCAGGACCTTAGTTCCTAACCAGGGGTTGATCCTGGGCCCTGGGGAGTGAAAGCGAGGAGTCCTGACCCCTGCACCACCAGGGAATTTCCTGCAAAGAGTTGTTTCTAAATAAGGTCACGTTCCCAGGGCCAGGGGCAGAGAGTGCAGGGCTGAGGCAGGCCTTTAATTTAACCCACAGTAACTGGGACCACCTGTCCTCGTCAGGCTGTTCTCTGTGCCCAACAGTGCCTCCCTCAGGCCGAGGGCTCCAGGCCTCTCAGGACCCCTCCTGCCGCGGTCAACTCTGCAAAGGGGGACGCCTCTGGCTCCCACCCTTTCTGAGACATGATTGCAGTTCCCACAGGCCCTCACCCAAATCCACCCGGAGGTGGCCGACCCCCGCTTCTTGCGATCCCCAGTTTCCATCTCACTCTTCAAACTGTTGCCCCAGCCTCGCCCCCCAGCCCTGCGTGGAGCTCCTAAACGCCCTCACCACCACCCTCCACCTGTCCCTCTTCCCTCCTCTGCCTGGGGTCACCTCCCGGCCTTCCCGTCCTCCTGGGCAGCCCCGCAGCCTCTCCTGTGGCTGTCCACACCTGGACACCAGTGACCTCCGTGGTTCTGACCTGCAGACACCAGCTGTCCTCCAGTGTGGCTGCATCACCGCCTGCCACCAAGAGAGGCCCCATGGCAGCCCCGGGCCCTTAGCAAACTGTGCACGCGGGTTTGGGCTGCTGCGCTGGTGTGGCTGTCCACACCTGGACACCAGTGACCTCCGTGGTTCTGACCTGCAGACACCAGCTGTCCTCCAGTGTGGCTCCATCACCGCCTGCCACCAAGAGAGGCCCCATAGCAGCCCCGGGCCCTTAGCAAACTGTGCACGCGGGTTTGGGCTGCTGCGCTGGTACCCACGTGCTGAGCAGGAACCCAGCGCGTTCCTCAGTTCTTCCCCCACCACCCCTTAGGGCCCCCACCTCTGCAGGCTGCCCCCCAACCCTGACTCTTCTGCCCCAGGAGGAGACTTTCAGGGATGACAACCCCTTCATGTCCCAAGCCCTGCCTCCTGGAAAAGACACCCCCCTCAGTGACTGGTCCACACTTCCCAGCAGGACCCTCTCTCCCCTCCCCCTCCCCAGCAAGGGCTCCTCTCTGCCTTCACACCGCAGCACTGCTCTGGGCGGCAGCTTCACATACAGCTTCCATCAGCCCCAGCAGTTCTGAGAAAACTCCTGCTCAGCCTCCAAAACCCTTCTCAGAATCTCTCCCCTTCAAGTCACCTGGACTGTGTGGTCCATCTCAGACCCAGACCACTGTGGGCTGACGTGCAGACCCACCTGCTTTGCAAAAGCAGGGTGACCTGCCCATTGCATACTTGCCCCACACCACCTCCCCAGGCTCCCGAACCAGTCTGGCACGTCCACTCTGCCCGGGACATGTCGGTCAGCTGGGCCCGACAACATGGACTTAGCCCTTCACCCTGCAGTGGGGGGGATCAGGTTGGCTTCAAAGCTGGCAGAGTTTCAGAAACATTTTTTTTTTTTTTTACTAACAAAGGTGTATAAAAGGAAGGAAGGGATGGATGGATGGAAATAAACTGAGCTCAGGAGCCTTTTCTCACCTCGAAGGCATTTACTTCATCCCACTCCCCCACCCCCACCCTGTGACTCAGCACAGAAGGACCTTGCTGTTGCCCTGCCCCCCTCAGGTGCAGCCAGGGCACAGCCGGGACCAACTCTCACCTGACAAGCCACAGCCTGTGTGGGGTGATGGCAGGCGCCCCCAAGAGGTGTCCCGGCCCCCAAGAGAATCAGTGCTGCTTCTCTTGTCCTACTACACACCCCACTGCTCCCTGAGATCAGATCCAGGTTCTGAAATGTTCTCTCAAAAGAAATGACTTTTAACACTCAGAATCTACCTGATCCCTAACCCGCCGTGTCAAAATGCCAGGAACTGCCCAGACATTAGTGAGCAATTAGCTGAAAACTGCTGAGTAACAGCCTTGGCAAAGCTCAATTCCCAACGTGACACAGCACATCTGAGGGATGCCCAGGTCCCCAGGACCTGGGGACACACGGGGACAACTTACAGCTCAAGGAATTAGAGGCCAGAATGGGGAACCCTGACCCATCACCCCCTGGGGCGGGCCAGGATGCCCCTGGCGGGCTGTCCTTCTGCTAATTGCTGGATGGACACGCACCCGACACAGCGGCTCACTGCTGGTCTGAGTTCCCCACAGTGCAGCGGCAGTTCGCAGCAGGACAAGGCAGGGACCCAGTCCTCACCTGCAAGAGGGAGACCCACCCCCGCTAGGCGATGCAGGTTTCCCTGGAGAGCCCGGTGACTAGCGCCCACGCAGGGAAGCGCCGGGCGCCCCTGCAGAGCAGGCTCCTAAAGACGGGAGGTTTTTTGGCCTCATTCCGCAATCCCTAAGATCCTGGCACGGACCCCTGGCTGTCACACCTGGTCCGGGGCGCGGGTGTTGCAGACTGCTACGAGGGCCACTGGGAGGGGAGGGGGCGGGCGGGGCGGCGACAGGAAGAGGCGGATGCACCGCACCTGAGGGGTCACCTGGCCCGCCTGCGGGGAGGGGATGGGGGGGCGCATCTAGCGGGAGGAGTCGGTGTACCGCCCCATCCGCAGCTCCAGGGAACGACGACCCGCACCCTACTGGCGCGGGGCTGACGATGCTGACTCACCGTTCCCGCGCCCCGCGCCCCGCGCCCCGCGCTGATACCGCTGCCGCCGCCGCCGCCGCCGATTCAAACGCGGCCCGCTCCCCGCCCGCCCGCGCCGGCCCCGCCCCTGGTGACGCAAACCAGAGATAGCCCCGCCCCCAAGATGTCCCGCCCCGGTGACGCAAGCCTTAGATCTCCCCGCCCAGCCACCCCGGCCCCGCCCCCGCCCTCAGGGTACCCCTGCTCACGGCCCCGCTACCTCAGCCCCGCCCCTTGCCGTGGTCTCTGGCCCCGCCCCGCCGCGCCCGGCCGGCGCACTGTGGACAGGTGCTTGCGGACTAGTGCTCGCCTCGCGGCTCCGCGTCCTCGGAGCACTGCGTCCCCACCGCCCAGAGCACGAGCCTTCGGCGGAGCACTCCACCTCTTCGCACCAGCACCTGCCTCTTCTGGCGCTGAGAGGCGGCGTGCTGGGACCCCGGGCCCGAGACGTGCGAAAACCATCGCGGCGAGGGCTGCTCTGGTGGGTTAAAGTGGGATCCCAGCGAGCTCTGCCGCCGGCCGGCTGCTCCTACCCTGTCCACCCGCAGCGGCTCAAGTAAAACGCTCAACCCACCGCCCGTGGGTCAACAGGCCGTGGCCCTGCCCTCAGCTGCCCACAGCCCCGGGTCCCTCCCTCCCGGGTCCCACCGTTTGCCAGCCACCTGGCGGTGAACTCCGCAGGGAGGTGAACTCCACCTGTTTGTTTGAGGTGGAAGGGAAAGGAACCTGCCCAGTGGCCCTGAAAGGGCTCCATGAAGGGGGAGGTCTGCAAGGAGCACCGGCTTGTTTCAGCTGACATCGCAGAGGTGAAGCCTGAATGGCCCTGGGGGAAGCAGGGCAGCCCGCATCTGTCAGCCCCGCAGCGCGGGGGCGGGGCGGGGGGGGCGGAGACGGACCTGTGCACTCCGGGTTCTGGGTCCCAACAGCGGAAAAGCCAGCCAGGGCTCTCCTCCCGGGGCCAGAGGGCAACTCTGAGCGTTCCATGACTTCCCACAACAGCCAGGTACCCACTGCCCAGACGGGGACCAGGGGATCGGCATGACCTGGCAGGCGCCATCTCACGCACCAGCTCCACTCTTCACTGGGCTTTCACTACAGACCGGCCAGGGCTCTGCGCCCGGACCACCGCCCCTAACCCAAGCCCCCACGTCCGATTACATGGATGATTAGTTCACAAATCCACAAGGATGCCCGGCCGCCAGGGAAGCCTCCGCAGCTGGTAGCCGTGCTCGCGCCTTGGGAACGCCTCCCGCTCCCCACCCTGGTCACTGTCCCACCTTCGGGGGCCCTGGGCACCCCTACAGGCTCCCATCATTTCTCTGAAGCCTCGAGTTCTCGGTGGTGCTGCCGCCCTTGCCCGCCAGAGGGCGCCACATTCCCCTCTGCCGCCCGCGGCGCCCAGCGAGGTAGGCGCTCCCCAGGGCAGAACGGCCGGAGTGGCAAGGGACCACCGGAAACGCTCTTCTACAAAGGAGTGCGCGCACACACGCGTGCGTCAAGGGAAGGCGTCAAGGCAAGTGCAGAGAGGCAGCAGAGCCCCGGGCTTACCTGGGACGCCCTCGCCGGCGCTGCCGGAAGGGTCCAGCGGGTGGGTGCGGGCCGAGAGGGCGGGCAGAGCGGTGGGCGAGGAGCCGCCTGAGCCGGTGCTGGACGCCAGGCTGGACGCAAGGCTGGAACTCACGCTGGGAGCGAGGGGGTGACCCACTGCCAACACCGCCAGGTGGCTCTGTGCAAAGACACAACAGGATGAGCCAGTGCTGGCTCAGGGACAGCAATGTGACCACGGCCGCGCGGTGACAGAGGACACTGGGGGGCCGAAACGACAGAGTCACAACGGACAGGCCAGGTCACTTCGCTCCCCAAAACAGACCAGAGACAGCCGACTACTTTTCCAGATATTCTAGAGGGAGGGACTTTAAACGTCTGGTTAGTTAGAAACCATCACCACAGAATCGTAAGCTGCTGACCACCCAGGGATGGGAATAAGTGCATCCAGAGAGTGTCATTCTTACTAATGACAATAGTAAGAAATCATGATAATAGATACAGAGCAGATGCGGCAGTCAAGAAAGAAGTCACCACAGGCACGAGCAGACAGTCAGCAATGCTTCTGATGATTTTGATGAAATAATCTTGTCATCTCATTATCCAACAACAAAAATAAAAGATTGGGGCAATTCACATTATCTTTATTTGATAGATTAAAAGGAAAAGAACTGGCACAATCTTGGATAAACAGCCAGGAATGTGGAGGGCACTGTGCACAGAAAAGGCAGTGATAAAAATGAATCAGGACTGAGTTATGAAGTCAGGCCTCAGGGCTTTCCAAGGTCACTAGGAAACTAGGAGTCAGAGGCTATAGTAAAGCGAGACAGTGTGTCGTCTGGGCTTTGCTGTCGGGGCCCAAGGGCTCAGGGTTCTGTGGCTGCAGGAGGAGACAGACGTCCTGGGGAGGAGCGGATGGCACCCACATGCAGGGAAGGGGTCCCCAAAGCAGCTCTGAGCACCAATTGCCCGCGAGAGCCAGCAGGCCAGCCTCATGGCCATGGTGTCCCCTGGGCATTCCAGCAGACCCTTCAAACAAATGGAAAGCTCAGGGTGCCAGGGGCCCTCTTAGATGGCTTTCCAATACTGCCCCCACCCCAACCCCTGTTCATTGTCCCTGGAGCCCGGCTTTGGGACAGGACGGAGGGGGTCCCTGGGTGCAGGTGAGCACTGGCTGGTAAATGAACTTGGCCAGCCTACTCACAGCGCCTGAGGGGGTACAGCTCGCACATCACATCAGGAACCGCCTGGCCCTCTCAGGGCCCCCCGCCATGCACCCCACTCCTTTCCAGGTCCTTCCTCCACAGCCCTGAGACCACAGCCACCATTTTATGTTTCAGACTCTTAATGAGCAATGTCTCGATTTCAATATCTTTTTAAAAAGTCACAAAGTAACTGGGTTGTATTTTTACTTTCAGTCATCCTGCTGACTTCAGAGATGGCTTCAGAACTTCCTAATGGCAAAAAGTCCTAATTACCTCCCTCTGAAAAGTCCCCTGGGAGGCACCCTCAGGGCAAGAAAACCAGCAGAAAAGAAACAGTGAGACCCTGTCCACTTGGGGATTTAAAAGAAAGCTCCGAGCAGAGGGTGCATGCTCGCTGCCCGCCAGCCAGGCCCCAGCCTTGCAAAGCTGGCAAAGCTCCCTCCGCCTTTTCACGGTGGCAGAAAAACACGCGTCCCATGTCTGAAAAAAAATCCGTTTCTCAAACAACTCGGTTAAATGAGCACACAGGAAGCTGGGTGGCACAGAACAGAGAGAAAGGGTCCGACTGGGGGGGAAGCCTCCATGTAGCCTCATAGCTCCCTCAGAGGTGAGAACGAGCCCAGGCTGTGACCCAAGAGGGAGCCAGGCTCACCAACGGACGCTGTCGTGGGCTCGGCTGGAACTCAGATGTGGGGGTCCTGACCCCCCGCACCTCTGGGCGGGACCTGACTGGAAGTCAGGCCTTCACCGAGGGAATCAAGTGAACCTGAGGTTGTCAGGGCAGGTCCTGATCAACAGGACTCACGTCCTGATGGCAAAAGGACGACCGGATATAGACGCAGATGCAGAGGGAAGACGGCGCCCCCAGGCAGACGGCAGAGGGTGGCCTGGGGCAGATGGCGCCCCCGGGCAGACAGCAGAGGGAAGACGGCGCCCCCAGGCAGACGGCAGAGGGCGGCCCGGGGCAGATGGCGCCCCCGGGTGGACAGCAGAGGGAAGACGGCGCCCCCAGGCGGAAGGCGGACGCGGCCACGGGAGGAACCGACGCCGCCGATCCCCCCATCTGTGACTTCGGGCTCCGCATGGAACCAAGGCCTGAGGTTTAAGCCTCGGTCTGTGGGGCCGTCACGGCCGCCCTGGGACACCCACACAGAAGACCACGAAGGGCACGTCTTCTTTCCCCAGTGTGGGGGGAAACGTTAAGAGGCTTTGGTTCTGTTGTTTCTAAGGTACAGCACATTTTTTAAAACATGAAAACAAAGGACACACGAACAGGCGACTCTATGGAGACTGTGAGAAAGGAGCTGTCTCACAGGAGGACGTCAGCCCGGCCACTGAGTGAGGCGGGGGCGAGTGTGACCAGCTGCATGCAGGGTCCTAACACAGGCAGAGGTCGGTCGCAGACAGCACGAGGTACCTGCTTGCCGTCCTGCTCACTGGCCTTCTGGCTGCCGTCGGCAGGTGACTCTCTCCGCTTTGCCTGCAACAGAAAACGCACTGGCTGTTGGAAGGAGCAGCAGTTGATCAGAACCACACAGAGAGGCCTAGCTCCACCAGGAAGGCAGGAATGGCCAAGCACTGAAGTCCAGGAAACATAAAAGGCTTTCAAGTCACTGCTTCTGCGGCAGTACTCCTGGGATCCATTTCCCACACCCGACGTGGATCTCTGAGCTCTCGGCTGGGCTGTGTGGAGGCAGGTGAGAAGTCCCTGAACCCACAGCGTCAAACAAAGCATCCTAGGTAGGGCTGCACCTCCAGAGCGGGGAGAGTCTTGGAAAGTCAACCCCTGAGGCAAAGGATGGTTTCCTGGAAGGTGATTCTCTGCCTTCTCCTTCATGCCTGGACACAGCCCCCTCCCTCCCAAGAGGAAGAGAAGAGCTTCACCCCAGAGAATTCAAATCACTCTGGGCTGCAGGAGGCTGAACCTCACCACAAACTCTCTACGTAACCCTCCTCTTCCACTATTTCCCCCATGTCTTTACCATCCCATAATTCAGCTCCTGAAAGCGGAAACCCCTAGGTCTTATCACTTCTCCACAGTTTATCACTCTGTTAAAATGGTAGATAAGTCCCCAGGTCTGGCATCCTAACACATAAATAATAAATCTTTTCTCCAGGTAAGCTGGCTTTGGTCAGTTTAATTTGCGGGACCCCAGACACTAAACCTAGAAGGGTAGAGGGAACCGTTTCTTCCCCCTTGCCTGTTCATGTGGAACTCCTGACCCGCAGGAACCACCTTCTGGGGAAATTGTGCGTGGGGATTGCTTTGCCTGCAGTGTTTGGGGCCTGGACTCTCTCAAGTCAAACATCAGCACAAAGCTGCCGTGAAACGTCCTGCAGGCCTGAGAAGTATTCTGATTTCTGTGTCTAATCTTATGATAAGTGAACCTGTGATGGCTCCAGTAACCCCATCCTGTTTGGTTTCTGGATTTGCAGAAGGACCCGTGGACGGTGGAGAAGTGATGCTCACGCTGGCCCTGACTGGTGCCCCTTCCACCTGCCCAATGGCTCAACTCTGAGGCCATCTGGGTATCTCTGGTTTCCTAGAATTCCACAAGTGACTCTGCGACCCGTTTGGGCGATGGCTCCAAGGCCCTGGCCCGGGACCCGAGACCCTCGCTCTAAGGAGAAGCTACACTGTGAAGGAGCCAGGCCATCCTGAAACAGCTCCACTTGGCTTCCTCATCAAGTCCCAGGGCTCTGCCCCCTCCAGGCCCCTCTGCCTCTGCCCTGTGCTGGGGAGGGGGGCGGCTCATGCTGCATGATGTCAGGAGCTCCCATCACACTGAGCACGCACTGAGCTGTGCACGAAAGCTCTGGAATGGGGCAGGAGGAGGGTGGCGAGAGCAGTGGGCCTCTGAGCACAGCGTGCTTCACTCACACTCAGCTCGGCTGTCAAAGGTGATGAGATTCTGGGAAACAGGGAAGGGAAGCTGCCCTCTAGTCTGAGCCCCCACTTGGTTTATTTATTCTTTCATATTTGTTTATTTACTTGGCTGTGCTGGGTCTTAGCTGCGGCATATGGGATCAAATTCTCTGACCAGGTGGATCAAACCCAGGCCCCCTGCATTGGGAGCTCAGTTTTAGCTCCAGTCTACCAGGTCACCAAGTAAGTCCCCTCAGCATCATCTTAAATGAAAATGGCTCGTTTGGGACAGCAAGACCCATGTTGAGGTCTGAGACTCTCCAAACACCCCAACCGATGCATTCCCTTAGGGCCTTGACCAAACCAATCATCCCTGACCTCACGCCGAGAGGCGTGGGCCCTATCTGATCCCAGCGCCTCAGATCCCACATGTTTCCTGGACTCTCAAAGTCTATTTGAGCATTTGCTGAAAATGTGAGGCAGAAGCAACAGCCAGTTTCCAGGTCCTGCTCCCAGCAAGGGGAAGGTTGGATGTTTCACTCTTAAACACTTTGCTCCAATCTTTTATTGGACACTTTGTAACAGAGAAGAACAAATCTGACTCCATATTGGATCTCTTTCACTTTAACATTTGTATTTTATTGTTTTTGCTACAAGCTAATCACTAAAAGAATGTTGCCTATAGTCTGAAATATACAGGCTAGCCCAACCAACCACAGTCCCACTCCCATTTTAGGGCAGAAGCCTGAATCCTAACTGGGTTCTTTGGGCAAGTCTACCCTCTTCTTGGTCTCCTGGCTTTCTGAATAAAGTTGCTATTCCTTGCCCCAACAACTCATTCTTTTGACTTATGATCTGTTGTGGTGAGCAGTAGAAGGGATTCCGTAACAACTCCTTGGAGGATCTTAACTTCTCCCTCAATTTCCAGTTCTGGAGATTCCAGTCTCAGGTCTTCCTGAGTTCTAGCTCACATAAGGTCAACCAGAAGTGGTGGCTGGACCACCACTGTTCATCCAGAAGGGGCTGCACTGGAGTCCCACCTCAGGGTACCAGAGGAGCTGGGGGGGTGGTACATCCAGGTGCAGCCCTGTCTATGGCAGCAGTGGAGCTGGGAGCCCGACCCGGGCACAGGGCGGGCATCGCCCAGGAGTGCAGCCCAACTCCCTGCCCTGCTGAAAGAACTCAGCTCCGTCTACAGGCAGACGCGGGGGCAGTGCCTACAGACGACTTTGTCGAAGTCACGGACGGTGAAGAGGAAGAACTCCTGTGCTCGCTGCCCCAAGACTGAGCCCCCGAGACACACCTGCACCTCAGACACCGAGTCCCAAGCCGTCAGCTGTGCTCCTCACGGGGGAGCCTCCAGCGTGACCTTGCCTGCCCCACGGGGGACCTTCTTCACCCTCAGCCGGACACCACGCCTTGCACACGACTGACACGTGTGTGTCTGACAAAGCGCGAGGCCAAGCAAGTCCACCTGGGTCAGGACTCGGCCAGGACTCTTCTAGATGCTTCTATGCCACTAACCCTGCAGGCAGGCCGCCTCCAACCGCATCACCCAAAGACCACACCCATCCGAGTGCCCGACACTGGATTCAAACCAAACGGCAGCGGCATCGTCCTCGGACGCCCCCACTTACGTGTCCGGGCTGCCCGCTGGGGGTTGCAGGGACGCTGGTGAGGGCGAGGTCACGGCAGCCCCAGTCACCGGCCATCCCGAGGCTCTCTGCTGAGAAAGGGGGCTTTGAGTGACTGTTGGCTGAGACTCTGGTTAAGGGACCCCAAGCTGGGGTGGTGGGTGAATGTGCACGAGCCTCTGACAGGTATGAGCTGACCCGCAGGGGACCCTCACGTCTTCTGGGGAACCCACGCTCACAGCTTTAGGAGGAAGCTCCCGGGGGTGGCGTCTGTGCACCTCCTGAACCAGAGGCTGCTTCCCCTTCAGGTGCTTTGTACAGGCTCATCTGGCCACAGTGACCACACTCAGGACCCTGGGGCACCCAGAGGCGGGGCCAGGCTGGACTCCAGGCAGCCCAGAGGCCCCCAACCCTCCCAGTCACCTCGCCCGAGATGAGCCCTGCCCGCTCCCGGCAAAGGGGGCACGTACTGTCCACGTGCGCGAAGGCGCAGAAGGGTCCGCGGGGGCAATGCCCGGTCTGGCGCATGTCGTTGCACTTGGTCGACTTGTAGATCTAGGAAACAAGGGTGACAGCACATAGAGCCCCGGGCTGGAGACCTGTGTCCGCGGGAGGCCCAGAGCCAAACGGGTCATGACGCAGAGCTCAAAGAAACACACCACAATGCAGTCTCCTGAAGAAGATGGATGCGGACGGCATGCCTCCTGCCCCCCCACCCCTCCCAGAGGCCCCGGGGACCACGGGGGCCCAGGCCACGCCTGTGGCGCCTGTCCTTAGAGCCACCCTCCAGGTCAGCTAGGCCGCTGGGCGTTTCCTGAAAGACGCACCTGGCTCAGTGCCCGCCAGCCAGCAGGCGCCCACAGAGGGCCTGCTGAGCGGCCACAGCGCGCACCCGAGCAGACCGCGAGCCCCCGCGGCGCCCGTACCTCAGGGTGGAACTGCTGCTCCGTGCGCGAGTGGCAGTATGCACAGCTGTCCCCGCTCGCGCACCGGGACGGCTCACCCCACTCGTCACCGTGCTTCACGCTGGGGCAGGGTGTGGACCTGCGGCAAGGAGGGGTCAGGCAGGTAGTCGGCCTTCCCGCCTGCGCCAGCCCCAGACACTCTGGCCCTCCCTCACCAGGAGAGGCGTCAGGGGAGCCCGGAAGGCATCCGGGAGCCCGTTTTCATTTTCCACAAAGTGTGAGGTGAGTCTGAGTCAGAGCCCCCAGCGCCCCTGAGACTCAGCCGGGCCTCCTGCAGCATCTGGGAGACCAGGTCCAACCCCGCCCGGCCCACCGGGGACAACACCCTCTGTCTCCCTGCCAGACTGCTTCAACACTGAACCTGAGACCTGGGTCCCACAACAGGAAAACCCTAATAACCTCCTCCATGCTCCAGGTGCTCCCCAGCAGCGTTATTGTATGCGGTTTATTTTAAACTTCTCTGTGGGAAATAGGACACATTTTACAATTTTCTGTCCTTTCTATATGCAGTAAAACTTATTTCATCTTCTCGAGACGACACCCTCAACTCTCATTAAACCACTCAGAAGAGTAACTGTCATAAAGAGATCTCTTTCTACATGAAGGCCAAGCGAGGCATGCGAGGCAGTGTCAGATGACTGGAGAGAGACTCTTTGCTCAAGGAACAAGCTGGACACAGAGCTGGGGACCCACAGGAGGGGCAGGTGAGGGCCCAGATGCCCGGACACCCCTGGGGGTTTTGCGCCTCCAGGCCCACCCTGCCCAGTATTGGGCCTGTGTGGCAGGTTGGCAAACCCAAGGATGAGCCGGGCACCAAGGTGAGCACAGCTGGCGGGAGGAGGAGATGGCCCAGGAAGAGATCAGGACTGACCAGGTGCATAACTGCAGGTAAGGCCCAAACCCACAACCCGAGGAGGTCAGGCGCCCAGAGAGGGTGAAGCGGGCTGTGGGCGCCTGGACTCCCAGCCTTGCCAGGGCCGGCCCGCACCAGCAGGCACCCTCAGCAGAGGGCGCACAGGCCACAGAGGGGCAGGGAAACAGAGGAGCCACACCCTGACCACACCTGCTGCCGTGGGGGCATCTGCTGGGCTGGCATCCCTGGACCACGGGGCCCCCAGGGAGGGTGAAGGGAGTGGAGGGGCCGCTGCCTAAAGCAGAGCCTCGAGCCAGACGTGAGCCCGGCAGAGGGGCGGCCAGGCCCACACCCGCGACCCGGGGCCCAGGGCCTGGGCTCACCTGTACTGGAACCGCCGGGGGTCCCGGCGCCGGTCCCTGCTGTTGTGGAAGTGCGGGCAGGCGTAGCCCTGGCGGCACAGACGCGGTGGCTTGGGGCACTGCTCCGTCTTGTAGCTGCCCAGCACGAAGTTGGTGTCTGTAAGACAGGGGTCCACACGGGGACATGCGCACGCCTGCTCATGGCAGCCACGCAGCCACAGGCGTCTCTGGGCAGACGACAAGAAATGCCACACGGCCGCGAAGAGCGGAGCACGGACACATGTGCCACGTGGGTGAGCCGTGAGTGGGCCGGACACGCGTGGTCAGCAAGAGCGGCGGACACGGAAGGCACCATCCGATCCTATCTAAAGGAAGCGTCCAGGACAGGCAAACCCGCGGCGGTTTAGCCGGGGCTTCTTCGGGGAGACCAGAGTTTTAGAACCGGATGAAGGTGAAGGATGCCCAACACTGAGCAGACTAGAAACCTCCGAAATGCACTTTTAAAGCCTCGGTCTGACCCGAAGGTGATGCCGTGACGGCCGTCCCCTGGCACCAGGACCACCGCCTGTGGGGAGACACTAGCTGTGTGAGAAGCCCCCGAGCATTCCACAACGTGGACCCTAAACCTGCCCTGAGAAATAAGGCCTATTTTCGAAATGTTTCATTTCATGTTATCCGAATTTTCTCTCAAAGCAAAAATAAAAACCTACCAGGGGTTATTTACAAGCTGTATCCAATAAAAGGAGGTTTTTTTAAAATAATACCCATTCCTGGGCAATGCGGGAGACCTGGGTTCAATCCCTGGGTGGGGAAGACCCCCTGGAGGAGGGCATGGCTGCCCACTCCAGTACTCTGGCCTGGAGAATTCCACGGACAGTCCATGGGGTCAGTCAGACACGACTGAGAGACTTTCACTTTCTTTGGGCTGGTTAATAATTGACCCTCCCTTTATTTTTTTTTTACAAACGCCAATGTTTATAACCACACGTGCCCAGCGGGGCTGACCGTCGAGGTGTCGCAGAAAAGGCCGGGGCAGGGGGGTACTGTGCTGACCCCCAGGACACGCTTCCACGCCCAAGTTTAACGGCCCTTCCCCCACCAGGCCAAACTCAGTTCCGAATAACTGATTAAATGACAAGAAACATGAACCACACAGCAGGGCATGCCAAGGACAAAAGGAGTTTGAACAGAAAACGTGATTTTGAGAAAATAAAAACTGTAAGCTTATTTGCTGGCAAGCACTGACTGAAGGCCTCCAACAGACAGAGGTCCTGCGCTGCATGGCATGAACCACAAGGAAGCAGGTGGTGTGGCAGGATCTGAGAGTCCCAGGGGCTGCGGACACCCATTGGAGGGTGATGGATGAACAAGCCCCCAGACCTCTTCAGCAATAAGAAGACACTACCAAGCCCTGGAGAGACACAGGGACCCCCGCACACACAGCACCAAGCGTGAGAGCTGAGCACTGTGGTCCCCACCGTATGCCAGGACCATGGGTGAAAGGGCGGTGGCCGGCAGAGGTGTGGAGGGGCCAGCCGCAGAGCGGAGAGCGTCTGAGGGCAGTGACATCCTAAAGGGAGGATCTGGGTCATTGCACATCCGCCCAAACCCGCAGGACACACAAGGCAGGCGAGAAGCTGGCTAGCTTACGATCTTATATCAATCCTGGCTGTCAACTGCAACAAATGTTACCGCATCAATGCTAGGTGTTCTGCAGGCACTAAGAACTTCCCTAAGAAAGAAAATCTGCTCCTTAAAAACCCATACCATAGGGCTGCAAGTCACTGGGCCTGGCCCGGCGCCTCCTCCCACTTCCCTTCTTCAAGCTCAGCCTGCCCGATGGTGACGGGGGCACTCACACCCCAACCCGGGCCGCCAGCCGGAGCGCACGGGTGAGCTGGGGTCTCGGACCAGGGGGCTGAGGGGTTGCGACACAAGACGGCTGTTCTGCTGAATGACAAGCTCTGAGCTGCCGGCAGGTGGGGGCCACGGGCGGCCCTTCCTCTGTGGCAGCCTCTCCCCGGGGGACACGGCAGGGCTGGACCAGCACGCTGACAGCGGACTGCGAGGCCTGTCCTAAGAAGGCCTGGGCGGCCACCGTTACAGACGCATGCCTGGGCCCAGGGCGGCTCAGGGTTCAGTGAGCAGGGGAAAGACCCTCGTAGGAAACTCAACACTGAAGTGAGGCAGCCTGAAGTGTGTGCGAAGCTTCCGAGGAGACATGCTGGCCTAACTTAGGGGTGGTGGGGGGTGGGGCGTCTCTTAAAACCATGCCGCCCGAGAGAAGCATCAAACAGGCGTCCCCATGGAGGCAGAGCCAGGCCAGGGCTGTGAAGGGGGACCACTAACAGGCAGGGGTTTCTGTCTGAGGTGACGGAATGTTTGGGAACCAGAGATGACGCCCGCGCATACTGTGGACGCACCAAACGCCATGACCTATGATGTTGAGATGGTTAAAATGGAAGATTTATGTTGTGAGTGTTTCACAATTAAAACCGCTTGCTGGCCGTGGCCATCACCTGTGAGACTGCCGGGAAGCAGGCCGGCTCCAGGACCAGACGCCCCACAGGAGCAGGGGCCGCCATGCAGTCCCGTCCCCAAGTGGCCCGGGGACCAGACCCACGAGCGGGGGTGGTGACAGGGGCCAGCGCGCACGGAGCCTCGGTCTCGAGGCCCACCGTGCAGGCGCTCTGCAGACAGCGACAGCCGTGGGGTTACCTTGCCACCGAGGGTCCTCTCCCAGGATCTTCTCCATCAGGGCCTGGCTGGCCAGGACCCCGGGCTGCAGGTCAGGGACTCCATCCCCGGCACCGAGCTGGCCGTTCTGCAGGGCTTCCTGCGCCTGCAGCTCCCTGAAACCAAACAACGCGCAGTCACAGCACTGCGGCCCGTCCGAAGCCTCGGACGGCGAGACGGCCACGGGCTCTGTCCCTTTATGGAGCCCCCTGTGCACGTCTGTCCCAGGAAGACCATCTCGACTCAAACCCCAGCAGCCTCAGAGCCGAGCACCCGAGATTTCTGAGCTCCCCATGCCCAGGTCAGCAGGACAGCAGCGGGTCACTTTCTCCTTAGGAATAAAATCCAGGCCCCGGAAGAGCCACTGGAGGCGGGTGAAGCCCGAGGCCGGGGGAGCAGAGTGGCTCCTGGTAGGACGGCCACTCACCGGACGTCACACACAGGCGGCCGCAGGTCCAGAGGGCCGTGGGCGAAGGCGCAGTGCGGCCCGTTCTTGGCGCAGTGGCCACGCGCGTCCGTCTCGTGGATGCAGGTGCCGGTCTTGTAGTAGCGCAGGTGGTACTTGCGCTCTGTGTCCCCGGTCGTCCGGTGCAGGTATGGACACCTGGGGGCAGAGGACGGCGCGCGTCGGGGCCCCGTGGCCACCGCGGCGTCCACCTGCCCCTGGCCGGCTGGCTCGCATTGGCTTTTCCCAGACGCTTGCTCCAGTTGGAGGGTGAACAACGCCAGAGCCCTGTTCCTGCCCCAGACCCCTCACATGGCCTGCAGACCCCACAGTCCTTGACGACATGTGGGAGGGAAGCACAACACCCAAGCTCCCAGAAAACCACCCTTCATGATTTTTTGAATCAAGTGGACAACAAAGTTCCCATCAGACAAGTGGCTGGCAGCCTCTCCCTCCTCCCCATCCAGGTGTTTCCAGGGACCCCTCGGCGAAGGCAGCGCTGGAGGACGCTGTGGGGGACAGGCCGGGGAGAGGCGGTTGGGGGAGGATGGGGCAGCGTCCCTGGGGCCACACAAAGGCTCAGAGCCCCACACGCCCAGGGAGAGCCACGGGCAGCTCTGGGAGCACCAGGAGTCACGGTCAAGGCCAGGGTCAAGGGTCCCATGCAGGGAGGTGTCAGCAGTGAGACGGCATGGACGGTCCCAGCACACACATGGTGGGAATGAGCCCGCTTCTAGGTTCGTCCCTCCAGACAAAAGCCACGGGCACAGAAGGATGGGAGAGGCGCCCCTCTGAACAGCCCCCGGATGGCCCAAGGCAGATGCAGGCCACAGCTGCAGGCCCCCAGGTCTGAGAACACGGCCCTCGGCCCCTCCCCGAGACGGCAAGGCAGCACCATGTGGGGTTCGGGAAAGGCCCACTCCTGCCTCGCTGGCAGGCAAGCCACGGACCTGGGTGCTGGGAGCACCTGTGAGGGTGCGGGGGGCTCCTGGGCAGAGCACAGATGGATGGACAAGACCAAGGGTAAAAGGAAAGCAATTGAGGGGCAAGCAATCCACACGCCTATCTCAGAAGATGAAGAAACAGAGGCTCCGAGTTCGGCGGCTCACCCCAGACCTGACCACCCCTCAGGCATGCAGGCCGTGGGCAGGAGGCAGGAGGCAGGGAGGACGCCTGGAGCCCTGCAGCCACCAGGCAGAAAGTAAACGCTGAGGGCCCCAAAGGGACGCCTCCGGGAAGCACCCCCGGAGGAGCCGGGGTCTTGAGAAGATACCTGTGCCCCCAGGACCAGAGACACGAGAGCTTAAAGCTAGAGACAAATGAAGTGTCCACCAACTGATGGACAGATGAGCAAAGCATGGTCCATGTGGACAACGTAGTGAGCGTGGACGCGGCTGCAAAGGGGAAGAACCCTGAACATGTCACGTTACAGGAACCAAGCCAGACACCGGGGGACACACACTGTGGGGGTCATTTCACACGAGGGCCCTAAAGCAGTCACTTCCACAGCAACGGGAAGGACAGTGGGGCCAGGGGAGGGGAGGGAGAGGGGGAATGAGTGTGTAAGAGGGCAGAGCTCTGTCTGAGAGAAAGAATCCAGAAACAGACGGTGGTTGTACACCATTCTGAATGTAATTAATGATGCTAAATTCCACATTTAAAAATAGCTAAAATGGCAAACTTGAAGGATGTTATCACAACTTAAAGTCCATTGGAGACAGAAGAAAGCAAGAGCTGCTCCCCACATTTGTTAGTGAAACACACACACGGACAGGGACACGTGTCACAGGTCACACCTGGCTGGCCTGTGGCATTTCACCTGTGTGGCAGCATCCAGTTCAAGAGGACAGAACACGGCCAGCCCAAGGACCCCTCACATGGATGGACCGCACCCTCTTGCGAGTGGTGGGGACTGAAAGTGAGGCGATTCCTCCAATTACCTCTGCATAAACACGTCCGGGCAATCCCAGCGGGAGCCCATCCTCGTGAGAAAAAGGAAAACCAGAAGGTGGAGAAAGCGGGTTACAGATCAAGCTGGTCCCCACTTGGCAAAAAAGAAAAGGAAAAACTTGAATATTACTGTCTTGCATACAGATATGAAAAAGGAAACACTCCGCGTGCTGACTGTGCTCTACATGCCCGAATATGAGCTATCTCCTCCGTGTTCCCAGTGACAAGTTCCAAGGAACAGTTTTCAAGGAGTGTGAGTGAAACGGTCAGACATCTCCTTAGGAATTTTACTGTTAGGTGCAGGTGCAGCCTGCTTTAAAATCCCTCCCTCAGAGTTGCATCTCACATCTCAAGCTCCTCCCAGCACTCCTGCGCATCTCTGGATGACACAGTCCCTGGGGCCCCAGAGAGGACAGCTGTCAGGGAGCAGCCTCTGCCACACCAGGGAGCCTGTTCTAGAACAAGGACCCCCCAGTTTTTGCATTAATATACAGACCGATATCACTAACAAAGAATGTAGAATTAGGGACCAGAAACACACAGGATGACAGCTAGAGAAACAAACCAGGAACTTACATCAGTGAAAATGCAAAGGGTCTGGAGCACTTAACTCACCTGGAGCCCCACCTGTTCTGGACAGAACCCCGGGAGCAGGGCGACAGCCAAGGGACACTGTTGCCAGTCAGTGACAGGCACCCAGAGGATGCGTGCCCCTACCCTCTGTCACAGTAACCGTCACAGACAGACCAGCAGACAGAGAGATGTGCTGTCTGTAATCACCAAAGGCTGGAGACAACCGAGTTGTGCGACAGACACCAAGGGAGCTCCGCAAAGGCAGAGGAGCAAGCTGGTGGTCTGCAGGAGCCGGCAGTCTGCGTGGAGGGCTTCGGGAGGGGCGCCAGGAGGCACCGCGAGGGAAAAGCACCAAGAAGAGGAAGTGCAGCACCCTGCAGGTTACATCGTAAGGTGGGGGGGGGGGGGGGCAAGAATGCAGACATACCATCTGCTTCCATCAGAAATTATGGAAGGGCGGGCTGTTTCGTGGGGACGTAGTTTCAGTTTGAAGACGAAGTTTTGGAGGTGGATGGTGACGACGGCTGCACGACACTGTGAATGAACTCAACGCCGCTACACTGTGCATGTAAAAGAGCTAAGCCGACAAATCTAAGGTTGTATTTTGCTTCAATAAAAGATAAAATGAGAAAAAATAAATAAAGATAAAACGACTTAAGTAGGAAAACAGCCATTCTGCAAAAACAGTTCCAATCTACAGAAACACTCACTCATCTACTGTACGTTTAAAGGAAGAGAATTCCAGAGTCTGGGGAGGGGGCCAGCACAGCAGAGCCGAGGTAGCACGTGCAAGTCTGTCTGTGGAAGTCAGCCTGCACAACAGCCTGAGCGGGACCACAGGACCCCGAGCACTACCAACGGCTGACACAGGCTGTGGCAGAGGCTGCGGGAACCCCTCAGACCCGGGGAGTGAATGTGGTGGGCACCACACCCCTCCCATTTCCTAGCAGTCCCTCAGGTCCGCTCTTAGCATCGTTTTGTTTCTTTGCCAGTACCATCTCCATGGCAACCAGAACCCGGCCAAGGTCCCCCCTCTCCCTAGCACACTATTATTTCACTAGGGGCATGTCACCTCTGCTTATTACACGGCTTGAAAGCATGAGCTGAGATTAAGATATTGGAGAACATTTAATGAATAGAAAATGGCTTCACCTAAGAACATCTAAAGGGCTTCCCTGGCAGCTCAGATGGTAAAGAATCTGCCTATAATGCAGGAGACCTGGGTTCAACCGCTGGGCTGGGAAGATTCCCTGGAGAAGGGAATGGCAACCCACTCCAGTATTCTTGCCTGGAAAATCCCATGGACAGAGGAGCCTGGGGGGCTACAGTCCATGGGGTCGTAAAGAGTTGGACATGACTGAACAACTAATAGACACTAAGATCATCTAAGAGACAAAAGGGACCAAACCTAGGCCTTCACTGAAGTGGGGAAGGGGCCAGGGGACCCCAGGGGTCAGCTCAACACGGCAGGCAGGTGCTTCCTTGCCACAGAAGTTCATTCATCCACCCCCTGGGCCACTGACAGCCTGGCAGCACGTGTAACGTGACTCACAGCCCACCAAATTCAGGGCGGTGCCCGTAGCTGCCAAACCCATCCAACCAGTGACCCACTCAGTGCAATTAATGCAGGGCTCCGTGGATGCCGTGGTGCAGGGGCACGTATCAGACACAGGTCTGCTGTGAAGCTCTGGAGCTGCTGGAACCAGGAGGGAGGGGTAGAGGGGAACACAGCTCCAGTTCCTTCCTTCCTGCAACTAACCCCAAGCAATGGGGGACCCACAGACTCAGTGCCACTCTGCGTTGACACCAGTCAGCAAGCCAGGCCGGAGTGCATCAGAACCATCTGGACAGTCTGGGCTGACACTGGTGGGAACTGTGGGTCCAAACTGAGGGCGAATCCCCAGGTGATGGTGCGACCGCTGGGCTCAGATGGACCCTCGAGCACAATGTGATTCTCTCCTGGTCCTCAATGAGTAGGAATGGAAGTGAGTGGCAGCAGAAAAATGGGAAAAGGAAGACCTGTGGGCCACACCCAGCTGGGGGCAGGGGAATAGGGGGATGAAGAAAAGGGGGGTCTTGTGGGGAGACGCTTGAGAGTCTTCTCTCCAACACTAGGGGTGGGGGGCTGGCAGCTAACCCCATGCTGACACAGCCGTCCTCTGCACCCCCAGCCTCTGATTTCCAAGGGCTTCCCTGGACTTCCGAGCCAGGCCAGCCACCCCTCATTAATCCCTAACGTGGACCATCTGCCCGACAATGTCCACCACCCTCCTCTGCGCCCCCCTCCAGCTGCCATCCTCTCCAGGGACCCTGTCCCTGCAGCAGCCATCTCCCCACTCACCCCCAAGGAGCACCAGCGCTCACGCCTTCTCAGAGTCGCCTTTCACTCGGCGCAAGACAGACTGAAGTGCTAACGTCACTCTCAGGTTCTTCTACCTCTTCTACCTACTGGTCTCTCACAGATCCAACTCAGTCACCTGATTGTAATGTCCTTAAGTTGGCCAACTTGTAAAGCCTGTGTCTTCCTCGAGACTGTTAAGTAGCCCCTGACTCCTAAATAGGGCTTCCCAGGTGGCTCAGTGGTAAAAAATCTGCCTGCAATGCAGGAGAGACAGGTTTGATCCCTGGGTGGGGAAGATTCTCTGGAGGAGGAAATGGCAACCTACTCCAGTATTCTTGCCTGGAGAACCCATGGACAGAGGCGCCTGGTGGGCTACAGTCCATGGGGTCACACAGAGTCGGACGTGACTGAGCACACACAACTCCTAAATATTCTGCTCTGATGTTCCCAGCCTGCCCTTGGCTTTCACCTCACCCCCAAAAGCCCAAGCAGAGTTTACTCATAAAGTCAGTTTACCACCAAGAGTTTATAACCCTCCTGCAGTGAACAGACTTTCACCTAAGCCTTGGGTCCCAGGACACCTGACTCTTTAAACATGGCAAGAGCATCTCTCAGCAGAGAGGCCAGACTAAGGACCCGTATGATACAACAGGTACACCAAGCCTTGGGCATGTAGAAAAGTTTCTGTAGGTCAGCAAGCTCCCACGGTGCCCAGATTCACAGGTGGAAGGTCCCGAAGTCACACATCATCGCAGAGGTGATGGGGCCGATGTTCCCAGATGCCGCCGGTGCAGTGGGGAGAGCACTGGGCCTGCCGGTGCAGCCACGCAGGCCTCTAGAGCCAACCTGGGAACTTACAGCACAGGAGCTGGGCAGCCCACTTCTTCCCAAAACCAAGAAAACATCTGTTAAACGTGGGGCCTGGAAGGCCACCATGGGCGGCCTGCCTTCGGCAGAAGGAGGGTTATCAGGAAAAAGGGAGGCAACTTTGTACCGGGCAGAGTTGGGGCCCGCTTGTATTGTTTGCCAGTGAAAACATTTCCGGGAGGGGCCCCTCGGACTCCTGGGGGAACCGACCTCTGACACCCTTTACAAGCACAGGAGGGATATAAGGTCTCCGAGGAGCGGAAGCACAGCGGGTCCCAGGCGGAAAGCCCCGCGAGCAGGACCAGCTGGGGGCCCGGGCCGCTCTCGGACAGCTCTCAGCGGGCGGCTGACCTGGAGAGGCCTCCGGCCACGCGGCGCTCCTGCCCGCGCCGCTTTCCTCGAAGCGCCAGGCCAGGGAATGCCTGAGACGGATCCGTACGGGGGGTGGGGGAACACGCACCCGGCGCTGCGGGCCCGACCCTGCGGCCGGAGGCAGCGCCGGGCGACTCCGGAGTGAGTAAGGCGAGCGGTCCACCCGGGAGGTCCCGCCGCGGGGAGGCCGGTTCCCACGGGGGCGGGGCGGGGCCACGTGACCCCGCGGCCGGACGCCGCCCGCGCCGGGGAAGGGGCGTGGCTGCCGGAACAAAGGGCGCCGCGGGGGGGCGGCCACTGGGTGTCCACTGGGGGCGGAGCGGGGGCGGGGCCAGGGAGGAGGGGTGACAGAGAGTAGCATGACTGCCGCTGGGAGAAAGGGGTGACGGAGGGGTGGAGGGGTGTGCCCGGGGGAAGGGTTGGGGGGCTACCCAGGGACAGCTGGAGTTCTCACTGGGGGTAGTGGGGACAGGTGGGGAGGGCACCCCAGGAGTAGGGGCAGCAGCAAGAGGGGAGGATGACCACCTGCCTAGCACAGGAGCTGACATTAGGGATGCCAGCCTTAGGGGTCCCGGCTCCTGCCCGTGGCTCAGCCCCATGGTTCCCCCATCAGACTGGTAGAACCACCTTGGACGCAGAAGTCACCTGAGCCGGCTGAAGGGTCTTTGCTCTCTGATACATATTCATGATTTACAGTAATAGGTTGGTCCTATAAAAGCCCAAAATAGACATTTCAAGAACCAATGAACTGAAATAAAAGGGAGGAGGCTGGTCCCCTGCTCTGAAGGGTAGAGTCTATTTACAGATCCCATGGCAACTCTGCATGAGCCAGAATATGTAATTCAACAGGACAGACTCCAGGAAAGTCCATCTCAGGCTGAATGAGCAGTGACTGCTAACGAGAGACTCTCAGGGGAGACGTCTGGCCTGTCAGATACTTCCTGTGGGGCTGAAGCAAGTCATCTCACATGCTCAACAAAAGTCGCAAAGGAAATCTTTAAGAAGACACACATGTACTTTCATACTATGTGTACACGTACACAGGATACACCCAAAACAGTGTCAGACACCCACTGTAATCCCACTCTTCTCCGTGATGACCTGCATGCTACTCAGGCTACAAGTGTTCCCACCCCCCACCCCCAGCTGTGCTGCCCTGCTTGTGGGATCTTAGTTCCTCCACCAGGGACTGAGCCTGGGCTCTTGGCAGTGGAAGTGTGCAGTCCTGACACTGGACTACCAGGAGATTTCCCATGTTAACATTTTTATAATAAACTGCAATACTATTGAATTAACATTTAAACCCAGCTTAAAAGGACCATCACCAGGTAGGTGTTCACCACAGTACTCTTCATCCCATAGGAACTGGACCCTACCCCGATGCCCAGCAATGGATCTGAATCGATACCAGGCCATTCAGACTCTGGAACCCAAAACAGCCACTAAAATACGCTTTCTTTTCATCAGCCACGAATACTGCCAATCAGTCTCCCATCCTGGACTCTGGAATGGGGTCACACCAGCTAGGTGACTAGATCTTTGCACCAGGGTCTCATCAGTGGCCCCCTGGGGGCAACTGAAGACTTACGTTCAGGAGAGGTGACTGACATGGCCAAGGGAAATGAGGGGCCAGGGGATAAGCCTTAGCTAGACAGAAACATCTCTCTTCCGAACAACCGTTTGCAGGAAACAGCAGCTCAAGATGCAATTAAATAACGTACTTTTAAGACCTCACAGAATATAATACCATCTTAACCAAAATGGAGCCAGTTACATTATTTCCACAGGCTCCAGTCTGCCTTAACAACCTTATTTGACTATCTGGTGTTCAACTAAAAACCTCTCAGGAAGTAGACAGAGCTTTTAAGATGATCACCATAGATCAAAAGTTTACTCCCTGGACCTAAGCATTTTTTAAGTGAAAAACAGAAAACTTCCCTAATGGTCCAGTGGTTAGACTTCACCATCCGACACAGGGGGTGCGGGTATGATCCCACATGACCCAGGGCCCAGGAACCAAAGCATAAAGCAGAAACAACACTGTAGCAGATTCAAGAAAGACTTTAAAATATTTATCGATTAGCATTAGTCGCTCAGTTGTGTCTGACTCTGTGACACCACGGACTGTAGCCTGCTAGGCTCCTCCATCCATGGGATTCTCCAAGCAAGAGTACTGGAGTGGGTTGCCATGCCCTTCTCCAGGGGATCTTCCCGACCCAGGGATTGAACCTGGGTCTCCTGCATTGCAGATTCTTTAATATCTGAGCCACCAGGGAATCCCCCGAGAAACCAAAAAGACCTCCCCCAAATCAGACTTGGATCTGACAGAAGCTGAACCCTAGATGTTTTTTCCAAGATGCCCTGTGGCACAGCACCACCACCTCACCTCCAGGTGGGACTGGTGCAGCCCTTTCTCCTCACACAGCCCACAGGAAAAAAGCAAGACCTCCTGCTACCAATCTCTGCTGGCTTCATAAACATACAATCTAACTTCTACTTTCCTTGTTTTCATATTCTACATACTTCAAAATGAAGACATCTGTTCATAACACCATTAGGAAACTTGTAAAAAAAAATAAAGCAACCAAAACAAAACATGGATTTCTTAAACTTTTAAAGTGTTATACAAGTGACAGTCTGCAAATAACCCTCCTGTCAATTCTTTAAAAATTAAACATATAAACAGCAAGCAAGAAGCCATTCTGGATACATGTGTACAATGTGAGCAAACCTTCTAACAAGCTCTCTGACCAGAAAGCAACAGACGACTACAAAATGATCCTAAACTCAAAAGCTGTACCTCGTGAGGGTTGGTTCTAATGCAGGGGGTTCAGAGAACTGGGCCGTGATCAAAGCGGGAAGCACAGCAAAGTCGGTTTGCCCCCTGCAAGGGCTATCCCCCAGCGGCACGCGGTCCTTCCCGCACTGGCTGGCAAATGTCCCCACCAAGACCAGCGGTCATGGGTAAACGTCAAAGCGGAGACGGGGCCTGCCGGCGCGAGGGGCCGGGAAGCCCGCGCCACCCCGCAGCCGCGCGCACTCACTCGTCGCCGTCCGGGCACACGCCGCTGGCCTCGTCGTACTTGGAGCAGTACACGTCCGGGCTGTAGTTGAAAGTGCCGTCGCGCCTGCGGAGCGGTCTGCGCCGACGCTGATTTAGGAAATGCCAATGGAAACAGGTAAATGGCCTGTGCTGGGTGCACTTGTGCTGCACAAACAGGGAGCACTGCTCTGTCCTAAACTCCTTTAGATACCTAAAAAGACAAACAGCGTTGGGGTCGCTTCCGCCGCCGCCGCCGCCGCCGGCGGGCGGCCCGAGGACTCCTGGGCAGGGGTCGGACCCCGTGCGCCCGAAGGCCCCGACCCCAGGCGCGATCCCCCACTCTGCCGCCCCCCGCCCCGCTCCCCCGGCCCAGGCGCATTTCTGGGACCCCAGACACGATCCCACATCCCCGACCCCAGGCGCAGTCCCCAGCTCCAATGCCAGGCACGGTCCCCCGCCCCAGGCGAAGCCCCCCATCCTCGGCCCCAGGCGCAGCTACCCATCCCAGACCGCAGGTGTGATCCCCAATCTCAGGGGCGACCTCTCACTCCAAGTTCAGACCCCCTCCCCACTTCCCTTCCCTCTCCCCTTGCCCCGCCTCCCCCTCCCCTCATCCGTCTCCCTCCACTCCCCTCCACCGCCGCCCTGGAAGCCCACGCGCGTTCCTCGGATCCCAAGAATGGTTCGCCAATCCCAGACACGGTTCCCGACCCTAGGCACGACCCTGCAGAATCCAGACGCGGATTGGCCCAGGGCGCAACTGGCCCATCTCGGAGCTCAGACGTGACACCCACTCCGATTCCAGACGGTCCCAGGCGGCCGCTCCCCCAGAGCCCAGGAGAGTCTCCTGGATCTTAGCGCGTTCCCTCAGACCCCGCGCGCAGCCCCCTCATACGGAACACAGACACGACCTCCGGGACTGCAGGCGCGCCCTGAGCCCCGGTACCAGCCCCGAGCCAAGGAGGCAGCCGGAGTCCAGATGGCCGCCCTTCCCTCGAGCCCAGGCGCGGTCCCCCATCCCCGACCACAGGCGCATTCTCGGCGGCCCCGACCCACGACCCCAGGCGCTGTTCTCCGGTCCCCAGGCGCAGTTCTCCGGTCCCCAACCCAGGTGCGTGGACCCCCGGCCCCGTCCCCCAGCCCCCAAGCCCAGGTGCCACTCCAGAACCTGGGCGCCGCCTCCTGAGCTCAGGCGGCGGCAGCCGAGTAGGATGGCGGTCCACCCTCCAGAGCCCAGGTACCGCGCGGAGGCTGGGGGGCCAGCTGGCTAGGGGCCGGCAGGTGAGAGGCGGGGGCCGGGGGAACGGGGAGAGGGGCGGCGCGGGGCCCCAGGCCGCACCCGGAGGCAGCTCCCAGGCCCAGGGGCGCGGGGGCGCGGGCGCGCGGGCCGGAGGAGCGCGGAGCCGCCCCCTGCCCCGCCCCCGCTCCTGCCGCGGCCGGCCGGGGCACTGACCTGTAGTGGGTCGGCTTCTCCGTCTGCGGGGGGGACCCGCTCAGCGCCGCCGCCGCCGCTTTCGAAACCGACGGCATTTTCAGTCAAAACAATGCAGCGCGCATGCGCCGCGCGCGCCCGCCCCCGCCTCTCCGGATCTCCCCCCCTCGTCGAGCCCACCCGCGCCCCCCGCCCGACCGGCCACGCCCTCCCGCCACGCCACACCCGCGCGCCACGCCCCCATCCGGCGCCCTGCGCGGAGCTGTCGGCCCTGGGCGCCTCCGGTCACCCTGCGCCCGGAGGGGACGCGCACGCACCCCAGAGCCCGCCGTCCCGGCCGGTCGCCCCCACCCACTCCCGCCGGGTCCCCGAAGTCCACGTTCAGGCCCATCCCGCACCCGCTCAGTCCGCGGCTCCGCTGCAGCCTTCACCCCAGCACGGCTGCCCACGCGCTCCGCACGCCTGACAGCGCCCTGCGCAACTCCAAGCTCCGAGACAGAGGACAGGTCCCGAGTAAGGACCGCGCGGCCCGGCTGTCACACGCGCCTTCACTCATTCTGTGACCCCGTGCGGATGCTGAGACCGCGAAGAGTGGCTCCAGTTGCTTAGGGCTCGGTGAGGGAGACAAGAGGGAAGGAGGCCTGACTGCTGCTCACCGGTACCCGGTTCTTTCAGGCGTACGAACAGGTCCTAAAATTAGAATGTGGTAGTGGTTGCGCCCTGCGAACGTACTAAAAATTTTCACTTGTTTACTTTAAATGGGTGAATAAGAACTGCATATCAATAGAGCTGATTTTTTAAAAAGAATCCAAAGGCGCGTAGTCACGAGGGAGACACACACACACACACACACACACGCCCTTCGCCAGAAGGGTGGGAGGGGATGCACACCGGGCGGGCACTCCCGGGCGGGCAGCATCCGCGCCCCACCCCCGCTCCCGGCCCCCTTCAAGACTCACACGGAGGTCCAACTCAGTGGTCCCTGAAGGAAGAAACACGGTGTGCGTTTGAGGAAGAAGAACCCAGGCCCAGAGTGCATTATTTTGTAAATATGTAGCATAAGAGACATTTTTTTTTTTTTTTTTTTGTAGGGCTGGGTGGCTTGTGGGATTTTAGTTCACCGACCAGGAATTTAACCGAGCCCTCAGGGCCGTGAGATTGCAGAATCCTAACCACTGGACCTCCAGGGAATTCCCAAGACGTGTTAAATGTTCAACCTCACCAGTAATTTTTTTAATGCAAATTAAACAAAGAAGGGGGCTTCCCAAAGCAGTGCTAGTGCTAAAGAACCTGACTGCCAATGAAGGAGAAAAGGTTTGCATCCCTGGGTCAGGAAGATCACCTGAAGGAAGAAACGGCAACCCACTCCAGTCTTCTTGTCTGGATAATCACAGTGGACAGAAGGGTCTGGTGGGCTCTAGTCCATAGGGTTGAAAAGAGTTGGACACGACTGAAGCGACTTAGAATGCACAAAATAAGAGCTCTTGGAGCAGGCACTTTTGTTGTTATTCTGCACAGAAAACCAACAACACTCTAACCTGCAGCAAGAATACCCTTGAAGGAAGTGTGGCTAGAAGGAAAGGGTATGGATCTTTATGGAAAACTAATTTGTTCCATTTCTAGAAACTCCAACCTAAAAAAGAATGAGATTCAGACAAAGATGTACAAAGATATCAGAGTTATTTGGCAAAAACTTAAGAGCACCTCGCAGAGAATGAAAATGCTTCCTGAGAATTAACAAGAAAAATGCTCCTCAAGTGACAAGACAAAGCAAGATACAGCAGTTCCATACTTTCAGTTCAGTCGTTTAGTCATGTCTGACTCTGCAACCCCATGAACCACAGCGCGCCAGACCTCCCTGTCCATCACCAACTGCCAGAGTCCACCCAAACCCATGTCCATCGAGCCGGTGATGCCATCCAACCATCTCATCCTCTGTTGTCCCCTTCTCCTTCTGCCCTCAATCTTTCCCAGCATCAGGGTCTTTTCAAATGAGTCAGTTCTTCGCATCAGGTGGCCAAAGTATTGGAGTTTCAGCTTCAGCATCAGTCCTTCCAATGAACACCCAGGACTGATCTCCTTTAGGATGGACTGGTTGGATCTCCTTGCAGTCCAAGGGACTCTCAAGAGTCTTCTCCAACACCACAGTTCAAAAACATCAATTCTTCTGTGCTCAGCTTTCTTTATAGTCCAACTGTCAAATCCACACATGACCACTGGAAAAACCATAGCCTAGACTAGACGGACCTTTGTTGTCAAAGAAATGTCTCTGTTTCTTAATATGCTATCTAGGTTGGTCATAACTTTCCTTCCAAGGAGTAAGCGTCTTTTAATTTCATGGCTGCAATCACCTCTGCAGTGATTTTGTCCCAAGAATATAAGTTCCTGTTGTTTTTTCAAATACAAGTAATACACTAAAATAGTATAAACTATCATTAGTGGTGGGATGAATGACTACCTTCTTTATATGTTCACATTGCCTAAAAAATACACTACCTCTACAAACAGTACATTGAAACCTGGAAATTAAAATAGCAAAAAATGAACATGACATTTTTTAAGGAAATCAAGCAGGAGAATGAAACAGGGCCTGTGAATTCTTTGGAAGACAAAACAGATCTTGAAGACTGTCAGGATGTAGGCAATGAGAAAGAAGCCTAGGATAATTTCAAGGTCCCAAGCTGGGAAGGATACAAACAGGTTTGAGAGAGCTGAATTCTGTTTCCAACCTAAGGAGTTTGAGGAACCAGTAAAGTCCAGTGGAGATGTATAGAGAGCCACGTGTATGTGCTCAGTTGTGTCCAACTCTTTGCGACCCTATGGACTGTTGCCCACCAGGCTCCTCTGTCCATGGAATTCTCCAGGCAAAAATACTGGAGTGGGTTGCCATTTCCTTCTCCAGGTGATCTTCCCGACCCAGGGATGGAATCTCCTGCAGATTCTTTAACGCTGAGCCACCAGGGAAGCCCACATACAGAGAGCCACATTGAGCTTAAAAAAGGGCTCAAGACAAAGAAATCTGGGGATCTTTAAAACGATGCTTCCTTTCCCTCCTCACTCAAGAGGCACCTTCCTTGAAGAGAAGTTGTAAGGACTGTAAGGCCTGTCATTTTGGGGACTTTTAAAGAATGTTCTTAAAAGGCTGGGATAGTACCCAGACACATACAAAAAATAGCACAGCTGCTTAGAAGATATGAGATCATTTGACCTCAGTAACTTTTCCTGGGATTTAAAAAAAAAAAAAAATTGTCTCAGTCCCATTGGTAGCAGAGAACTAAGATGTCCTTTCTCTGGTCTGGAGTGATTGTGACCTTTTTGGTTGTGAACCATTTTGTTTGATTCAAACCTGAATCCTGGTTTTACTCTCACTAGCTCCTGCAAGAAAAAAAAAACAAGAAATTTTGTTTTCATTAACTTTCATATGATCAAAGCAATAAGCTATATTTGGAAAAGTTAGACACTGTGGTAAGCAGAAAGAAGAGAATTGGAAACACTAGTCCTACCACCTAGAGGTAACTGCTTTGAACCCTTTTGCAGAGGTCTTGCAAAAGTACAAGACTGGTACACTGCTATAGAGTCAGTGGTCTTCAATCCAGGTGAGAGAAATTTCCAGTTAACTTTGGCACCAAAGAAGTCAAGATAAAACGTTCTACTAAAATGCTAAGTAAGTAAAATCATCCCTTTATGTATTTAATCCAGAATTAAGCACATTTCCTACTAAGCAGTACTTTGAGAAACATAATCATTTACATACCCAAAATACTTTTAAGTTGTCAACAAAAATATTTACCAATTTTACTCTACTCAGTTAAGTTATTGTCGTGCTAAAGATAAAAATGTACAGAGCTGAGGAAGCTCATTATTTCTGGTATTGTTTGATCATATTCCACCAGTTACATTTAGGTTTCTTTCCTCAGCTCCTATTCTGGGGGAAAAAAACAAAACTAAAGGAATTGAAATGACTAGAAGGCTCCTTTTTTTAAAATGAAGTGCTTAAAAAAAAACTGGCTTAACTTCACATTTCCAACTTAAAAATTTTATTGTTTGTTAAACTAACATCAATTTATACACATCACAGTACACTGTAAGATAAAATGTTTAACTCTTCTGCCAGTCACTGTGTCTCAGAAAGTGGATCACACTGGACTACAGCTGTCACTACGTTGCTTTGTAAACACAATAATGTACAAAGACAGCACAAATCCAACAGCACATGCTGCGACCAAAACCTTTTCCGTGGACCTGAGAAAGCTTTCCGACGTATTCGATGGGAAACGAGCATCAGACAAGGAGCCGGTTCCGATCTGCTGACATCCTACGTTGCCTTCAAGGGCTCAGCTTGGCCAGGTGCGTCATTCAAGTCCCTTAGTCTCAGGACGCGTGTAATAACGGGGACAGAAACGGTCAAACGCGACGCCAAAGCCTAAGGGCGGAGGTCTGTTGCTTCGCTCCTGGCACCCCATTAAGTCCTCGCCCCGTGGGCCACCGGAACTCCAGGATCTTCAGAAGCGTCGCTGGGCTCTGGTACCTCTTCCAGCAACATCCGTCTCAACCACCGGTCCGCGCTGGTCTCCTGCCTAAAGAAGCACCAAATGACCAGAGCCATGAGGGACAAGCTGAAGGGCAGCACCACCCACCAGGGCCGCTGCTGCTCGGTTCCCAGGGACTGCTTCACTGTCCAGCGGAGCGGCGCGGCTCTGCTGGAGGAAAACCGAAGGGGGCGGTGAGGGTCATCCTCTTCATCGCCCTCGGCCGCGAGCTGGGCTCGAGCCCGGCCGCTGGGCGGCGGAGGCGGGCTTCGGGAAGCCCAGCGCACGAGCCTCAGCGCCTGGAACGCCCTGGAAGAGAGAAAGCAGTGAGCGCGCGCGCCCGCCCCTTCCGCCCGAGGTCCCACCGAGACCTCGCGCAGCTCACCCGGCCGCCGGCGCGCACAGAACGCCACTCATCGCGACCCCGGCTCCGCGCTCGGCGCCGCCGCGCGCCGCCGTCCTGTCACTTCCGTCGCGCGAAGCCGGAAGTTGGGTGCTGTTCCGGGCCTCCGCTCACGACTACAGAACGTGGGTCCCCGCTCGCGCAGCGGAAATGACTCACGTCCTCCTGCAGCCTCTTCCGTCGCAGGCCCGCTCCCGGCCGGCCGCGCGGGCATGCCGGGAAATGTAGTTCGCGGCCGGCCAGAGGCAGCACTAGCCTTCCTCGCGTTGGGCTTGCGCCCCAGGCCTGAGGCCCATCGGCGGGGACGGAGAGTTAGCGTGGTCCTCTGATGAGCTCGCCTCAGCGCGGGTCCCCCGATAACGGCCCACACTACGCACCCTTCTCGCAGTGCCGGCGCAGCCCCGGACGCCTCTTCCCCTGGCTTCGCGCCGCTGTCTTGCTCTCTTCGTGAGACTTCAGCCAAGTCCCGCCGACTAGTGTCCCCGGCCCCGGGGCCGCACCCAGCCCACAAGCTCTGCGGGCTCCGAGCTGCGCAGCCGTCGCCGCATATACACCATCCGCCCTGCGGGGCAGGTGCACGGTTCAGCCGCAGGGCCGTGGGCCGTCACCCACGGCACCAGGGCACACCCGTGGCCCTCCCTGCGGAGCCGGCGCGCACTCGGGCACGTCTCCCTCGTCAGGCCAGCGGGACCACCTGCGCGGGGCCCAGAGCGCCATTGTTGTGAATGGAGGCTACAGCGTGCTCCTCGGGGACCTTCCTGTCCACTTGCAGGAGTTCGATCGGGAGAGGCAGCCCCGAGCTGTCTCGGGACTCCCTGTCTACCCTGCTCCCCAGTCGGCTCCACAGAGGCAAACTGGCGCTGGGTCAGCTGAGCCGTGCTGTGTGGAGACCATATAGGAGGACCCAGGCATCGCCACACACTCTGTGGCGATGTGGGAATGTGCTGGGGTGGGGGTGAGGGGGCACTTGGTGACAAAATCAGATTACCAGGCCACCTTGTGACCTGTGACATTTGAAAAACAAAAAGCACAACATGAGAGGGTGCTGGGGTTTTTTTTTGGTCAGTTTTCCCTTAACTCCTTTCAGGGTGTGTTGAACTTCAGCGACTGCATTGGCTAGTGACTTCATTTTTGTAGAACCGGGTGGCGAGTGACAATCTTTGGTTGGCAGCTGTAATTTGCCGCCTCCCTGGTTCAGCACCTTTGCCTTGAGCTTATCCTGCACCTGCTTTCTGGTGGGAGAAGCCACAGCCTCGGGGCTCCTGCCACACCCCAGGAATGCTGGAGACACTTGAGCAAGGGTGGCAGACTGGAGGTGTTCCTAACTCAGCAGCACCTGGGAAGTCTTCCCACCCAGGGAAGCCCAACCCTGAACCCCTGGCGGCGGCTCAGCTCCAAACCCAGGGTTGTGTTCAGAGCTGCTGTGTCAACAGAGGCGCCTGTGTGCTCACGTCCTCCTCACTGGGCCCCGCCCCACCTGTTCCACCCCAGAACCCCACCCAGAGTCACTGCCGAACCAGTTCAGCCACAGGGAACCCCAGGAGCACGGCTACGGGCAGGAGGATGGACCACAGTCATTCTGGTGTACAGCCTGTAGGGCTTCCTGGAGGAGGTGAGGATAACCTGAGAAGGAGGACCCTGAGGTTAGGGGTGGAGCTGCTAACTGCAGCTGATGCCACCACCTGGTTGGTCTGCTTTCAGGCATCTGGGCACAAGCTGCCCTGGGCCAGCAGAGGGGGCCCAGAGCTGGGGGGGGGTCAAGGGCAGGGGCTGGTGGGGAGGCAGGGACCCCACCCCCGGGCAAGGCAGTCTCTAAAGAGTCACTAAAACTGTCTTGATGACTGCCTTGGATGCGTGACAGAAATTAGACACCTGGACAGGTGCCCCTTGAGCCTCTGCTTCCTCAGCTGTAAAATGGGCATCTCCTGTCCTTCACAGCTGCTTCCAAGACTGGACCTCTGCCTGAGGGGCCCTTAGCAGGCCCCGGGGCAGCTGTTAATGTTAACGGGATAGCATGCAAATATCTTTCCATCCTGAAGCAATGGATGTTCCCTTACGGCCATCAGGCTCCTAGGGTGCTCTGAGGTCAGAGTCCAGGAGGAGCAGTGCAGGCCATAGCAAAGATTTAGCAAATCTACATGTCCTCTGTGCCCAAGTCCTGCTGGCCGGGTCTCCATTCTAGGTGAAGGCATGATGCAAAGGACACGGGTCCTGTGGAGTCAGCAGGCCCTGATCTCTGGGAGCTGGCCTGGGGCTCAGAGCTGGGCTCTCCCATGGGACAGAAACAACTTCAGAGAACATCCGTGTTGGACCAGGGCACTCCATGACCACGGTGGCTCAAGACAATCACATCTGAATACAGACAAGACATGAATGTGATGTGGCCCAAGCCTCAAGAAAAGACCAAATACTCGCTTCCTGGCTAATGGGAGGGACTCTGGTCATTCACCAGACGTGGCTGTCCTCCTTCTGGACAAGATGTATTTAGATGCTATACTAGGGACTCCCCTGGTGGTTCCGTGGTTAAGAATCTGCTTTCCAATGCAGGGGATGTGGGTTCAAACCCTGCCAGGAACTAAGCTCATACATGTTGGGAGGCACTACTGAGCCCATGCACTCTAGAGCCTGTACTCCACAACAAGAGAAGCCACTGCAAGGAGAAGCCCAAGCACTGCGTTGAAGAGTCATCCTCACTCTCAGCAACGAGAGGAAGCCCGTGAGCAGTGAGGAGCCTGTGTGCCGCAACAGAGACTCAGAGCAGCTAAAAAGAAATACAACTTTTAAGTGATGCTGCACTGGACTGAACAATGTTCTTCCAAATTCTGACCCCCTGGAGCCCACCACATGATCCCTATTTGGAAAGGTCTTTGTGGATGTAATTAGTTAAAACTATGTCATATTGGATGGGATTTCCCAGGTGGCACTAGTGGTAAAGACCCCGCCTGCCCATGCAGGAGATGTAAGAGATTCGGGTTAGATTCCTGGGTCAGGAAGATCCCCTGGAGAAGGGAATGGCTACCCACTCTAGTATTCTTGTCTGGAGAATCCCACGGGCAGAGGAGCCTGGCAGGCTACGGTCCATGGGATCACAAAGTCAGACATGATTGAAGTGACTTAGCACCCACGTATGCATGTCATATTGGATAGGGTGGGCCCTAAATGGCATCCTTATAAGAGGAGAAAAGACCCAGAGACACTTGGGGAGAAGGCCATGCCAAGAGGCAGGTAGAGACTGGAATGATGGAGCTAAGAGCTGAGGAGCTGGGAGGATCCCGGCTGCACCAGAAGCTTAAAGAAAGGCCTGGAAGAGTTTCTTCAGAGTCTTCGTGGTTTCAGATATCTGGCCTCTGAAACTGTGAGAAAGGAACTCTGTTGTTTTAACTGCCCCTGCCCCGCCTCATCAGTGATCCTTTGTTACAGCAGCCCCTGGAGACTCACAGCCCCCAGAGCACAGCCCCCACGCACACGTCGCTGAACCCAGAGCCCTTTGTAAGGCCCGCCTCCTGAGACACCTGCACTGCGGGCTGTGAGCTCTCCCTGCTGAAACGCACTTGTTCAGCGACATGTATGTCCCCTCCGGCCTCTGGCCGGAGCATCTGCTGGTGACAGCAGCCCCAAATGCTGGGGTTTGCTTGACTTTCCAAAGTGGGGGAGCCCCGACAGGAAAACCACAACCAGATGCTCCTGGGGCCACCCCCAGAGCGTCTCCAGGACCCTCCGCTTCCTGACCCCAGCAATCTTGGCAGGGCGCTGGGTGACAGGTGCCCCACACTGGCAGCAATGCCCCCGCCCCCCCAGGGCATAAACCAACACCTCAGCCTTCATTATCTCTAAGCACACAGAGCAACCTCACACAGGCCTGACGCTCCACTAATGGGAGGGAGGCTGCCGCCCGGTGTGCCCGATGGCGGGAGTAATTTACTGTAGCGCCACTTGAGAGCTGGCATATTGGACCTATTGATTTTCCCTGGGAAGATCAATACAGGGTGCGTGGGGACAAGCAGGGCCACCACCTTTGGAAAAGCAGAGCCTGCCTCCCGGGGCCGAGGCCTGAGAGCAGAGGTGGGGGCAGGTGGGCCCAGGGCTGTGAAGGCCCCACGCCGCCCATGAGGGGGCCGGCTGGGAGCAGGTGCCGGGGGGCCTGGCAGCCTGAGCACCTTGGCCCCCAGCCCACTCAGGGGCCCCAAGGGTCAGGGGGCTTGGAGGCCACTCCTTTCCTTGGCTTGAGGCCCCCTCCCCGGTTCAAAGCCAGCAGGGACTCTCTGCTTCTGTCTCCCCATGTCCCCTCACCCCGCGCTTGGACCCTCCACCTTCCCTCTGTGAATTACGGCCGGTGGGGTAACCCAGGGCTGCCTCCTGCCTCAGGGTCCTTCACTCAGTCAGTCCTGCTGGGTCCCTCTGCCAGGTAAGTCTTCGGCAGTTCCCAGGGGGAGGGAGTGGGCATCCTCGGGGCCATCCCTCAGCCGACCACGGGGTGCCGGCTCCCAGCTCCCTGGGTCCTCGCCAGGCCATCTCCTCTGCTGGAGCGCCTTCACTCCCCCGGCTCGGCTGGGGGAGCCCCTGCCCCCTCAGCACCCGCAGACCCCGTCCTTCGTGAAGCCCCCCTCTGGTCACATGGCAGGACCTTCTCCAGGGCACGGCTACACCTCATCTTCCTCAGCCCGGGCCCCCCCAGCTAGGGGCCCGGCACAGGCGAGGGCTGGAGACTGACCCACAGGCTCTCCTTGGGCGTCCACCCAGATTGCACTGCCCTCGCCACCCTGCAGGGCTGACCCAGTTGCCCCAGGGACTCCAGCCCTTTCCCAGGCCCGGGCCCTGGCTGTTCCCGACAGGCAGTGGTGGGCACTGCAGCTGGGGTCTGGGCAGATGCTGGGGTCCAGGCCTGGGTCCTGGGCAGGTCATGGAGGGTGCTCTTTGGGGCTGTGTCTGGGCAGAGAGGGACCCTGAGATTCCAGCCACCCTGGGCAGCCACTGGACACCGAGCTCCAGCCTTCCTTGGCTGCTGCAAAGGCCCCCGTGGGGTGGGTCACGGCCCTAGGTTAGAACTTCGCATGTCCTGTCACTTCCCTGAAGCCAGTCCTGAAGCCAGGCGTTGGGCCCTCCAGGTGGCGGAGAAGTGACTGGCAGCTTCCAGTGGGACAAGTCCCCCCACAGTCCCCACTAGGACCCCTGTGGGATGGGAGGGGAGCCGCCCCCTTGGAGGGGGCGCTGGAACCTGGAGCTGAAGGGCCCAGGGAGGGGGTGGACAGGTGAGGCCTGCAGCCAGAGGGAGGTCTCAGGCTGTGAGTGGTCATGGGGCCCAGGCTGGGAGGGGCTGCTGTCCTGTGCTCGGAACCTGGCCCCCGAGCAGTGGAGGCTTTGGGAGACCCCCCACCCCCAGCACTGGGGCTGCTGTCCGGGAGGAAAGCACCCAGCTATGCCCATGCATGGTGGGTGACGAGGCGGAACTGTGTCCTCCAAACCGTGTCCACATGAACCTCAGAAGGGACCCTCACGTGGAAGGAGAGTCAGTGGGGTGAGATCAAGTCAGGGTGAGGTCAGAGGGACAGGAGTGGCCCGCAGTCCTGGTACAGGTGTTCTCGAAAGAGCAGGGAAGCTTGGACAGGACACGGGTGGGGTGGGGCGGCCCTGTGATGAGCAGAGGCTGGGATCACAGGCGACACCAGATGCCAGAAGACAGCAGGGCGGGTGGGCTCCCCGCTAGAGCCTCGGGAAGGACCTTTCACTTTGGGCTGCTGGCCTCCAGGGCTGTGAGAGTCTCCCCCAGCTCTGCTCATGCCCCCGGTTTGCTGGGAACTGACTGGGCGGCCCCGGACGTGAGTGCAGCAGCACATGGAGGGGGCAGGGAGGATGGGAAGATGCTGGGGTCCGGGCCTGGCTCCTGGGCGGGGGTTGACAGGGTGGCAGGCCTTCTGGGGTCCTGCTTGCGGTGTCGACTGAAACCGCCCAGGAGACGTGGTGAGGACACCCCTGGGTGGGACCCCCGGGGCTGGAGGGGCTACCAAGTCCCTCGGAGGAGGACCCAGATGCCAGAGAAGGAGGTGCCAAGGGCGAGGCCCTGGGGGTGGCGGGGGCTCCTCGGGGTTTGCTGCACATGCACCTGCAGCTCTGGAGCGGTGGGAAGTGGCGGGAGCGGCCCAGCTGGTGGTCCCTGGCCCTCCTGGGCTTTCAGGGCCACTGTTGGCCCAGAGCCCGCTCACCCCGGACGCTGCGGAGGCAGGATGTCCTCTAGAGAAGGCTACTCCAGAAGTCAAAATAGCATGAAATTTAATTTTCCGCCTATTTGACAAGGCTGGGTCTGGGCCCCAATCAGCGGCTGAGATAAGGGTCCTCCGCCGGGTGTGAGCCAGCTGGGCGAGCGGCAAACACTCCACCATCCCCGGGCAGGCTGAGGCTCCCCCCGCGGGGCCCTGGTTGCCGGGCGCTAAAGCAAACGGGCTCTATTTGCCCAGTCTGCGATGACAATGCAGTCATCAAATATTTGCCGGCCTGGCCGGCCACGGAGCTCAGCTATAAACGCTTGAGCCCAGGTGGAGGTGGGCCTGCCCAGTGGGAGCTGCAGGCCGCGGCAGGTAGGAGCCAGGCTGGGCGGCGGGCGGGCGCGGGTGGCAGAAGAAGGCTGTGGGCTCCTCTGCCCAGGTGGTCTCTGCAGACCACCCACCCACTGGGAGGGGTTACCAGCAGGGTGGGAGGGCTGGGTCATTGAGGACAAGCCCAGGCCAGGGGGAGACAGGACACTCGAGGCTCGGCTCCCCACCAGCGGCCATCTGTACCCCGACACTGGGACACCCAGGCCGTGAAGAGAGACCCCAGATCTTCGAGCAGACGGCAGGGGAAGGGGGCGGGGGAGGGGAGCTCCCCTAACTCCGACTCCTCGCCCCTCCCCCACACACAGCATGGTTTCCTGAAGTTGGGACCCCCTCCCTCTCTGAACCCCCTTCCCTCTCTTCCTGCCTCCTGCCAGGGCGCCCACCAGGAGGCCTCTTGGCCAAGGGCTGGCCTGCCTGCCTCCCTGAAGCAGAGGAGCTCGGCCTGTCCCGGGGTGGGGGCCTCCCGCATTCAGAATCAGCTTCCTGCACCCACCACCCAGCCCGCAGGCCCCCTTGGCCTCCAACCTGTCAGTGACTTCCCCAGTCCTGCCTGCACCACCTCCCCGCACCTAGCCTCAGGCTAGGGACACTCGAGGTGAGCCCCCTCCTCCCCACAGAGAGCACAGGGAAGCCTGGGGCGGTGGGGGTGGAGAAATGGCTCTGCCCTCCCCCAGAGGCCCCCCAGCATCACCCTCATGGCCCCTGAAGCCCCCAGACTTCAAGGGACAGAGCAGCTGGGTCAAGGCAGCCAGGCCCGGCCTCCCAGGCTCAGCACTGGCGCCTCAGGCACAGGGGACCCTGCCAACCACAGACGCTCGCGGGGGCACCAAGGGGGGCCCCCCGTCAGCCAGCCTGTGTGTCAGGGGCCACAGCAACCCTGAGCTGGGACAGCGCTCTGAGGACCCCAAACCCGCCCGCAGCCCAGCCTGGCCAGCTCCCTGCCCCCCGGACCGCTCTCGTCTCTGAGGCGCTGTTTCAGGGGCACTTTTGCCAGCACCCCCCACAGGGGAGGATGAACCCGCCCCTCGGGGTGACTGCAGCCTGCACGCCCACTCCCGCTGCGCCCACCTGCCCGCGGGCCACCACCTGTCTCTCCCCAGACATCAGCCATCCCTGAGCTCAGCACCCGCCCCAAGCCTGCAGTGGCCCCCCTAGGGGGGCTGGGGCCCCGACCGCTACCCTGTCCCCTCTCTGCCTTCCTCCACAGCCGGCACCCACTGCCCCGACGCTCCGCGAGATGGCTGCGGGAGTCATCCGGCCGCTCTGTGACTTCCGGCTGCCCCTGCCAGCCCTCCGGCCCTTCCCACCCTTGGCCCCGGAGCCCCCAGACACTTCTGAGGAGGAGGAGGAGGGGGAGGAGGAGGAGCTGGAGGCCGAGGGGCCAGAGGGCCACAGCCCAGCCCCCCGCAGCCCAGGCTGGGCCCCTGAAGTGCTCCCCCAGGACCCCAGTGGCCCGGAGACGCCGCTGCAGCTGTTGCGGTTCTCGGAGCTCATCAGCGGTGACATCCAGCGGTACTTTGGCCGCAAGGACCGGGGGCAGGACCCCGACACCTGCGACATCTACGCCGACAGCCGCCCAGCCAGCAGCTCAGCCAGGGAGCTCTCCTGCGCCGACCTGGTGCGCCCGGCCCGCAGCGCACCCCCGGAAGACCATGAGGCCACCGAGCCTGGGGGCTGCTCCCCAGGGTGCCCCGAGGGGCAGGCGCGTGGGCCAGGCCTTGGCGGGGACGGGCCGCCTCTGCTGGGGCCCCTGGCTGAGCTTTTTGACTACGGGCTGCGGCAGTGCTCAGGGCCCCAGGCAGCGGGCAGCCGGCGACTCAGGCTGGAGCGCAAGTACGGCCACATCACCCCCATGACCCAGAGGAAGCTGCCCCCGTCCTTCTGGAGGGAGCCGGCGCCCAGTCCCCTGGGCCTGCTGCACCCCGGCACGCCCGACTTCAGCGACCTGCTGGCCAGCTGGTCGGCAGAGGCTGGGTCTGAGCTGCTGGGCTCGGGGGCCCCGGGCCTGGAGGAGGTGCAGCTGGCCGAGGCCTAGTGATCGCTCGAGGGTCAGTGGGGGGTGAGCCGAGGGCACCAGGTGTCTGGACTCGCTTTCCTGCTGAACTGGAAGGAGCCAGGGGACCCCCAGCCACAGCAGCCACCAGGACTTGGACCAGCTCAGGTGGGGGTTCCCCAGGCCAGGGCAGGGGTCAGCCGGGGCTGCCCAGGGGCTCTGCCCATAGGAGGGAGGGCGGGGCAGGAGCTGCAGCCCCTCGGAGGTGGGAGCTCGAGTCTACACACTGTGGGTGAATCCCATGTCCCCCAGGCCAGCCCCCGAGGTTCCAGCCAGTGGTGCAGGGCCGCCCTCTGCACTGCCCACCTGGCTGGCCCCAGGGCAGCCCCTCCTTGCGGTGCCCACAGCACACCAGGGCCAGCTACTGGGCCGAGGGCTTTCTGGTGGGGCGGGGAGAGGGTGCTATCTCAGTGTGGAGCCAACACCCGGGGGCCACAGTGCTGTGGGAGGGAGGCCCCGGGGAGCCGTGGGGCCTGGGCTCGGTGGCTCAGGCTGGAACAGGGGTTCTGGAAGTCTTGGAAAGACCCTCTTGGTGATTTCTCTGCTCAGGGCCTCCTGACCGCCCCTGGGAGGGAACTCTGGACTCCGACAGGAATGGGGCGGGCACATTTATTTCTGGGGAACGGGCAGGGATGAGAGTTGGCGGGCAGGCTTCTGGCCGAGGGGCTTCTCCTGGGCCGCACTGCTGGGCGTCTGCTGGGATGTCAGATTCATGAGAACCGCCTTCCACTGTAGCCACCTGCCCAAGACACGGCTCAGGCCCGGGGCCCACCTCCATCCCCTGCCCTGCGGCCTCCCCTGAACCCAGACCTGAAGGCGCTCTGGAAGGCGACTCCCGCTGCCCACCTCACGGCCTGATACACGCCCCAGCGGTTCACAGGGACCACGTCGTCGGGGGCCACCTCCTTGACAAAGAGCTGCTGCCGCCCCAGGGACATGGGGCCCCTCCTGCTGCCCAGCGTCGGGGCCCAGGGGCCCTCCTCACTCCACAGGCGCAGCACGCTCTCCTGCAGGGTGGCCATCGCCTCCGCGCGCTGTGGACATGGGAGTTGGACTAGACGAGGGGCCGCCAGTGGGGATTATCTGCCTCTGGACAAACCCGGGCCTTATCTGCCGGGAAACGCGGCTTGGGCCAGACACGCACATAGACAGACGACTGTGCAGAAAGGAGAGCTAGGGGGTGGCTGGGCTGGGGGTGGCAAGGGCAGCAGGGCGTCAGGCTCCACACAGAGGAAAGCATGGGTGGCCCCCTGCAGGCCTGGGGGGCGGGAGCGCCCAGCTCGGGGGCCACCTCTCACCAGCTTGGTTTCTGTATTAAACTTAAGATTCTGGATGGTCTTGTTGTCCTGGATGCTTGTCTCCAGTTTCATCATTTGGTTCTGAAACTAAACATGGCCCCCATTCGTGGGCACGGACGCAGGGAGTCTGCAGCCCCAGGGGCGGCCCCACCCCAGCCATTCGGCGCAGGAGGCACTCTCCCATGAGAGGGTCCTGGCCCCTGGGTGGGAGCCGGGAGCATCACTCTGCCCAGTGACAAGGCGGGATTCAGGGCCGCTCTCTCCCGTGTGACCGTGGACGTGCCCCAGCACCCGGGAGTCCACGTGGGAGCCCCCACTGGCACTCTCAGAGGCCGAGGGGTGCAGAGCCAGCAGCAGGATGCCTGGTTCCATGAGCCTTGCCTCCACCCGCCAGGCGGCATCCTGGATCTGAGCCTCCCTGGTAGGGGGAAGTCTGCGTAGCCCCTGCCCCCACCAAGTGTGCCAGCCCAGGGTACCGTGGCCAGCTTGCCCTGGATCTCGGCAATCTTGCGCCCGGGGTTGCCCTCTCTGAGCAGCTGCACGGAGGACAGCAGGGCAGCCAGCTCCTGCCTCACGGCCTCGACCGCCAGCTCTCTGCGGGCACAGAGGCGGGGCTGCTGGGCTCTGAGAGGGCCTGCGGGGGCATGCAGGGCGGCAGGGGGAGGAGGCCCTGGGCAGGGCAGGGGCGCTCAGCCTTGCCGCCCCTCCGGTGGGCCCTGGGGGGTCCCCAGGAGGTGACAGGGGGACGGCAGCCCCCAGCAGGACCCAAGCCCAAAGCTGGGCCAGGTGGGGATAGGGAGGGCTCAGGACAGCCACAGGGGCGGGGACTTGGGGAGAATGCCCACCGTCAGGAGGCCCGGGAGGCCACAGGTGGTGCTAAGACGACTGTGCCCTGCTTGGGGTGGGGGGGGGAAGCCCTGCCCTGAAGGCCCTGCCGGCTGTGTGGGAGCCGGGCCTCACCTGGCTGTGGCCTCGGCAGAGATCTTGCAGTCCGAGTCGCTCTTGTGAAGCACACACTTGTCAGTGACTGCCTCTATCTGAAACGTGGAGTGGGCGGGCAGCTCAGGGCGGGCACGGCAGGAGGGGAGGCCACCCGGCCCTCACCCACCTGCTGGGGCAGGCGGTCCAGTCGCTCCTGCACCTCTCGCAGGTGCGTCTCCGCCTCCTCTCGACAGCATATCAGGCCTTGCCGCCACCGCTGCTCTGCGGCTTCCCACTCATTCTGTGTCTGGGGGGGGGGCACCAGTGAGCGGTGGGGCACGGGGGGACGGACGGACATGGTCGCCCCCACACAGCAGAGCTCCCAGAGGGCATGAGCACCCGCCTCAGGTCTGCGCAGGTCCACACTGACTGGACACAGCCTGGTCTGGCCCACGGCAGGCCCGGAACTCCGGGCAGGGCCCCAGCTTGCGCAGAGCACACCCCTAACATGGCCAGACCCGGCTCCCTGCTCCAGCAGCCCACGAGCTTGTGCAGACAGGGACTGAAAACAGGCAGCCCGCCCCACTGCCAACGGGTGTTCACATGTGCACACGTGTTCACAGCAGGACTGAGGGCATCAAAGAGCAGCAGCTCAGTGGTCCATCTGCTGACAGATGGACAAGCTGTGGTGCGTCCATGGTGAGATGTCAGCCGAGAAAAGGAGGCACATGCTGACACATAGCACGGATGGACCTAGGACATTGATGCTCAGTGAGAGGCACTCACAGAGGCCACAGGGTGTTCGGTCCCATTTATGTGAAACGTCCAGAGCAGGCAGATCCACAGACAGAAGCAGATCAGTGCTTGCCCGGGGCTGGGGAGGGGGAGTGTCTGCGGACACATGGGGGTCCTTCGCAGGGGAAGGAAAGGTTCTAGAAGTGACCGTGGTAGTGCTCATACAGCTCTGAATGCACAAAGAACCACGGAATCACACGCTCTGAAAAGCTGGACTGTGCAGCCTGTGCCCTGAACCTCAATAAAGCTGTTAGAGAAAGAAGACGGAGAACCCCAGGGAGGAGGCTGCTGCGCTGGCCGCTCTGTGGAGACTGTGGGCTCGGAGCCCGGGGCCCGTGCAGCCAGGGCGGCGGGGCCCCTCCTGTCTGGGACACTTGCCTCCCGCAGCCGCATGCTCAGTGTATGCTCCTGCAGGTCCAGCCGCCAGCTCAGGGCCAGGAAGTGGTCACTCAGGTCCTTCACCTGCCTGACCAGCTCGGCCACGGACACCTCCAGGGCCTGGCTCTTCTCTCGGAGCTGCGGGGGGCGGGGCTGAGTGTGCCATCTGCCCCGAAGGGGGACCCTGTGAGCCTGCCCCCCGCCCGGCCGCCTCACCAGCTCCAGGGCGCCGTGTGTCTCCTGCTGGGCCAGCTCCCCGGCCAGCTGCATGGCCTCTAGGTTCTCCTGCAGGTAGGTGGCCAGCTCCCCAGCCCGGCTGTCCTCCAACTGCCCCTTGGCATCCCTGGGGGTGGGTGCCACTGAGAGAGACTGACCCTCAGCCAAGGCTGGCCCCCAGCCTGGGCACTGGACCAGGGCCACTGGCTTCTGAGCCTTCCAGGAGGCCCCAGGGACGAGATGATGGGTGTCATCCCAGGGGCCACTAAACTGGGCTGTGTCCACCACCACTCAGAGCACCCTGCAAGGGACAGGCCGGGGTGTTGAGGGGAGCCCCCACTACAAGGCTGCCCCTCTGCCCTGGGGCACCGTGCTAGGAGGACACCCGCCCCACCCAAGGGCCCATTCAGACACCCACCAGGCCTTCTGCTCGGCCAGCAGGACGCGGTTGAGCGACACCTGGTTCTGCTGCACGAACTCAGTCAGCTGGACCACGGCCTTGTCCAGGCCCCGGCACTGCTCCAGGAGGTGGCACTCCTCCTGCGGCCGGGCGGAGGGGGCCTGGCACACTGCCCCCCCAGGGCCTGCACGCACTGTGCCTCCCACCTGGCCTCCCTACCACCCACCCGGTACTGCCTGTCCCCCCACCTGGGCCTGCGCCTCCCTGCTGCCTGGCAACGTCCCCACCCCCTTGCCTAGCACTGCCCCCCACCCAGTACCGCCCCTGCCCCACCCGGCACTGCCCCTCCCCACCTGGCACCACCCCTCCCCCACCTGGCACCGCCCCTCCCCCAGCCCTGCCCCTCCCCCACCTGGCACCGCCCCTCCCCCAGCCCTGCCCCTCCCCCACCTGGCACTGCCCCTCCCCTGGCACCGCCCCTCCCCACCTGGCACTGGCCCTGCTGGGCCCGCACACGCTCCGTGTCCAGCTCCTGCAGCTGCTGCCACCTGCCCTCCAGCTCCTCCCGCAGGGCGCTCTCCGCCCGCAGCCGTGCACTCTCCGAGGCCTTCATCCTCTGCAGTGGCCAGTAGCCATGAGCCCGGGGCGTGGGGAGCGCAGCCGCCCCCCGCTCCCCCCTCAGGCGCCCACCTTCTCCAGGGCCAGGAAGCTCTTCTGCAGGAAGCCACACAGCCTGGCCTCCCTCTTGAGGAAGCGGAGGCTCATCTCCTCCCCGAGCTTGGTCATCTGGGCCTGCAGGTGGGGTCCACGCGGTTGCCATGGCCGTAGGCATCCCCTACGCCTGCCCCCTCGCCCCCATTGCCATGCTGTGCTCTGCCCATCCTTCTCTTTCAGAGGCAGCCCTGGTCCCTGCACCTGCAGGGCCAGGCCTGTCACACCCTCCAGAGGACGGCAGGCAGGCAGGTGGGGCTCTGGTCCCCAAGGGCTATGAGGGGGCCCAGGACAAACATGGTACCCACAGTAACCCCCAGACCCCCAGGCCAAGGGACACGGCAGACCAGCCACCGATCCCACCCCTGCCAGGACCTTGGTGTCCGTTTGAGCACAGGAGCACACATGCAAACATGTGTACACACACACGTTCGCTCGCACACTGCCTGCCCTCATCCCCGGGCCCAGGGAGGAGGCCCTTCTCTTTCTCCCTCCATTGCTCCCTTCCTGCCTCGCCAGGGATCTGGGTGCAGCTCTGCCCAGTGCCCCCCCTCACATGCCCACAGGCACGAAGCACCCTCTCCTTTAAGGCCGGGAGGGCCACCCCCAGTCCAGGGCAGGTGTGCCCTGAGCCCACACGGGCCTCCCCGCCCCATGCAGGCTGACCCAGAGCCAGGCTCGGCTGCTTCTGTAAAGAACCAGGAGGCAGACGGTTGGGTCAATGGGCCCAGGGTCTCTGTCACAACCGTCCAGCTTCGTTGCTCCCGCGCCAGAGCAGCCATGGGCAACAGTAGACAGATGACCACAGGCCAAGGAGCCCACTCAGTGCCCCGGGGTGCACTGGGGGAGCAGCGGGTCAGCCGGGGGTGGGGAACCCTGGGCCCCGACGCTGCCTGGAGCACCTGCCTCTTGATGGGGCCGGCACACCGCCTTCCCACAGGGCTGCGGCGGGGTGGCAGGCAGCGGGGCAGCTGAGCTATGCGGGCAGCAGCTGGGGATGTGGCGTGGGGCCTGGTCTCTATTTGCAAGCTGCAGAGGCTGGGCCAGAGGCGCACGGCCCCAGCTTCACCTTCTAGGCCACGTGCATTGGCCCAGCAGCGGGCCCTCCAGGATATGCATGTCCACGTGTGGGGGTGGAGCGTGGGGAAGGGCCTCAGGGTATGAGCTTCTGTTTCCTGGTCCAGGGGTTGGTCCCTCGGGACGGGGAGGCGCTCGTGATGGACTTTCTGTGGGGAAGGATGTGCTCCATCTCACGGCCATAGCGGTAGGTGCCGGCCACAGGCAGCCACAGGGCATGGTGACCTGGCTCTTGTGACCAAGGGGCCGACATACAGAGACACCCGTGGCCAGTCGCCACCATGGTGGACAGCATAGGTCTTGGGGGTTGGCCCAGGTCCAAACACATGGACAGAACCAAAAAAGAGCTGGGGAAAGGAAGAGCCCGCCAACAGAGGAGACGCCGGCTGGGAGGGGTCCGGCGTGGACCAGCTCACTGGCAGCTCATCGGCTGCTCAGACGCCTGGGCTGGGCCTGGGCCTCCCAGGTACCTGCATCCTGGCCACCTGGTGGTCCAGCTTCTGGCCCGCCTCCTCCTGGCTCTTCTGCAGGGCCCCGCAGGCCACCTCGCGGTCCTGCTCCTCCTGCTTCAGCTTCCCGGTCAGCTCGGACAGCCTGGGGGCAATGGCTGCAGATGACTGCAGCCCAGCAGGCCGGAGGGACTTGGGGGGCCCCAGGGATGCTGCAGGGGCCTGGACACCAAGTCCTTCTCAGGCCTGAGCCTGTATCCACGGGGCAGAGACTGATCCAAGGGCTGGCATAGCAGGGGGTCCAACCCCGCCGGTGTAAATGCTCTCAAGAGAACAGAAGCCCAGTACGTGTCCCCCCAGTGCCCCCACCCCGGGATGGTGAGAGCTGGGCTCCTTCTGAGTGTGATGACGGGGGAGGGGAGGTGTGGGGACCCCGGGCTCGAGTGTCTTTTCCCCACAGAGGGCCCACAGGGGTTCTGAGGTCTCCAGTCAACCAGCAGGTTGACACCCAGGGCAGGGGGGACGCCTACCGTGCCATGGGACGCCCCCACGGCCACTCGTCAGGTCCAGAGACCGCCTCCCGAGGGGCCCACCTGAGGCTAGTCTCCTGCTCAGCGCCCTTCCGCTCGGAGTCCTGGAGCGCCTGCTTCCTCCGGATCTGGGTCAGGGCCTCCCGGACTTCCACCAGCCTGGCACATAAGAGGCACCTCTGCCTGGAGCCTGGGGCCCACCCACCCCCTCCTGGCAGCCAGGAGCAGGCTGGGCAGCCTTCGGGGTGGGGGCCTGGCCAAGCCTCAGCCCCCTTCCCGGGCTCCGGGGCTCCCGGGCTCTAGCAACCAGGCCTTCTCGAGTGGAGCTGCGGGCGGATTTGCTAACCTGAGCAAGACGCCACGTTGGAGGGAACCAAAGCCCGGGGCTGGGGCCAGCGCTGGCCAGGCATCAGTGGCTGCTTCCCCAAAGCCCCTCTTCCTCCCCCAGGCCTGCTCCGTGAGTGGGGGGTACGGGGGGTGGTACCTCTTGTCCAGAGCCTGCATCTGATTCTGCTGCTGTGGGCCAGGGAGCTGTGAGGCAGAGATGTGGGCTGAGTGCAGCAGGTGCCTCGGAGCTGGACCCCGGGGGTTGTCGGGGTGTTGGGACTGGGCTGAGTGGGGCTCAGGATCCAGGGAGGCGCTGCCCCCAGGCCTCGGGACACGCCCCACCTGGACGGCTTCCTTCTCGGGGGCTGAAACCGCCTGCCGCGCCTCCAGCTGCAGCCTCTTCAGCTGTGCGTCCTGCAGCTGCAGGCAGGCCCGCACCTGCAGCAGCTCCCGCAGCAGGCTCAGCGTGGCATGATCGCAGCGGGCCCTGTGTCCCCGCAGGGACGCCACCTCGGCCTGCAGGCCAGCCACCCTGCAGGGCGAGGAGCAGGCTGAGTCGGCTGTCTGTGTGGGGCAGCAGTCCTGACTGTGAGGCTCCCCCACCTGCCCCAGAGGCTCACCACTTCTTCAGCTGCTTCCAGTGCTTCGGGGTGCCCTGCTCTGGGTTGGATGCATCGGACGGCAGGTGGCTGCACGCATCCTTCTCCGAGACCTCCTCTGGGCTCAGGGACTCAGGGCTGGCCAACTCTTCCTCCAGGAGCCCCAGGTCCTCCGGGGCGATGGTGCTCAGCTGGGAGGGCGGTGAGGCCTCGGATGAGGGGCTGCTGTCTGTCCGCTCTATGAGAAGGTAGCTTGGGGTTCGCCTTTGGGGCTGACGGGGGAGTTGCTCCCAGATGGACCCCAGACCCTGCCGCAGGCACCCACTGTGCTCACCATGGCTCATCCCGCTGGGCCACACAGGAAGGGCTCACCGAGGGCCCAGGGAGGGCTCGGCTCTCGCCGTCCACACAGGAAGCTCAGGCTCAGAGAGGTCCAGGCCCCACCTGAGGACACACAGCGCTGGACAGCAAGAGCGGGACGGTGCCTGCCAGCCCAAGGGCAGCCTGGGCTGTGAGGGGACCTGGGGGTCTCACGGGGCACAGAAGCTCTCACCTGGGGGTCCCCCCAGCTCCAGCCGCAACTCAGAGCTTCATCTGCAGCCCACTTGTTGTCGGCCTGCTGCCAGGAGGCCTGGGCCTCGCGCCCCACAGCGGCCCAGAGTCGGCCCCGGGCGTGGGGGTGAAGGGTGGTGGGGGGACGGTGGGGAGTCAGAGCCGGAAGCTCTGGGGTTGGGGGAGCACGTGGGGCGCAAAGAGGCTGCCCTGACCTCACATCCCTCCTTCCGGGACAAAACCAAGGTTGGAGGGCAGCAGGGCTCTGCCGGAACCTTCTCCTCAGCAGAACCTCCTGACTTCACGGCCCAACTGCCAGTGGAACCCGAGCCCTCAGCTTCCCTGTCCCAGTGAGGCTGCCCAAACTGCCCACTCTTGGACGGCCCTGAGGGGACGCCCCTCTGCCAGTCGGGGGAGTGGCTGCCGGCCGCTGGGTCAGCCCGGGAGCCCCTAGCCTGGTGGGAAGGGTGGCCTGGAAGCGATCACCCACCCTCTGGCCAGGGAGCCCAAGCGGGTAGGCTGGAGGCCGGGGCCATACCGAGCACAGGTGGGCGGCCAGGCAGGGGGCAACGGGGGCAATGGGGTGGGGTCGGGGCAGGCCACCCGGAGGGCGCGGCCGTAGGGGAGGCGCAGCCCCGCGAGGAAGGGCAGGCCGAGTGAACCTGCAGCCTGCTCTAAGGGGATAACTAACAGGCCCCCGGCCCCTCACTCGACGTCAACGCCCGGCGGTGGGGCGGTGCCCGCGCTCTCCTCGCGCCTCGGCCTGCAACCCGGTGCTGGGGGTGCCGCATCAGGCTTCAGGCCCGTGTGGACACTCGGGGCCCCTCACACCACCCAGGTGGTCCCCCTCCCACTGTTGCCAGACCTGCCCACGAGGGATCGGGGGCTTCCCTGTGACAAGGTGTCTGTGTCAAAGGGGACCCCTCCCCAGGGAGCCCGACACCCTGCGGCCACATCACACACCCTGGAGGCCGGCAGGTGAGGGACAGGGTGGCACTGAGGGGCGGCACCCTGACCGAGCAGCCATGGCCTAGGGGCCCCCATGTGTGGGGAGCGGGGCCGTGGTCAGGAGGCAGGAGGGAAGACCGCCTTCTCCAAGGGCTCTGTGATGTTCCCAAGAGCCAACGTGGACGAGGATGTGGTGGCCGGGGCCCACCCTCCCTGGGGCATAGGGTGGCCCCAGACACTTCCCCATCCAGCGGTCTCTGAGCCCCTCACCTGCATCCCCCACTCAAGAGGAGTCCCCGCTGGGGTATCCCCCACCTCCACCCCTGTGAGCCGGTGAATCCTGGGTGCTAGATCAGGGTCCACACTGGGGGGGATAAGGAGCTGACACCACTCATCAGTACCATTCCTTTATTTCTCCCATTCAGATCCCCACACTTGGACGCCCATGCCCACCACAGAGCACTTCCCCACCAGGAAAAGAGCCACCTTCCGAGGCCCCACCCCCTTAAAAGGAGCTGAAACCCAGCTGGAGTGCCCACCCACCTATCACAGAGCCATCCATAGCTACCATCAGAGTGGGCCAGGGACGCCAGTCCCTGCAGAATAAAGGTCCTGTGGCTCTCAGGGACACAGTATCCCAGCTCTGGGCCTGCCCAGCCTGGGAAGGGTGCGTCCCTGCTCTGGGCTCGCCGACTCATCCCAGAAATCCCCTGTCCCAGATACCGGAAGCAGAGCTGCTACCGAGTATCGCTCAGGGCCACTGGGGTTCCGTGCGCCAAGATCCGCCTTCCCAGCGGCGTCCACAGGGGCGTGGTGAGGCGTGGTTGGACTCGGGGGTCCAGGCCTGCAGGAGGGTCTCAGCTCTCCCCCTGGGCCCAGACCCTGGCGCAAAGCCCACAGCACTGAGGGGGGCGAGGCCGGGGCTGCAGAGGTGTGTCTGGGAGTCAGGCTCTGGGGCCTGCGCTCCAGGATGGTCCCGCTCCCCGAGCCCTCGCCTCTGTGCCTGAAGCTCAGGTCTCTGCCCAGACCCAAAACCTGACGGCCACCAACCAAGCCGAGGCCTGAGGGCCAGGGCCAGGGGCGTCCGCTGCAGCCGCTGGCAGCGCGCAGGGTGCAGGCCTAGGAGCCAGCCCATCGTGGGGCTGCAGCACTCGGACCCAGGGGCCCCTGCTCGCCAGCTGTCCCCTCGCACACACGTGTGCTCATGGGCTCTTGGGAAGACAGCAGCAGTTGCACAGATTCCTGAAGAACCAGGAACAGGAGGCTGGGTGTGGGATTCCCGGGGTGAGGTTGGGGGATGGGACACTGAGAACAGAGCGCCCACGTGCGCCACACGCTGGCCGGGCCATCCCCAACGCCTCGTGGTCGCTGGATCTGCTGCCAGGGAGTGAGGCGGGGGCCCTGGGGGAGGTGCGGGCTCCAGGGCCTCACGTCTGGGCCAGAGAGAGCTCCTCCAGGCCCCCCTTTCCAAGCCGGTACCTGGCCAGGTCCTTCCTGGTCACCATCCCGACCACCTGAGGGAGCAGAGCTGGGTCATGAGGCACAGTGTCCCCTCCGTGGATGCCCCTACCCTGGGGATGGCACAGCCTGGGGGAGCCCTGGGGGCGGGCAGGCAGGCCAGGGGCAGCGGGCCCCCCTCACCTGATTGCAATTGTCCACTACCACCAGGTGCCGGAGGCCCAGGGCCCGGAACAGCTTGAACACCCGTGGGAGCGACGCCTCCTGCAACATGGACACGGCCTCAGCTCACCCGCCAGCCCTGCCCCACCCAGGAGGGGACGGGGCAGGATCCCCCAGCAGTACCTGGGGCACCGTGTAGGGTGAGGGATTCATGAACTCGGACAGGTCCATGGTGCACTCCCGCTCGTCCTGCGACACGTGGATGGACTGGATTGGGGGGAAGCGCGGGTAGGCATCGCGGAAGTCCTTCAGCCGCAGCCGGCGTCGCAGCAGGCCCATGCTGGAGCGCTCCACGAACACCTGCAGGAGGCGGGGTGGACGGTGGGGTGGGCGTCAGGCACTGAAGGCTGAGCTCAGGGCCCTGCCCGGCTCCCAGGCCACCTGATGCCCTACCTTGTGCTTCAGCAGGACGATGAGCTGCGAGCGCAGGATCAAGCCCTGGAGCCGAGCTGGCTGCACGAGAGACATCGCGTCTGCAGGAGCCCCGGGACCCACCCTGCCGTCTGGGCTGCCGGCTGCCAGTGCCAGGACAACTGGGGGCTCCAGCCAGGCTCCCAGGTGATGCCGGCAGCCCACGGGCACTAGCCATGCTGCAGGCACTTCCCCGGGCAGGCTTACTGGTCCCCAAATGCCAGAAAAGGTGGCAGGACCCAGAGCAAGAGGTGCTGAGAGATCGTTGTGTTTGTGGGGGCAAGCAGCAGACCCTAGCTCCTGGCCCCGATGCCGGAGGCAGCACGGCTGCATGTCCTGTCATGACCCTGACAGTCACAGCCCTGACTCCCCAGCTAGCGGTACAGCCTGGGGTAGGACAAGACGCTAGAGTGCTTCAGTAACCACCCACACTGCGGAAACTGCGCTCATGGGCATGGCAGTGTGAGCAGTGGCTTCTACCAGAAACCCCAGAGCAAGACACCCCCCTTCATGGGAGCCCACCCCCACTCGCCGCTCTGGCCAGCACAGGTGGCAGCCCAGCCTTCCACAGGGGTCAGTACCTGCGTGCCGTCAGCATCCTCCACCACGGGGAAGCCGTTGTGGTTGGACGCCGTGCTGCTCAGCACGTCCACGATGACGCCCACCTTCTCCCTCCTCCGCAGGCAGGTGACTGGTGTGCTCATCACCTCCCTGGGGAAGAGCCACGCCGTGACCCACCGCGTGGCTGACAAGGCCTCCCAGGGCGTCCAGCACCCGCCCAGCCTGCCGGCCTGCCCGGAGCGTACCTGGCGGTGAGTGAGTGCGAGGTGACGGGGGCCTCCCAGTGCAGGAAGGGCACGCTCTGCAGCTGGATGTGCATGTCGTACAGGCCCTGGGGAGAGCAGGCGCAGCCATGCACGAGGCTGCTGGGGGCTGCCCCCATGGGCCCACCCTCACCGCGGCCGCCGACCCTCGGTTACCCTGCCACACCTCAATAAAGACATCCCCCACAATCTTGGCGGTCATGAGCACCAGCATGATGGGGAAGCCGTAGGTCACGTTGCTGGTGGCCTCCATCATGATGACCGTCAGGCTCAGCGTCATCCTCACGATCCCACCTGCCCGGGGGAGTGGGAGGGCGAGACTGGGCGGGTGGGGCACCAGCCCCTGACAGTCCCCTGTGCAACACCCCGCCGTCCATCCAACCCCGTGGCCTGGCCCCCAGGCAGCACCAGATGGGGGTGGGGGAGGTGGGGGCCCTCCCAATCTCAGGACACCCACGTGGTGGCCAGCACTCACCCAGCTGGGCAGCAGCTCCCATTAGGGCATACTTGCCAGGGTCCGCCCAGACCTGCAGGGAAGACACAGGGTGCTGAGGGGCGTGGCAGTCCCGACCCAAACCCACCTAGGCCGCACTGACCACACTGCCCAGGAGCGAGTCCACGAGAGCGTCACCTGAGTCTGTGAACACGCTCACCATGCCTGCCCAGAGACAAATGAACCTGGTCGCCTGAGAGACGGGCATGCGCTATGCTGGGGTGGGGCCGGGTGTGGGCAGGAGTCCATGCACAAATACCTGGGCCACACCAGGAAGAGGAGAAAGGAGTGAAAACCTAACTTGTGCCACCGCACAGGCGAGCTGTGAAAACACGACGCTCACGATGGCCTGCCTGCACAGACGGATCACTGCAATAGCCAGCAGAGGCATGTCCACGGAGGCAGAAAGCTGACCAGGGCTGCCGGGGGCGGGGACACAAACGTGACTGCCTAATGCGGACAGGTGTCCTTCTGGGGTAACAAGAACACCCTGGAACTTGGTGGTGGTTGTGGTCACACAGCTCTGCAACACGCTGAAGAGCTACCCAACCCTTCACTTCCACAAAGTAGGAGTTTACAGTATGAAAGTCACCATGATGAAAGTCAAAACTGTGTCTGGAAGGAAACCTGGGACAACGACCTGAACCTGGTGAGGGGAGGCTCACTGTACTCCTCTGACGGCTTTTTAAGGTCTTGTCTGAACGACCACGATACAGCTTGGAAGGTCCACAGGATGAAGGCCAAGCCAGCCAGAGGCAGGCGGGAGGCAAGCAGGAGGCAGCGCCAGGGCTGAGGCCTGAGCTCCGCACCCCCAGACCCCGCCCCTCAACCCTGGACTCCTGAGCCCACTGAGCTCTCCCAGGGCTCCGGGTCCGACTGCGGCTCGGCGGACCCGCACTCACCGCGGCCCCCGTGATGTAGGACAGGGAGATGCCGAAGAGCCTGCCCCAGGCGGCCCCAATAAGCAGGGACGGAATGAAGACGCCGGCCGACACCGTGAGCCCATAGGTCCAGCAGGCCAAGAAGAAGTAGACCAGGGTGAACAGGCCGAGCGTCACGGGGTTGTAGGAGCCTGTGAACAGGGCACTGGCCAGGGCCTGCCATGCGGACTCAACCCTGCATGCTGCTGCCTGCCCAGTGGCCTGGCTAAGCCCCCAGTCACAGCCCACTCCCCGAGCCTCCCCGTCCTCAGAAGCCTGGTGCAGGGTCTCAGGGCCCGGCCCTCAGGCGCCAGCCTGGCTGCCCAAGGGGCGTGCAGAGGGGAGTGGGGACCCTGGGCTGCCACTGAAGGTGGGCAACAGCCAGAGCCGAGGCAGAGGGCTTGCAGACAGGCGCCAAGCGGTCAGGACAGCCCCTCACCCCCGGGGAACCGAGACCGCTGAACTGGAAGCAGGTCTGTGTCCAGCCTGAGCCCATCTGTCATCAGGAACACAAGACTGTGCGAGGCTCCGGTGCCAGAGAGCACATCCCCAAGCTGTCTTCTGACCAATTGACCCTTGTGGGCAGCGGCCAGGAGGGAAGCCCACCCTGGAAGGCGAGCCCGTCTGAACGAAGGACAGGACGGCCTCCAGGAAGAGAAGCAGACAGCGTAGGGAGCCTGGCCGGGCCCCCGGGCACTGGCTGCCAGCTGCAGGCCCTGATACAGCCAGCCCTGCAGCCCAGGGCAGAGGGCACAGGCCCACGTGGGGACAGGTAAACGACAGCTTGGAGCAGGAGCAAGCACCTGGGGGGTCGTGGAAAAGGCTGACCACGCTCTTCTCCGGGGTGTTGAAGAAGGCCGCAGCCATCGAGTTGTACTCGCCATCAGCACAGAAGAGCTGCAAGGGGTGAGAGTGGACGGGCCAGTGGGACGCGGTGGTCCCGGGCTGGACAGCGTCAGGCACAAGCACACATGGGGATCCAGCTGTGGTCTTGGAGAGGAGGCGGGGCCCGGGAGCTCGTGTCAGGAGCAGGCTCCCATGGTGCCTGGGTGGACGTCGGTGCCTGGCGTGTGCCAGGCCCAGCCCTCAGCCTGAGCAAGACTGCATGCCCCTGGAGGCCTTAACGCGAGCGGGGGCTCCCAGCGGAGTGGCGCGTGTCCACCCCATGGCCCCAGCTTCGGGCCTAGACAGGCCTGTGTGTGTGTACTCCCCCTGGGTAACCGGCAAACAGCTCCCGTCTATGAAGGAGCCTGCTCTGGACGTTTCCCGTACACAGAACCATGCCACGTGTGGCCCTGTCTGGCTTCTCTGACGCAGCAATGTGGGAGCGTCTGTCAGAGCTCAGCCCTCTCCACAGTGAGGGGACCCACTGTGTGTGTGAACCACCCAGTCCCTGCTTGTTGTGGGCGGGCACTGGGGCTGTGGTGAAACCTGCCATGGTGAGCGTGGGCACACAGGTCTTCCCTGCACGCCCACCACCCCACCTTGCAGACGCCATCAGCCCACCACTCCAGGAGGCCAGGTGAGACCCAGGCTGCGGTGCCCGCCCTCGTCTGGGGGCTTGCTGTGCCCCACCTCCCCCGGCTGCCTACCTGGAGGGGGTAAGACACGGAGCTCCCCCGCAGGGGCTGACAGTCCCGAGACGAGTAGATGAGCACAAAGGCGGCCGTGGCGGTGACGGCGGCGACCAGCGTGGCCTCGACCACCTGGAGGCAGGGCCGGTGGACGTACCTGGAGCGCACAGCCAGGCCAAGTGTGGGATGGCCAGTGGCCAGGGCAACGGGGCCCGCCACTCAGGAAGGCCGTCCTGGACGCCGCACCCATCTGCCTGCCCCCCACCAGGCTTCCTCCTGCTCGTCTGCCTCCCGGAGTGAAAGAGTGAGAAGAAAGAAGGCCAAGACTCCGCCTCGGCCGCAAACACCAGAGGTCCCCAAGAAGGCTCTCCCAGCGACGCACCTCTGTTGGACCATGTGCACCCGGTGGACGCCCCTGCAAACCTCCAAGGCTGACGCGGGGCCCGACGCGCCTTCTGCCAGGCCACACGCGCCCCGCCGCGTGGGGAGAAGCGCACTGGGTACGGGGCTGCCGCGTGGCGAGAGCCCAGAGTGGGACTCTTTCTAGCGACCCCGTGCGGCCACACTTCTCCAAACTGATTACTCACCTAATTCGAAACATTGTCAGCCAGTAATTCAAGGCGTTGAACACAGCTCCGAGAATGCCCCCTGGGATGAGGAAGGAGCAAGTAGGTGTGTGGGACTCAGGGAAGGCTGCCAGGTGGCAGGGGGCCGGAGGGGATGCCCGAGGATGGAGGGCCCACCCAAGAACTGAGTGAGAAAGCTGAGGCGCTGTCCCCAGCCAAGCGGAGCTCCGTCCCCCAGGGTGGGCTTCCCCCGCCACCCAGGACAGCCAGCAGGGGTGGGACCATGAGCTTCTCTGGCTCCTGCAGCTGGGCCAGGCCTGAAGCCTGTGGCCGTCCTTACCCACCACGCCCATGGCGATGAAGATGGGGATCTCGTGGATCACGTACACCATGGTCTACGTGGAAAGGGAAGAGCAAGCGTCCATGAGCAAACCACTGGCCCCCACGGAGACGAGGCTGGGCATGCCCGGGGGCCCTGTGCCTCTCCACAGGGTGCAGACCGCAGGAGAGGAAACCCGGGCACTTGGCAGACCAGACTGCCTGCCTCCTAACAGGGAGGCTCTGGGGACGGCCTAGGCTTTTGCAAATGGGGAAGTGAGGAAACATGAAAGAGGGAGAGGACGCTGGTGACCCACCCACCAGCAGCCCACCCACAGGCAAGGGCCGGCCACTGAGGACCTCTCGGCCTCCAGGAGCCACTGCGGGGCACTGGCCATCAGCCTCAGTGATGCTGCCCGACAGTCTGTGGGCGCCTGAGCCCGGCTGAAGCACTGCTGGCTGATGGGCGCCCCACCTGCACGGCCAAGCGAGACATCCCCTCCCAGGGCAGCTCCAGCTCCAGCTGCAGCCCCAGCCCCACAGACAAGGGCTCCCCCATAGCTGCTCGGGCTGAGCCTCGAGTACACAGCCTGGCCCCCTCGAAGGAAGGCTGCAGGGCAAAGGGCACCGCAGCGAGAACCTCAGTATCAAATCTTCCAAAGTTGATGAGCCCAGGGCTGGACAGGTCCCATGCATTCCCGTGGTAAATGCTCAGGACAAAGTTCAAGGTGAAGGTGGAGATCATGGAGGCAAAGAACTGCAGGTGGAGAGATGCACGCTGTCAGCGCCAACATGTCGCAGCAGCGGCACACGGCTGAGCCCCAGCGGGGTATGGTGGGGAGGGACCGGGCTGAGAGCTGCCCAGCCTCAGGAGGGGGCCGTGCCCGCACTCACGATTCTCCACGTCAGGAACTGGTTCCAGAAGGACGCACCTTCCTCCAAGCTGAACAGCACCCCACCTGGAAGAGCAGCCGCCAGCCCTGAGGTGCCCACCCCACCAGACAGCCCTGCACCCACAGCCACCCCCGCCCCCACCCCCAGGGCACCCGGCCCATGGCAGAGGGCCATCAGGGCTCTCGGGAGGCCCGCCCCACGCCCTCAGCAGCCGAGTCCCCAACACCAAGACCCTCCCTCCCCACAGCAGGGGCTGGCAGTCACCCCTCCTCACCCACAGGGGCCCCGAAGGCAGCGGACACTCCAGCTGCAGCTCCTGCCGAGACGAAGTCCCGCTTCTCTGTGTCTCTGCGAAAGTACTCAAAGATCTGGGCCAGGACAACAGAGAGGCCTCAGGCTGGGCCTCTGACGGCACTTCTCTCAGACTGGGGGAGGGGGCCCAGAGTGAGCGGGAGGAGAGGGGTGACGGAGGGGAGAAGAGAGGGGAAAGGGACCCAAAGTGAGGGAGAGGGGGAGGAAGGGAAGGGGGAGGGGAGCGGAGGGGCTCAGCCATGGGGTCAGCTGGCAGGACTGCAGAGTGGGGTCTCGGGCAGCCTCCTTGCCCACTGACGTCCAGAGAAAACCGCCCACTCCGGCAGTGACCACACGCTGTGGTCTTTGCAGGAAGGACCAGCCCGCACATGTGACCTTCCCGAGCTCTCTGGGCCACATTCCTATGGACACTTCTCAGAGCTACAGGCTGTTTCCACGCAGACACACAGCCCCGTGTGGAGCACCAAGCGACTGCACGCCCCACGGACCAGAGGCTAAGGCGATGGTGCTGCAGGGGAGGTGGGCCCGGCCTGGGCTGTGGCCTTGGGCACACGGGGGACTCACCTTGAAGTCCCGCTTCAGCGATGTGGACCTGCCCTGGGAGATGCCCGCGGCGATCACCGAGCCCGAGTGGATCATTGGCCCTTCCTGGAAGGCAAAGACAGCGTGCTCTGGAGGTCAGCCCACCCCCATGGCCCCGGGGCAGGGGCAGGGGCGGGGGCGTAGGCTGGGGTGGCTGCATTCTGTTACCTTCCCCACGGCCAGTCCCCCCACCACCGACAGGATCACGCCAGACACTTTAATCACCAGGGTCTGGAACACAAAGGAAAAGATGCCAAAACTGATTAGAGGCCACACGTGGTCAAGAACCCAAGCGACAAACTGCACAGAGAGGAACCTCATCGTGACCCCCAGTAGGCAGAAGGCCAAACGGCGGCCAGCATCCAGGGATGTGGGCTCGAGGCCCGCATTCCCCTGCCGCCCGTCTCCTCGGACCTTCCATCCCAGGCACTCACATCCACACAGGAGACACACAGAGCAGCTGTCGCTCCGTCCTCGGGCTTTGCTCTCTGCTCCCGAGAGGGACCAGACACCCCACTCCCTGGAACACCCCGTCCCCAGAAAGGGCAGGAGAGACATCGCCAGCAAACCCCCGGCCCAGGTCCACCAACCACCCCCTGAAAGTGCCCAGGAGTTGTCGTCCAAAGAAAGCTCCCATAAACCTGCCAACACGTCCACACAGAGGTGTGTCAGCAGCAGACAGCGCGGGTCTGGGCAAATGTCAGAGGCGAACGCGGGCAAACATAACACTCCTAAGTCGGCACGGACACATCCTGGGCTGAGCCCCGAGCCCCCAGGGGCCGCCTCGCACCTCACCTTGAGCCTGACCACGTGGGGGATCTTCACCCCGTTGAGGAAGCACTTGATCTGGGGGATCCCGCTGCCAGCGGCGACCGGCTGGAAGGAGAGGCGGCACTGAGCCTGCAGGCAGGGCGAGCCGCTGCCGCTGCCACCACACGCCCAAGAGGATGTGCCTGGTGGGGCCCAGGCCACCGGGGGAGGCGGCTGCTCGCCTCTCCTGCTCCCACGCAGAGTGACCACTGAGGGGAGCAAACGCCATGGGCATGGTGGTCCCGGTGGCCCTCTGGGCAGGAGGGGGCTCCTAGGACAGGGGGCCTGCTGAGGTGCCCGCACTCCTGCACGCCCGGGGGACCCTGGCTGCGCCCAGACGCTTCCGGACACGGCCCCCGCCTTCCCTCAATGCCCCCACAGGAAGGAGCGAAAGGGCACGGGGAGGAAAGTGGTCCCGGGGCACATGACCCCTTGGTGGGGCCCTCCACCGGCAGACCTTCGGGCCGGGCTGCGGGGCCCGCCTACCTCTACGAAAGCAACAATGGCGGAGCCGAGGAGCACGAAGGCAGCGTTGAGCGCGGCCCACAGCAGGAGGGAGAAGGACAGCCCGCCGCGCTCGGTGAACCTGTCGATGTCTGCGGCTGTCAAGGGCCACGTGCTGTGGGGTCTCGGGGCACCACGTCCCCGGGGCTGCGCTCTGGCCTCCGGGACACGGAATGGGCATCTCGGGGCCAGCGCACAGCCCCGCCCCAGACACGAAGCCCCGCCCAGTCATGCTCCCCCGTCCACAGCAGAGCACGGCAGGGGCCCTCCTGCAAGTCTGCCGGCTTCCAGTGACCACGGACAGAGGATACTGTCCTTGACGAGCCTGTACTTGAGGCCGGCCAGCTTCTCCACCACGATGTCGATGAAGCAGGCCACAAGGCCCGTGAGGATGCCCACCATGGCGCAGATGACCCAGCGCTTGATTTCCACTGTCCGGAAGGCCTGCGGGCCGTCATGGGTGGGCGTGGTCATCAGGGGCCACTCTGTGACCTCCATCGTGCACAGGCTCACCCTGCGGGCCCCCAGACCCTGAAGAGCAGCCCTAGTGGCGTCTCAGAGGCCACGGAGCCCTGGGGGATGGACCCCCAACCAGGGCGAAACTGGATGCTGATGTTCCAGCCGCCATTCGAGAACACCCTCCTCAGAGGTGACAGCTTGACTCTGGCGTGGGCACCTGGGCCCAGCCGCAGGCAGCGCTCACCACAGGACGCCAGGTGGGGCCGGGGCGGGGAGGAGACGGAGGGAGGTGGCAGCGTCTCAGACAGACAGATGGACAGACGGACACACACACAGACACACAGATACACAGACAGACTCAGACAGACACACACAGAGATACATAGACAAAGACACACAGATGCAGATGACAGACACAGAAACACAGACACAGACGCAGAGAGACACATAGGCACACACACACAGACACTCCCCCACCCCCCGCGGGCTCACCGTGTGGTTGATACGTCGCTCCTCCTCCAGGAACAGCTGGTTCTCACTGTTGTCGTAGTCCAGGCTCTGCAGACCAGGTGGCAGACAGCAGTGAGCGACCCTGGCCCGCGGGTGCAGGGCGGCCATGCTGGGGGAGGGCGGGGCGCGGGGGGCCCACCTCGTACTTGAGGGACAGCAGCTTCTCGTTGTGTGGGATCTCCCTGGGGAAGGGGTGCGGGGGGTCCATGTCCTGCGGGGAACAGGCAGATCCTGGCAACCCGGCACGTGTCGGGACGCAGTAGCAAGAGGAGGTGGCCGTGCCCGCGTGCCCCGCGGGGCAGCGATTCTAAGCCCAAGGCCAGGCCAGGCACATGGCAGGGGGCAGAGACGCAGAACCTCAACAGGAGGTAGGCGGCCAGGTCCTGCGACACCTGCCAGGTGGGTTATTCCAGGAACCAAGATGGCCTGGCCCCGAAAAGCAAGATGGAAGGTGTCTGTGGCACGATGGGACACCCGCTGTGGGCGCTCGTCCGCGTTCTGGTTCTGGCCCCAGACACCTGGCTTCTCTGAGTGATGATGGAGTCTGGGCTGTGAGACGGCCGGGCTGGGACTAGAAAACCATTGTAGGACCAGTGGGCTGGAGATGCAGCTGATCTCCAACAGGCAGGGGTCAACCAGTCCTGCTCACGTGATGGACCTTCACTCAAACCCCATGCGGAGGGGTCAGGGAGCTTCTGGCTGGTGAACGTGGAGGGCTGGGAGGGGGCTCCCGGGGAGGGTGTGGGGCTCCACACCCCTTCCCACACCTTCCCTGGGCATCTCCCCCATCTGGCTGTTCCTGAGTTGTGTCCTTTGTGGTAAACCAGTAACATAAGCAAAGTGCTCCCCTGAGTTCTGCGAGTCATTCTGGCAAGTTATGGAACCAAGAAGGGATCGTGGGAACCCTGATTTACACTGGTCAATGGAAGCACAGGTGACGGCCTGGACCGGTGTGGGAGGGGGTTGTTTCATGGGACCAAGCCCCTCAGCCTGTGGGTCTGTGATGCAGTTAGGGTCAGAAGGAACTGACCTGCAGAACACTCAGGGGGTGTCTGGACAATCAGAAGGTGACTTGGTGTAAAAGTAGAAACAGTTCAATACTGTTTCAATAAAGGACCAAATCCACAGAGAACACCTCAAAGACACAGAAAAAACGACAGAACTCAACAGAAGACCTCGGGGGCCCTTCCCCACTTGATCATGCTGCCTGTGAAGACCCACACACAACAGCACGCTCAGGGGTGAGAGACTGAGACTCGTCCTCTGAGACCAGGACAGGATGAGGATGCCTGCTCGGGCACCTCTGCTCAGCTCAGTCCTGGAGGCGCTTACCAGGGCCATCAGGCAAGAGAGAAAGAGAAAGGCACTCAGGTCAGGAAGGAAGAAGTGAAACTCTTCTTTGCAGATGACATGGTCTGATATGTAGAAAACCCCAGAAAGTATACTCTTAAAAAAACATATTTCCATGTTCCTGCAATGAACAATCCAAAGAGAAATTAAGAAAACAACTGCATTTACTGTAGTATAAAAAATAAGACTCTACAAAATAAAACTTATTCCTAGAAAGCACTTAACAAAGGAAGTGAAGATCTGTACGCTAGGAACTATGACCCATTGTTTAAAAAGAAAACAGAAGACCTAAACAAATGAGAAGCTATGCTGAGCCTGTGGAGCGGAAGACTAGACGTTAAGAGGCGACGCCGCCTCTGTCTAGACTCCGGCAGGAGCTTCTGAAGAAACTGATGAGCTGAGCCTGAACCCCACATGGAAACACACAAGGGATCTTGAACAGCCAAAACCTCTTTCAGGAAATGAACAAAGTGGGATGACTCAAACTTCCTATTTCTGAAACTTCCTACAAAGCTACAGGCGTCAGGGGAGTGTCGCCCAGGCACACGGACGGGCTAAGAGCCCAGAAACAATCCCGTCACAGCAACTGACCTTCAACGATGGTGCCGAGACAACTCAACAGGGAAAGCACTATCTTTTTAGGAAGCGGTGCTGGGAAAACTGGGCAACCACGTGCAAAGAATGAAGCTGGACCCTTATCTTACATCATGGACAAAACGAGTGAAAAGCGGGTCAAAGATCTAAACTGCAGAACATGAAAGACGGGAGTGAATGCTTATGACCTTGGCCTGGGTGGTGGTTTCTTACCTATCACACCCAAAGCACAAGCAACAAAAAACAAACCAAATGGACTCCGTCAAAATTAGCAGTGTTTGTGCTTCAAAGGACACCAGCAGAAAGTGAGGAGACCAGTGATGGGCCAGGAGGAAATTCCTGCAGATCCTGCAACTGACGAACAAGGTGTGTCTGCAGTGTACAAAGACCTCTCAGAACTCAGTCACAGAAACAGAAACCACCTGGTTAAGAAATATGACAGGACCCAGAAGTCCTCCAAAAGACACGAAGGCCGTGCAGTGCCAGCAGCCTCCGGGGGAGCCAGGCTGACTCCCGAGGGGGTCAACTGCACGTCTGGGGAGGGGTCTCAGGGAAATGCTGGAAACTGCTGGGTTCTTCAACCCCTGAAACAGGGGCAGGAGAAGTGACACCACCCAGGTCCAAGGGCCCAGCACCCTGAGATGCCCTCCCCCGGGCCAGCACGGACCCCGTGCCTGCCTCTCCCGGGCCACACACAGCAGCTCGCTCCTGAAACGTGTGCCCCCACCTGTGCTCATCATCTCGGCCTTGGGGACGGGGTCCCGCAGGGCAGCCCCCCCCCGGTGGCCCCAGTCTGCACGGCACTGTCACCGCCTGCCATCCTCCCATTTGGCGTTCTCCGTCTGCCCTCTGCCAGGCTGCGGCTCCACAGAGTGGGCCTGGCTGTCTGGGGCGGGACGGGAAGGGGCCTGGTTGAGCAGGATCCCACTCACAGGGTCCAGAAGCTCATCGTCCAGCTCCACGCTGCTCAACTGTCCGATCCGGAAGAATGCCGAGTGTGGTGACTGGAAGCACAAGAGAACCACAGGCCACTCAGCTGCGGGCCGGGCTGCACCGGCATCACCCCCGGCCCCGGCCCCAGCGTCCTGGCCTCCTCGGGGGAGCAAAGACCCACACCCGCATGTGGGAGACGCCAGTGGGGCCGGCGCTGCCCCCAGGCCCGGTCCCGCAGCCTGTCCCATCCTCGGGGTCCTCCTGGGCCGCCCCTCCTGTCCTGGGAAACCCAGGGGATCGAGCCCCTCCTCCAGGAGCCCTTCATCCCACAACCCCCGCCACCCGCAGAGGCCCCATCTCTGTCCCCCCATCACGACATGAGCCGCTCCACTAGGTGGGCCCGTCACAGGCCTCCCCACGACCACCCCACCCAGACTCGCAGTCAGAGAAGCGTCCTTTCTGGGGCAGGACATTCTGAAGCAAGGTGCGCTCCTGGGCCCAGCACAGGTCAATCGCAGAGGACAGTCACCCTGGCACGTGCCCACCCTCACACCCAGCGCCGGGCACAGCACATGTGAGCACCGAGAAACAAAGCACAGGCCGCCCACAGGCGCACCTCCGGCAACGAGCCCCCTGCAGGACAGAGGGACACAGTGTTAAGTGCGACCCGGGGCGCCCGGCACGCTCGGGCGCCCTGCCTCTCCTCTGCAAGAACCACGAAGCACTTCAGAACAAGGGCCGCAGGCCCGCCACGCGGGAGCCCAGAGCACACGGGGACTCCAGCAGGAAGGCGTGGACTCAGCAGCACGCCCAGCCGCCAGCAGTGCTGGCCCCATGCTGAGACCACAGCTGCGGAGGCCGGGGCAGAGAAACGTTCTCTCAGCTCTGTGGACCCAAGTGCTGGCAGGGAGCACGCCCGCGCAGGGTCGGGGACAACGGCCCTGCCCCCTCCCGCCTCTGGTGGCGTGGCAACCCCTCGGCTGTGGTCACATCACGCCAACCTCTGCTCAGTTGCCACCAGCCTCCTGTGTGTGGACACGGATAGGTATGCACACGTGGGTGTGCACACGCGGGGGGTGTGCACGCCTGTTTTATGTGTCCCCCTCTCCTATGAGGACACCAGCCTGACCACACTGGGACCTGACCTCAGCTGCCAAGGCCCCACACAGGCTTCAGGCTGGGGGGACCCCCTGGGGGCACTGCTCCCCCAAGACAGGTAACCTGTTAGGCGTGCTCAAGAGCCCACCATCCTGCTCCAGCCGCTTTCCTCCAAGTATAAATGGCAAACATCAGAACAATGGGAGTGAACAAAGAAACACAACTGCTTTCTTTTCTAAAAGCAATTGACAACACCCTCAAAACTGCTGACCCTGATGAGGAAGGCAGGAGGACCTCCCCCGCTGGCCCAGAAAGGACTCGACTTCATAGGCGGGGCCCGAGCTGGCTGCAGCCTGTGCTCCCCACACAGACACATGTCACCGGAGCACACACTGGGGACTTCTCTATTGAGGAGATGGGGTACAGAGACAGGCAGAGCTCAAAGTCGGATTCTGAAAGCAGCAGGAAAGACCCAGCTGCCCTCCAACCCAACAAGTGGAGCCGCGGAGCCACGCGGAGGGGGCACGCGCATCAGTGCCACCGACGGAGCGCACCACCAGTCGCTCCCGCTGAGCTGTCGGCCCACAGAGCAGCTCCCCTGCCAGCTCAACAGCCCCCGAGTGCCTGCCTGCAACTGCGCGGCCTGGGGAGAGGTGGGCACTCCCCCCCGGGAGCCGCCAGGCGAGCACATGGGGGCACCAGGGAGCTGTGGTCAGCCCCGGACGTGGGTTCCTGCAGGGATGGAGCCCCCGCTGCGGCTCCTGGCTGCACCCCCGCTTCAGCGCCCTTGGGTTTTCATCGCCTCTTCCCCAAACTCCACAGGCATCTCACAAACGGATTATCTTTTGTGATGAAAAAGCCGTTTACTGGATGTATGGTGACTTGTTCTTTCTCTTTTCTTACACCCAAGCTAACTGCTGGCGTTTCCCCAAACTGCTGATGCACACGACAACCTGGCTGAAACCTCCAGGCTTCTGAAAGGACTGAAACCTTCCACTTCATGTGGCTCCCCTGACCCGACATGCTTGGAACGCCAGTCCTGAGGGAGAGCAGGCAAGGGGTGGGCAGTGGCTGTAAGAGGCAGGATGCGGGCACGTATGCCACACGTGACGGCAGAGCGCTGTGCACACACACTGTGCCAACGTCAGCGCCGTTTCGGCATGGTACTGCCCTGGGGGTGCGGCACACAGGCCCTCTTGTACTGTCTTTTCAACTTCCTGTAAATCCACAATTAATTAAGAATTTATATGCAAATGGGACTATATCAAAGTGAACTTCCGTGCATCAAAGGAAACGATGAACAGAGGAAAAAAAACTAGCCCCACAGAATGGAACTCCTGCAGCCCGACAGCAACAAACGAGTAGACTAAGAAGACTGGCCACGGGGCTTGGGGCGTGAAGATCTAAACCACAGTGTGATGCCACCTCACACGTGTGAGGGCGGCCAGGATCGAAAATAAAGTAACAAGTGCTGGTGAGGACGTGCCGGAACCAGACCCCCTGTGCGCTGCTGCTGGGCGCGTAAAACGGAGCAGCTGATGCGGACAATAGGACAGTGGTTCCTCAAAAGATTAAAAATAGAATTACCACACGATCCAGGAATTCCACCTCTGGGTACAGACGCAAATGACGAGAACACGGGGTCTCAAAGAGGTGAGTGTACACCCACGCTCAAGCAGCATCGTTTACAGTAGCCAAGGGATGGAAGCAACCCAGCTACCCACTGGAAGATGCGTGTACAAGCCTAATGTCCATCCGCACAGCACAGCGTTATTCTGCCTTGGAAAGGAGGAGATCCTGTCACGTGCCACAGCACGCACAGACCTGGAGGCACCAAGAGAAAGAAGCCAGCCACAAAACAACAAACGCCGCATGACACCGCTGCTCGAGACACCACACAGACAGCAGACCGGCCTTTGCCAGGGCTGGGGAGGGCTGGGGAGTCGGGGTTCACAGGCGGCAGAGGTTTGGTCTGGGCAGACGAGAACATCCTGGACATGCTGGTGGTCTTACAAGTGGACTGTATATGCTTAGTCACGGTTAAGGTGGTTAACTGTGCTACGTACCTTTAGCATCATTAAAATAAACGGCAAACAGTTTACCGGTCTGCGCATCCCCGCCCTCTGCTTTCCAACCTCCCTCAGCCCGAAGCCCCCCGGCCCCAAGCACTGAGGACAGGCACAGGGCCTCTGTCACCAGGGGCTTAACAGTCAGAAAAACCAGGCTGCCCATAAACAAAGTCAGCGTAAACCGTGAGGAAGGCTTTGAGGGTGACGCCAGGGTCCAGTAGCGGCGGGGGAGGCGGCATCGGGCTGAGACCTGACAGAAGACACTGGGGCATGGGAACAGCCCCATCGTGGCCTCGCTGTCCGAGTACGGCCGCCTCCGCACAGGGGGCCTCCCAGACGCCCTGACCAGCTCTGGACCCACCTTGTCCTCACCTCTCCTGCACGGTTCGGCTATACCCACGTCCTCTGCCTCCCAGACTCTGAGCCGCCCGCACCAGCCCTGGGCAGGGGCTACTGCAGGCCTGGGGGAGACAGGGGAGGGAGGAGGCCTTCAGGGAGGGCACCGGGGTGGCTGGCCTGCACCCTGTGATGTGGGGCCAGAGCAGCTGGAAGGGGAGGAGGACAGCACGCGGACACCGAGGCAGGGGGACTTCCCGCTGACACTCGCCCCAGCCCAGAGCTGCTGCTGGCTCAGGCTTCCCTCTGTGAGTCCTCAGAGGCCTCCGCTTCCTGCTGCCCACCCTCTGCCCACACACATGACTATGACTTGCTGGCTGACGCCACCTCCCCTGCCCCAGGGGTGGACAGGCAGCAACTTGCCTTCACCCCACACTCTGGCACGACGGGCCGAGGACCAGAGAGAGGGAAGAGCAGTTCCAAATAGCCTGGTTCCCGAGAGATGGGGTTAAGCTCAGGGTGCCCCATAGCCCATCCTGCCTAGGACAGCCCAGAGCGTCCACCCCACAGTGCCTGGCAGGTTCCCACGCCGGGTGCACCAGACTCCGGTTGGGGATGCCCTGCAGTAAACCCTGTGGCGCTGGGCTGTCACTTCAGTTCAGACGGCCCTGTTTCGAGAACAGCTTCCAAGTGTGCTGCGGTGAACTCAGCCCACCGGTCCAGAACCGCCCCTCCTGCAAGATGGCTGGCCTTGAGGGGCTGAGTCAGCAGCAGGGGAGTTGCACCAGGAACAGCAACCCAAAGACCACCAGAGCCGAACTGCTGTTTCTAACACCCCTGGGAGTGACCAGTGTTGACCGCCTCATGATAGGTGGCTGGGGGCTGGACACAGGTGACCCTCCTTGCCAGCAAGGAGCCTGCGCACTTGTCTCTGCTGGTGCAGTGTGGAGCTCCTGCATTGATGCCTCCGGTGACCCCTAGCCTCTCCACCTGCCCACCCCAGGCTGTCTGAGCATCCTTCAAGGTTGGAGCCTCCAGCTTCCTGAGGATTCTCCACAAGTTAAAAACATCTGGAAGCCCGCAGCTGTCCCCTGCGGGTCCATCCTGGCTCCTTCCCCAGCCCCACCACCCACTCCAATTTGCTTCCCAAATGCACTCTCTTTCTCTCTCCCCTCTGTCTACTGGCCCAAGGATCATGCAGGCTTCAAGACTGGACCCAAGGTGACCTCTCCTGTCCTTGGGGCCCCTCACGCAGTCCTCCTAGAGCACTAGGCCTGTTCTTCCTGGAGTTGGAGCCAGTGGCAAGGGAGCTGCGCTATTCACCTCTGTGTGCAGCTGGGGCACACAGCAGATGCACCACACTTTATTTTCAAATTATTTAAGAGCAACCGATCACTTATCACTAAACACAAATGAAAAACAAAAAAGCTTGTAAAGGTTTTTAACAGGGGAATGAGTTTCAAGGGAAGAGTCAACAGGTTAAGAAACGGAAAAAAAAAAAAGGCCAACTCCTGTGCCTACGCTAAGCAGAACTGAGAAACCCCAGCACATTGAGTCCTGAAATAAACTCCCAATTCCATCTGGAAGCTTTCAATCACTTTACCTGTCAGCCCTTAGGGCCAGTTTCATATTTATAGTTTGTAGATTTCAGATCACTTTCTTTTAAAGAGAAGAAAAGAAACAAACATTTTGAGAAGAAAAGAACAAAACAGCCCTGTCTCCTAGCAGATCAAAAACCACTGCAAGTCAGCCTCTTTAGGTCACTTCTCATGTGGACAGACAGCACTTGAGCAGAACACCTCATTCACGGAGCATACTGTGACCCTCGCTGTCGGAGGCATCTCTGGGGGACCGGGGGACCCTAAAGATAAGTTCTAGGGGGACAGCCCCATGCTTGTGTCCTTCCTCATTAAACACCACACAAGAGTGTAAAGGACACATCTAGGACACAGTGAGAAAAAAGAAAGGGGAAGAAAAGTCACAAAACAGAGTAAGGCCGCACAATCAACTCAAAATTAACACAACACACAAGAACTGACTTAAGTGACACAAACTTCTGTGCTGACTCGCAGGGCACATTTTGACCACTTGGACTTGTCTTACTGCATCTGGCTGTGCTTGCATTCCAATGAACAGCTGTAGGAAAACCGAACGCACTTTCCTGTCATTCCTAAGATCGGCCTGAAACCGCTGCGTCTAAAGGGGGCCGGCCGAGTACCCAAGGTATTCCCACTGCAAAAGCAAACTCCGCGACCTAAGCTCTTGAAACGTCCTTCCTAGCGGATCAAAAATGACCCGGTAAAAATAGTACCTCGTATTTAATAAAACAAAACCAAAAAGTAATGGGTGACCTGAGCAGCAAACCACCCGCCTTCTATTTACAACCGCTGTGAAGCAAACAGCGAGGAAACAGCTTCGCTCTGCCGGGGCTCGACCGCAGCGGCCGGGCTCCACCGGGGATGAGGGGCCGGCCCCGCGATCCCTGGAGTCCAGAACCGTGGGGCCCGGCTTCCGAGCCTGCCCGGCCGTCCGCCCGGCGGTCCGAGCACCGACTCGCCGCGTCCCCAGCCCCCGGCCCCCGCGAGCGCGGCGCGGACCCTGCCCGGCCCGCTTGCCCCCGGCTCACCGCGCGGGCGGCCGCGGGCCCGGCCCCGTTCAGCAGGGGCGCCGCCTCCCCGACCGGCGCCCCAGGCCGCGCCGCCCTCCGCAGCAGCGGCGCCGCCTCGTCGTCGTCCAGGTCGCGGCCGGACCACGACACCTTCTTGGAGACGTTGGCCATGTCCCGCCGCAGTGGACCGGCCGCCGGCGCCGCGGCCGTGTTTGTTCTCGTGACCCGCGCCGCCGCCACGTGACGGTCGTCCTGGTCACGTGGCCCCGCCGGCACCCACGTGACCCAACGGCGCCGCGGAGCGTGCGCGGCCTTCTGGGAGTTGCAGTCCCGCCGCCCTGGGCGGGGCGGAGAGCGAGCCGGCTCCACGGCGAGTCCGCACAACGGTGCATACAGACCCGCCTCTCGGGACAGGTCCCCACGCAGCAAACGGTTGTGCTGAGGACACACCATGACCCTGTGGCCTTCCTGCAGAAAACGCTGCACTGAGCGCATCACACGGGGAAAATCCAGTTGAACCCCAATTTCGGGACACGTGCCAGCTAGACAGCTCTTCCTGCAGTGTCAGCGTCCACCCAGAAACACCGAGGAACACCGAGAGACCGCCCTGGACGACAGGAGATTGAGAGCCGGGCAACCGAGGCTGCTCGTGGGCCTGGCATCTGGGGGACAATTGGCAAAGATCAAACAGGCACTGTGCATTAGGTAGGGGTGTTACTGTGGCGCCCAAACCTGGGGCGTGATCTTCGTCTGGGTGTCATATCAGAAAAGCCCATTTCTTCTGGAGACAGCACTGAGATATTCAGGGATGTGATGTGATGTCTGCAGCGTAGCCTCAGGTGATTCACAAGCTAATGGTAATCACTGTATGTAGTTACCCACAGAGGGAGAAAGCAAGCTGGTGGGATGTTAGCACGGATGAAACCAAGGTAAATACACCTGTGCCACGTATTCTTCTTGTAACTTTTTTCTTTAAATTTGAAGCTTGTCAAAATAAAGACATTTTAGAAGTTATTTATAGGCTTCTCCCACATGTTTCAAGATAAAACCAAAACAAACCAAAATAAGAGGAAGGAAGCCCAACAGGATTGTAAGTTTTCCCCACGATTGGAAAAGGTGTGACCTGGCTTTGCCCTTTTGCCAGGTAAGAACAATCATGTGCCAGCCCTGTCTGTGAAGGGAGGCCTGGAGGCTACAGAGTGAAGCTGGCTCAGGCTCCGAGGAATGGTGGGGCTGGTTCTCGACTAGAGGGAGTGGGTGAGTGCAGGTTGTATGAAGCCCAGGCCTGTGGAGAGCTGCACAGAGCGATGGGGAAGTGAGAACAGGCCTGGGGATGAGGGGTCCAGAGGGGAGGCCCCTCTGCATTCTTCCGTCCTCCCTACCCAGGAACGCAGCGGACTTAGTTCAGAGGTGGGGTTGATAGGATTCGAGCTGGGTGTGGCTTCCGTCACTCACCCATCGGGGATCAGCGTGACTTGCTCAGCCTCCTCTGCCCCAAAGCCAAGACGGGCTTCCCCTACATTCCTTGGTGGAAAGCCCAGCCTTGCCCAAATGCCTAACGACCTGAGTTCCCACCAATCTCCCCTACAAACACCTTCCTGGAGAGGCCCCACCAAGCACCCGGATGCAGGGAAGTAGACAGCCCACTGCCACGCTACCTCTGCCAAACGCCCACCGTTTCAGCATCTGTGAACACTGGGCAGAAATGCTGCTGTGAAAGTTAACGGACGATGCTGTTATAACAGGTGTTCGTAACATGCCTAAAAGCTGCGGAGGGGGGGAAACGGCTTGCATGTTCTCTCAATGCTGGCGACCCAGCTGTCCCTAAAGAAAGACTTCCTAATCAAATTAGTCTTCCCCCAGAAGATGTCATCTCTCCCTCCTCAACAGTGCAATGCAGCCAGGGCTACAGAAAAGGCCAGAGGAGCCTGGGAAAGAAGAGACTGAGATGGGCAGCTCTCTGTGAAGACGGACACGCCCTGGGGAAGTGCCAGGGGAAGCAGAACTCTGTGGTTCCGGGATCTTCCTGTGGCCACCCAGGGGGGTTTCCAGACCTGGGATTCATCCTCTGACCTTGACTCATGGATGGCTGGGGAATGGGCTGGGAAGGGGGAGGGGAGGTGGCTGGCTAGACTGGCTAAAGGCCTGGGATCACAACTAAGAGGCCCCAGGGACTGATTTCAGCACGCCCCCCCCTCCCCCCCCACCGCCCACGGAGCAGGCCTGTTTCCAGACTTAGTGATTCTAAGCTTTTCTGACAGATGAACAGACGTGCCCGCCACCCCCACCACACACACCCCAACGCTGCTGTTTTCTGCGCCTACAGATTGACTTTCAGGTTCTGAGATCTTGCAAGGATTAATTTACATCACAGTGATTCTTTTTCTTTTTTTTCTCCTGGGCTGAGTCCTAACCACTGGAGTGCCAGGGAATTCCCCACACCTGTTCTGTCAATGCATTTTTTTTTTTTTTAACTTGCCACGATTCAAAATTCTAAAAAAAAAAAAAGAGAGAGCTGTTAAAAACAATACCCAGTACTGGCACGAATGTGGAGTTATGGCAACCATCATAGAATGCCGGCGGGGATGTAAAACAATGCAGTCACTTTGGAAAACAATTTGGTGGTTTTTTTGAAAGTTTAAACATGATTTTATCATTTAACCCAGGAATTCCGCTGTTAGGTATCCGCTCAAGAGAAATAGAAATGTGTGTCTACACAAGGACTCAGAGGAGGGTGTGCACAGCGGCTTCATTCACAGGGGCCCCCAACTGGAAACCACCCAAGTTTCCATCGACTGATGAATGGATAAACAAAACATGGGTCATTATGACAGAAGGTCATTCAGCTACACAATGGAATGCAGCAGACAGACGCTACAACACAGACGAACCTGGAAAGCACGATGCCCAGTGAGAGAAGCCAGACGCTGAGGACCACACAGTGAAGGAGTCCATTTATGTGAAACGTGCAGAACAGGCAAACCCACAGGGACCGAGAGCAGGAGAGTGGGTGCGGAGCTGGGGGAGGGGCTGTGTGGGGACAGGAGTGACCCTAACAGGCATGAGGTCCTTATGGGGCGGGGGGAACAATGGAAATTCTAAAGCTGGATCATGGTGATGGTTGCAAACTTGGCAGATTGACTACAAATCTTCGAACTCTACACTTAGAATGGGTGAATTTCATAGTATGCAAAAGCATTGCCCATCCTTAATGTGTGTTTCTGAGTAGCCTGTTTCCTTTGCAAGCCCCCTTCCCAGCAGCTCTGGTAGCCTCACCAGCTGTGTCACAGAACCTTGATGGACCCCCAGGGTGAAGGAGCTGCAGGGCCAGGAAATGGACTCTCCGGCCCTTCTCATGAGAGATGTTGGAACAGGGAACAGACAAACAGAAACTCTCATAAGCCTCATGGAGAGAGGACCATGGCAGCTAACACAAGGAAAAGAGTTTTCCAGGAACCAGCCTGTGGCTGCCGCAAACCCACACCCAGGAAGCGTGGAGCTAGAGCCCAGCACCGTCCCGTGGCCGATTGGTTATGCTGAAATGATGTCATACTACAAAGTGGGGTGTTTGTGAGAACACTGCAGTGAAGGGGAGAATGCAGTCCTGGGGGCCCTGAGGCCCGGCTCTGCCTGTGCCGGCCCTGCACCCCCACCCCATGGAATGTCCACCTCCTGTGTTAGAGGGCAGGTGAGCCTGGTCCAGGTCAGGGGCAGCAGCGTGCCCCTCAGTCTGAGTAGGGGCTCTCTATGGACTGTGCAGGGTTTGGGGGTGCCACTGCTGTCTGTGCGGTGAGCCCTCAAGGACACAGCTGTAGGCAGGTGCAGTTCACCCTCTGCACGAATCCGCCCACCGATGTGGCATTGGCCAGTGTCAGGATGGCACCTGTCGGGAGCGCCTTCCCCATGGCCAGGTTCGAAACCTCCCCAGGGACCAGCACGCGGTCCCATATGGCCAGGCCTGCCATGCTCCCCACAAAGGCCTCCGAGCTGTCAAACCCGCCCCCCACGTGGTCTTGCTCCTGGCCTAGCACGAGGGACCCTCCTGGGGGGATCTCGTACCCCTCCCTGAAGTGGGAGCCGGTGGCCACGAGCCTTCGGTCCACGTGGAGCCAGTACCTGCCCAAGACGGACGTCCAGATGACACACACGTGGTGCCACTGGCCGTCGAGCAGTGGCTGGAGGGGCAGCTCCCTGAAGGCCGGGTCTCCGATCACAAAGTGGACAGAGCCGGGGGCCAGGGAGTCGCGGCCGTGCAGAACCAGCTTGTTGTCGTTTTCCTCAGTGGCGTAGGACAGGAGGGTGCCCAGGTGGTCTGCGGCCGTGCGGACCCAGCTGCAGATGGACAGGGCCCGCAGACCCGTGAGGAAACTGGGGCGGAGGAAGCCCACATTCGCGGTGGAGGCGTTTGGGAAGATGAGCGCAGGGCCCACGTTGCAAACTAGAAACAGACGAGGGAGGGGAGTCAGCCTGCGTCGCGGAGGCGGTGCCTCACTTGTCCTCACGTGTCCTCACGTGACCTGTGCCGTCTCCCAGATGGCAGGACTGATGCCAGGGCACCTGGCCAGCCGCGATCCTCACAGCAGGGAGCCCCGGATGAGTGTCTCGTGGCTGCTGGGACAAACCCCCCCACAAATGCAGCAGCTCAAAACAAAACCCAAAGTTAGCATCTCACAATCTGGATGTCAGAAGTCCCCACAGGTCTCTCTGAGCTGAAGATCACAGTGTGGGTGGGGCTGGTTCCTCTGGAGGCTCCAGGGAGTAGCCCTTCGCTGCCCTCTGACCTCTGCTCCTGCCTCACATTGCTGTCCCAGATGCTGAGCCCCCTGTCTCCCTCTCCTGAGGACCCTGGGATGAGGTCGGATCAGCTCCCATCTCAGGGAGCTGGATGGACTTCACATTAGAAAGTCCTCTTGCCACATGAGGTGACGCAGCCACAGGGGCTGGGGCCAGGACGTGGGCATCTTTGGTGGCATCATCCTGCTGACCAGACTTCCTCCCAAATCTGCCTGAAGGAGGGAGAGTGGATGGGGCGGGGGAGGGGGGGAGCCTGCATTTCTAGCTCCAGGGTAGAAGCAGGGGCTCCTGTCATGATCCAGGGCAGCGGTTCTCAACGGACATGCCTGTGTGTCTGGGGAACATCCAACAACACCTGCAGACAGTTTTGGCTGTCAGGACTTTGGGGGTCCCCAAACTTACAGCCCTGCTTTCCTGGGAGCCCTGTTGATTCCCTGCAGGTCAGCCAATCAGCTCAGTCCTACTGGTGAGGCCCCCATAGCCATGAAGATGGAGGAAGACCTGCTCCAGACTAAGGGGCCCTGAGGGCTGCAAGGCCAGACTGGGAGCAGCCGGGCCACAGCTGAGATTTCAAGGCGGGTGGAGGCCAGAGAGGTGCTGAACACCTCTTGGTGCCCTGGAAGCCCCTACAGCTGGGGACGACCCGACCCCAGGTGCCCCTGGTGGAGAACCCTAAGCTGGCAATGAGAAGCGGCAGAGGCCAGGGGCCCTCCAAGAGTGGGCACAGACCACACGGGCTACAGACCGGGGCCCCGGCCCTGCAGGAAGGATCCTGCTGGTGACAGCTGAAGATGCCAGCCCTGACCCATGTGATCACCAACGCTGAGTGGGGATTTACTGCCCGCGGGCAGCACCCCACTCGTGGGTGTGCCAGGCGGCCTGATCTGCAGGCAGGCCATCTCCTGGGTGGTTCCTTTCTTCAAAGGTGGGGTGTGTGGGGGTATGAGGGACTGAGGGCTAAGCAGGCCCCCAAGGGAGAGGTGGAGAGTGATGGGGGCGGGCAGGTGTGGTGCTTACCCTCGCCTGGGCTCTTGGGGGGCCACGCCTGTTGGTTGCCTAGACCCAGGGGCTCTTGTGCTCCCTGGAGATGGTGAGCGAAGTCTGGAGGTGGGTCCCGGGGCTCAGACGGAGCTCTGGACGCCTGCCTGCCCCCCTGCAGCTGCGGGGCGCTCCAGTCCGACGGCCTAGATGGGGCCAGGGTTACCTTTGGGGCAGCGGGGCTGGGGCCGGCCACACGCAGCTGGCCCTCAAGAGCGGCCAGCCTGGTGCCCTGGCTCTGGACGAGGGGCGTCAGGCGGAGCAGTGTGTCCTGCAGGGCCTGCACGTCCCGGGCCAGGCCGGAGATAGCAGCCCCCTGTGTCTCCTGCTCCCGGGCGCACCGTGCGCTGCCCTCGCTCACAGCGGCACTCAAGGCCAGCAGCCTGCGGTCCGCCTTCCGGCCTCGGCGCTGCGTCCTCCGCACCCAGGTCTGGAGGTGGCCCAGCTCGCCCTGCATAGCCACCTGCGACTGGTTGAGCGCCAGGGCCACGGCCCGGCTCTCACGGGCCAGGCTCCGGAACCCGGCCTCAACGTCGAAGGACAGGTTGTAGTGGCTGGCGATGCCCTGCAGGTGCGTCAGGGTCACCTCTTGGAACCTCTGAAACTGCGGAGAGGACACAGGTGGCCCCGGGGGCTTGGTCTTCAGGGCAGCTCGGTGAGGTGACTGACCTCCGCCACCAGCTCCCCCGCGCCGAGCTCGCAGCTGCAGGACGACCCCAGGCCTGCACTGCAGGGGGCGAGGGCCCCCGGGCAGCTCCCACCCCTTCCTGCAGCCACACTCTTCACTCCCCTGGTGAGGGCGGGCTGCTTGTGTGGGCATCAAAGTGGGGAGGGTTTGGGCTCCTAAGAGCCGGCCGTGGCCCCACACAGGAGTCTCTGCTCCATGGGGGACCTGAGACCTGGCGCCCCAAGGCCCAGCATGCCCCAGCACACCTGTGGGTACCCTCCTCGGGGTCACCCCAAGCCTGCCCACCCTCACACACAGCTGGCTTATCTTCAGAAGGAGCCCACCAAACCTGTTTTGCTATTTCAACCATAGGTGAAAAGTCAGCCCATAAAAACTGCAAACTCCACTTTGAGCTCACAGAGCACAGAAACTTAGCATTGTTTCTGCATCATCTCTGCTTCGCCTGCTGTCAATTAAAAACCTCTACCATCCCAGACAGTAGGTACACTTACCTGCTCTTCTAGTCTACGGAGCCTCTCAAAAAATGGTTTTCGTTGCCCCACAGGGCTGGTTGCTTGCGACAAAGCTCCATGTAGATATATGTGCAGAAGGATGAGCAAGAAAGGCAGGGTTCTTCCCGTCGGGCTGCCCATGCTGAGAAGGGGCAAGAGGCACCCTGAATGCAGGAGGACGGTCTGCTTGGAGTTGGGCCTTCACTAGTCTCGCTCACCTCTCCCGGGGGTGGCTTCCCTTCTTCCACTCTGGCGGGTAGTCAGGTGCCTCCCACCATCTTGATGAGAGGCATTCGCTCTGGAGACTTGAGGTTTCCAAGGACACAGGCTGAAAACAGATGCAGTGTCTTTGGAAAATAGGTCTACTGGGTACAAGGCCTAGTCCAACTGGCTCGGATTCGGGCAGGGTGATTGCTTTAGCAGGAGCACACGGACTCATGTTCCCACCAGAGAAGTGGAGGTAGCCCAGGGATCCTGGCAGGGGCAGGGGCTCCTTAGAGCCGTCTGCCGTGCACAGCGGATCCAGATCCATGAGGCCCCTCCCTCGCCCTTGGAGGAGGCAATAGAAACAGAATTGGGAGCTGCGTTAATTCATCTCGGGCCTTGGGCTGTGAAGTGGGCTGAGTGGTAGGTCCCAGCCTAACCCTGGTGCCTGCAAATGAGAGCTTATTTGGGAAAAGGGTCTTTGCAAATACAATTAAGTATCTTGAGATGAGGTCATCTTGGATCATCCGTCTGAGTCCTAAGTCCAAGGATGTGTCCTGAGACTGAGAGGAGACACGCAGGGGAGAGGGCTGTGTGAGGCAGAGGCCAAGGTTGGGGTGGAGCTGCCCCAGGAACACAGGAGCTGGGGGCGGGTCGGGGGGGTGAGGACCCTCCCAGGAGCCTCGGGGGCAACGTGGTCCTGCCAACACCCTGATCTCCAACTTCTGGGCTCCAGGGCTGCCAGGGAGTGTGGCTGTTGTTTTAAGCTCCCCTATTTGTGGTCATTGGTTACAGCAGCCCCAGGAGACAACACAGGCCGCCTGCCTAAGTGAACAGGCGGTAGAGACCTCATTCCAGGGCCAGGTCCATGGCCAGTGTTGACCCAGTGAAGGGAGCGGGAGAAAACCATGGTCAAGGCGGACACTTCCGGGTGAACAAGGCGCCGGGCACAGAAACTGGTCTCCTCTCTCTCCCCAGGGTCACTCTGATGGCAGCCAAGGGACACAGGCTGGAGGAGCCACAGGGCAAGAGGAGAGTTGCAGCAGCTGCCCCGGGGAGCAGAGGAAGGGGCAGAGAGGACCCGGGCGGGCAGGGAGCGGGTCTGTGTCCTGGGGCTGCTGCACCCCGTGACTACCCTGGGGGGCGGGCACAGGAGTTCATTCTCCCCCGGCTCTGGCAGCCGGAAGCCTGCGGTGGAGGGGTCAGCAGGCCCACCCTGGATCCAAAGGCTCTCAGGGAGGATCCCCCTGCTGCTCCCAGGGCAGCCTCGCCCCAGTCCCAGCTCCGTCTTCACAAGGCCTTCTCCCCCGTGTGTCTCTCCTCTTCTGTCCAACAAGGACACCAGTCATTGGATCTAGGGCCCACCTGGATAATCCAGGGTGATTTGATCTCAAGATCCGAAACTTGGTTACATCCACAAAGACCCTTTTTCCAAATAAGTTCACATTTATAAACACGGGGCTTAGGACTTGGATATGTTTCTTGGAGGCTACCATTCAGTCCATTACAGGGAGGTTTGAGGGGTTAGGGGCTGTCCAGGGATGGTAGGGGGCTGGGGCAGTGTGCAGACTGGAGAGAAGAGACTCTTGTCAGTCTGAATACAGAATTGCCGGCCCCCTGCCTCCTCCCTCACCTACTGCGCTGGGTGGTTGCTCCTGCCCAACAGCCCAGCCCCAGGACGTGGTCAGCTGGTTCTCTGAAGCCGTGATGTCCAATCCCCCATCCCATGAGGCTAGCCTGGGTGGAGATCCACTGCAGGTATAAAATGCACCCTGGATCCCAGTATTTAGTATAAAAAAGGAATGAGAAATGCTTCCTCAATCATCAGATTTTATGTATGATTATATGTTGAAATGGTAATAATATTTTGGATGGACTGGGTTAAATAAAATAATGTTTTAAAAATTAATTTCAACTGTTTCTACTTTTTAGTAAGACTACTAAAATATTCAAAATTAAATATGGAGCTCATGTCATTGTTTGACTGGACAGTGTCACCTTGGAGAAAGACTCTGGGTTTGGGGGCCCCCAGGCAGAAACAGGGGTTTTCCTTTGACTCTCTTTCATCATCCATTCTTTAAAAAAAAATTGTGGAAAAAATATATATCATAAAATGCACTCATTTTAAGGGTGAAACTAACAACATGGTATTGAAATAAATATCTACCTATTGGACTATGGGAGTCTGAGGGTTCTGCCAGCTTCTGGAGAGCAGCAGACAGGGACATTCACCAGGCACCTGGCCCCAGGCAGGAGGGAGGAAGCTTCCTCAGTCCAGGCAGAAAACCTGCTCTTACTAACATCATGGGCAAGAGCTTCCTGCACTCCACCAAATGAACTTCCAACCACAGGGTAGACAGAAATCTGCCCAAACAGAAAAGGAACCAGGAGACAATGCAGAGGGCCAAGGAAAGGCTCAAAAGTAATCTAAAGAACACCTTCAGAAAGACAAGAAAAGCTTTGTGTCCACAAGGCAAGAAATGGATGCTGCGGGAAAAGGAATAATCAGAAAGGAAGAAGATGCTCCTGGAAATGAAAAGCACAATTTTCCAAGATACAAAGAAGTAATAAAGTAAAATGTAAATAAATAAATAAGTAGAATAGGAAAATTAAAAGGCAAAGTTAAAGCAGTTGGTCAGAAAGTAGGCAGAAAGGCAAAGGGATGGAAAAGAAGAGCCAAACACTGGATTGATCTCAGTCCAGTGAAAAGACACTACGGAGCGTGAGACTAAAGGGAAGAGGGGAAGGAATCACTAGGAGGATAATCTGTGAAGCTGCTGCAGACAAGGGTATCCGTCATTTGAAAACCTCGAGGCAGAGAGCCCCAGGCCAAGGGACAACTACAAGGCTCATCTTTAAGTGTCAGACGCCACAGATGAGAAGAAGATTCTAAAAGTGTCAGAGGAAAAAACCTGGTCACCTGTGGACTGAGGCTCCCCCAGAGGGCTGTTGGTCACCTCAGCAGCAAGGCTGGCTGCCGAAGACAGGGGGCAAAACTTGAGGACTCTGAATGAAATGATTCTCATTTAAAACTGAGCAGGGCTTCCCTGGTGGTCCACTGGTTAAGAATCCATCTCGCAACTCAAGGGACACCATCTGATCCCTGGTCCGGGAAGATCCCACATGCCCTGAGCAACTATTGAGCCAGGATTCTGGAACCCAAGAGGTGCAACCACTGAAATCAGCCCACCCAGAGCCTGTGCCCCACAATGAGAGAAGCCGCCGCAGTGAGAAGCCTGCACAATGCAACAGAGAGTAGCCCCTGTTCAAGGCAACCAGAAAAAGCCTGAGTGCAGCATCGCAGGATGTAAATAAATCTTGAACGAAACAGAGCAGTTGGAGAGGCCAGTTAGCTCAGATGGTTAGAGAATAATACTGATAAATTGTGTATCTATGGGGAGGGAGGTGGGAGGGGGGCTCAGAATGGGGAACACAAGTAAATCCATGGCTGATTCATGTCAATGTCGGGCAAAAACCACTACAATATTGTAAAGTAATTAGCCTCCAACTAATACAAATAAATGGAAAAAAATTGTGTATCTATTAATAGCTCAAATGTGAAGCTACCTGGAGCAAAGAAAAAAATCATTTTTCAGATATGCAAAGGGTTAAGAAATTTATCCTCTGTGCCGTCTCTTGAGACGTTACTGAGTGACAGGATTCAGAAAAATGTGGGGATAGAGGGAGAAGGAAGCAGCTGTAGGAGCCAGGACTGAGAGCCGCAGTCCAGAAGCTGCCTGTGAGGAAGTGGCAGAGTCCCAGCAAGGCAGCATCCTCTCCTCCTCCCTCCTTCGCACCCACATCCAACCCATCTGGTCTCCCCCAGGTGAGCCCCTTCTCATCCCCTGACCCCTGGCTGCTCTCGCACCAGCTGCCTCTCTGGGCTTTCGGTATCCACGGTTGCCCCCTACCGTCCACTCTCCTAACTGCACCCTGGGTGGACCCCACTTGATGAAAGTGTAAGAGGAAAGTGAAAAAGTTGGCTTAAAACTCAACATTTATGTATGGAAAGAGTAACATGGAAACTTACGTTACCATATGTAAAACAGATAGCCCACAGGAATTTGCTGTGTGGCTCAGGAAACTCAAACAGGGGCTCTGTATCAACCTAGAGCGGTGGGATGGGGAGGGAGATTCAAAAGGGAGGGGATATATATGTATAATTACAGCTGATTCATACTGAGCTTTGATAGAAAACAACAAAATTCTGTAAAGCAATTATCCTTCAATTAAAAAATAAATAAATTTTTAAAATATTTGATTTAGACTCACAAAAAACAAAAACTCAACATTCAAAAAACTAAGATCATGGCTTCCAGTCCCATCACTTCGTGGCAAATAGATGGGGAAACAACGGAAAAAGTGAGAGACTTTTAATTTCTAGGGCTCCAAAATCACTGCAGATGGTGACTGCAGCCATGAAATTAAAAGACGCTTGCTCCTTGGAAGAAAAGCCATGACCAACCTAGACAGCATATTAAAAAGCAGAGACATTACTTTGTTGACAAAGGTCGGTCTAGTCAAAGCTATGGTTTTTCTAGTAGTCATGTATGGTTGTTAAGAGTTGGATTATAAAGAAAGCTGAGCACTGAAGAATAGATGCTTTTGAACTGTGGTGTTGGAGAAGACTCTTGAGAGTCCCTTGGACTGCAAGGAGATCCAACCAGTCAATATTCATTAGAAGAACTGATGCAGAAGCTGAAACTGCAATCCTTTGGCCACCTGACGCAAAGAACTGACTCATTTGAAAAGACCCTGATGATGGGAAAGATTGAAGGCAGGAGGAAACGGGATCAACAGAGGATGAGATGGTTGGAATGCATCACTGACTCGATGGACAGGAGTTTGAGTAAACTCCGGGAGTTGGTGATGGACAGGGAAGCCTCACGTGCTGCAGTCCATGGGGTCGCAAACAGTCGGACACAACTGAGCAACTGAACTGGCTCTTAGGGCAATCATTTTCTTACCCTGTCCAATTTTTCTTACCACTATTTGCTATCTGATATATTGTACTATTAATTCTATGGCCACCTGATGTGAAGAGCTGACTCATTGGAAAAGACTCTGATGCTGGCAAAGATTGAAGGGAAAAGAGAAGAGGGCAGCAGAGGATGAGATGGTTAGATAGCATCATTGACTCAATGGACATGAATCTGAGCAAACTCTGGGAGATACCGAAGGACAGGGGAGCCTGGGGTCACAGAGTCAGGCATGACTTAGTGGCTGAAAGACGATAACAACTATTGTACCTGTACTTTACTGTCTCCTTGACAATGTGAACACAAGCTGCTTCAGTCTCTGCCCTACAAGAGTGCCTTCTGGCGCAGCAGGCATTCAGTTGACGTGTGTTGAATTTATAACTGTTTCCCAGGCTTCCCTTCAACACCCACTGGGCTGAAGATCTTGCCAGGACTTCGCCACTCCCCAAGGTCACCATAGGACGTTCTGCCACGATAGAAGGTCCTTTATCTGTGCTGTGAGTTGTGGCAGGTGGCTATCTAGCCCTTGACACGTGGACAGTGCGACCAAGGAACTGGCCTGGTGGCTGGGGGCTACTGTGCTGAATGTTGCCGCTCATCCCCCAGGATACCCATCAGCACCCTAAGTCACCTACGTTGCGACTGCTTTCTAGTCCGGGCCCTGCCTCAAGGCGGGCGGCGAGGCCGCACACGGGATCAGGGCTCAATAGGAGCTTATGTGTAGGGTGCCCATGTGTGGGCTCAGGAGAGAAACGGGGCTCTCGGGCGGAGGGAGGGAGGGAGGAGGTCACCCCGCGAAGATGCAAGCGGTGGCAGAGCGAAGTCCGGCAGGCGCAAAGCAGCTAGGTTCCGAGACACGTGCGGCTCAGCACAGAGAAAACCGCCCCGCCCACCACAAGCCCCGCCCACTAGGACACGCCACGCCCCCGCGCCCGCGCAGGCGCAGATGCGTCCCACGCCTCTTCCGGCTCGCCAGTTGGCGGCAGATTCGTCACGGGCAAACTGCGGGAACCCTCGTCCGGAGCTCAGATATTCAGCGCCATCTCTTTAGGCCCCGAGAGTCCTTGCTGTGCGGCTACGTGAGCTGGGCTTCGAACTGAGCGCTGAGCGGGCCTCGGGGGCCGTGGCGAATCGGCGACCGGTCGGCATTGGCGGAGCGAGCGGTGCCGTGGCGCACCACTGCAACTCGGCGGGCTCGAGGGTACGCCTCTCCCGGCGATCCCGGTCCTTCTTGACGCCCCTTCTGCCCCGAGACCCCTGCGCGTCCCAACGCTCCGTCCGGCTCCCCGAGAGCCCCGCTGGCCCCACGTGGCCCCTGCCCGCTGCGCCACTAGGTGGGCTCAGGGCGCCTGCCGGGGCGCGGCCGCCGAGCCGGGCGGTCGCTGGCGGCTCTGCACGCCGCGAGTGGGAGCCCGCGTGCGCCGGGCCGAGAGGGGAGGCCCAGGCTCGGGGGGACACTCCGTGGGTCCCGATCTAGTGGCTGGGTGCACTGGTGTCAGACAGGTGCCGACCTCATGGCGCTCCTGCTGCAGGGGCGCCTGGCCCTACTGTCACTATCAGCGATGCTGATGGCTTCTGGGCAGGGAGGGGGCTTGGCAGGGTGAATCGCAGGTGGGCCTCCCAGACTCAGCACCGTTGACATCTGGGTGTGGATTCTTCCCTGTGGTGAGGCTGTCCTGCGCCCCACATGTGGGATGTTTACCAGCGTCCCTGGCTCCCACCACACTAGGGACGAAAAAGTAGCCGCCCCCAGTGTGACAGATAAAGGAGGCCCCAGACACGGGTTCCTGCGGCCTGGGCACCCTGCTGCAGAGCCTCAGGCCAAGGAATGGCTCTTGGTGGAGAAAGCCACAGCTGCTGAGGGGAGGGGAGGATACTGCTGGGTGCCAGCAGGGGTGAAGAGCAGCCGGGTCTTGCGGGCCTGAGGGTGGGCTTCCTGAGAGTGTGTGAAAAACGCTCCCTTATCCGAGACCGAGTCCCATGTGGAGGATGACGGCCCCTGGGACTTCTCACGCACCTTTCCTGTGAACCCCAGGATGGATCCTGTGGCCGCTGCTGTCCGCCTGGAAGTCCAGGAGGCTGTTCACATCCTTTCTTCATCTGAGGATGGGGGCCATATCGTCTCCACGCTGCAGTCCCTGAGGCGGTACCTTGGTGAAACGGAGACCCAAGCCCCCCCTGGGGAGCAGGAGGAGTTTAGCAGGACCCACTTTTCCACTGTTCTCAGATGTCTGGTTGGCAAGCTGAGCCCTGACTGGCTGGACCTGCTGCCTGATGGCCAGTTGGAGGAGCTGTGGGCCAGCTTCTTCCTGGAGGGCCCAGCTGACCAAGCCTTCCTGGTGCTGATGGAGTCCATTGAGGGTGCTGCCAGGTGAGTGGGGCTGGCTCTGATTATGGAGTCGCTTGTAACATCTGGAGGATCTCGAGCCAGTGGGTTCTCCAGATTATGTGACAATTCGGCATCCTGGGAAGTGAGAAAGTAAAAGGGCATGTTGGAACGCTGAACTAGAAGAGGGTTGTGTTAATCTCCGTGTGGGCCAGGGGGTTGCAGGAATGGTCGCACCCATGGCCGGGCGGGCCCACGGGACAGCTCCCAGCTTACGTGGTCTAAGTAGGCAGTGGCCATCCTCCGGGGGAGCCCTCTCCTTCACTCTGTGGCTCCCAGCTCATCGTGAGGCACCCCAGCAAACCCCTTCCCTCGGCATCAAGCGCCCTGAGGGGATGCTGGTTTAGGTTCCCTGCGGTGGGATGGGAGGGGGCGTGTCCAGGGATCCCAAGGTATGGAGGGTGCTCAGGAAGTGAGGCTGCTCACACCTGCTCTCGGTTCAGCCCCAGCTTTCGTCTGATGAAGATGGCACGGCTGCTGGCCAGGTTCCTGAGTGCAGGCAGGATGGCCGCTGTGATGGAGGGGCAGTGTGGGCAGCAGGCGGGGCCGGCCTCCCGCCTGCTCCAGGAGACCCTTCTCACCAGGGTGGTGGGCCTTCCTGATCGCCTGGGCAACCGTCTGCAGCGAGAGACACTGGCCGCCTTCTTCCCTCAGAACTACTTCCCTCTGCTGGGCCAGGAGGTCCTGCGGGTGCTGCAGGCTGTGGTGGACTCTCTCCGAGGTGAGGGCCCCTCTTCTGACCGCCTCCTTGGGCCGGCGTCTGCTCTGTCCTGCCCACCCTCTCTGGCCTCCAGGGACTCTGCCACCTCTGGGCAGTGCCACAGGCAGGTCGGACGTTATGGTCTGTCTGGGGCCGCAGCAACCCACCTGTGAAGTTTCGGCCCGGCTCGGCTTGCCGTGGAGATGGAACTGGCCCTGAAGTCCTTGTGTGTGTGTCTGGCCCCCCCACTCAGAATAAGGAAACGTCTGAGGTCTGGAAACTAAAGAGCAGTGATGTGAAGAGGGTCCATCTGAGGTGGCTGCCGGCCGAGGTCCCTGTGTCCCTGTCCTTGCGGATGGAGGGCCTCGGGTCTCTGGCGAGTGAGGGCAGTGCTGGGGGCCAACTCTGAGGGAGCTTCCGGTGCCCAGGGCAATGGGGGCGGCATCCTGCCCACCCTCTCTGGAGCAGCAGGAGCCTGGCTTCTCCACCTGTGTGGTCCTGTGGTCTGGGAGCCAGTAGAAGCTGGGGTCGTGTCAGTCCAAGTGAGGGTGGGCATTGCCCTTCCCCACAGTGAGGCCGTTTTTCCCTGCGGCCTGGCCCCTGCGCTGCCCCAGCCTGGCGGGAGACCCTCACCCCACCCTCCCATCTTGTCTGAACTGACAGCTGAGTGATGCTGTTACCCTAAGCCTAGCTTAGGACCTCCCGGCAGCTCACCCCGCCCCTTCCCAGCTCGGCCCCGCCCACTCCCAGCTCCGCCCCGCCCCCACAGCTCTGCCCCGCCCCCTCACGGCTCTGGAGCAGCTCTGGCCTCAGGCGCTGCTTTTCTGGGCCGCTTCCCGGTCACTGTCTCACCCTGTTTAGTATCACAGCCGCCATCTCAGAAGTGGTTAGAGTGGCCCCTGTCCTGCTGTCTGACTTTCCCTCTGGCGTGAGCTGCCGTCCCGGACTTGTGTCCACAGCTGACCTGGTCCTCACGGGTCTGTTGAGAGAAATGGACCTGAGTGTTGGGTCCTTGGGGCTGATGTGTCTGGAACACATCTCCTCCCCCACGCCCCTCCTGCTGTGTGGCCGGGTTGAATTCACTCCTGGATGCCCGTCTGTAGATCGCAGATGCCATGTTCCCGTCGCGTGCGGGGCTGTCTGTCTCCTGCTTGGTCCCGTCACACGGCTCTTCTGGGGCAGCTGCGGCCTCTCCCAGCGCCATACATGGTCCCTGCTTTGTGGGATCACCGTAACGATGAAGCAAGTGAACTTGATGCTTTTTGATGTTATTTTCATTGGCTCTTTGACTTGGAAACAATGCTGGCGGGGCTGGAGTTAAGACTGAACGAGTTGGCGGTTTTACAGTGCGGAATCCCCCTGCCAGGAGCCAGGTCTGTCCCTGCGAGGCCGGGTGCACACAGGTGGTCTCATCGCCTCCTCCTCCTCCCATCCCAGGTGGCTTGGACTGCTCCGTCTCCTTTCTGTCTCAGGTCCTGGGCAAAGCCTGCGTCCACGGGAGACAGAGTGAGTGTCCCTCCTGTGGGAGAGGCTGCGACGTGTCCCGGGAGGGGCGATGCGCTTGTCTGGGCCTGGCCCTGCTGGGTGGGGCTTGGCTGCAGCCACTGGACTCCCCATGGGCCCCGGGCTCAGGGCACCCTTCTCTTCTCCTCAGAGGAGGTCCTGGGCGTGCTGGTGCCCCGGCTGACGGTGCTGACCCAGGGCAACTGCCTCTGGCAGCGGGTCTGCTGGCGCCTGGTGGAGTGTGTGCCCGACCGGGCCATGGAGGCCGTGCTGAAGGGGCTCGTGGAGGCTGCCCCAGGGTAAGAAGCGAGGCATCTTCCTGCTGCAGACGCTCCTCTCCCAGAAGGGCGGGTGGTGGGGATCCAGAGGGCCCCTGGCCTGCCCATCTCTGTGTGGTCAGCGCCATGGCACCTGGGTGGGAGCCCCTCCGTCTGGTGACTGGTCCTTTCTTGGAGTTCAGTCATGCAAACGCCCATCCCTCCTCACTCCTGGTGGCCGAGTCAGGCCCCTCTGTCTGCACCTCTGTCTTCTCTGCACCGGAAGGTCCCTGTGCTCAGAAAACTGAAGTCCTGCAGGAGGGTGCTGGGCCCGCGGCTCCATCCTGCCTGGTGACCATGCCCGGGGGCTCTCATGGAAGCCACGGGAGAGTGCTGGAGAGTGCTGGTCTCTCACTTGAAGGAAGCAGGGGTCTCTTCGTCTAGATCAGAGACTGCAAACTACAGCCTTAGTGGCGCACAGCCATGCTCAGTCGTGGACCTACCTGCTGTGGCTGCTCCCGGCTGTGGCATCTACAGAACCCAGTGGGCCATGTGCCTGGCCCTGCCCAGAGAAAGCTGGCTGCCCTGCCTGAATGGAGCATTTCACCTGGACCCGTCAGGGCAGGGAGGGATGTCCTCTGTGTCCAGCACTGGGCTCCCCAGTCTCCAGTTACTGGGAGGAGGGAGGGTTGGCACCGACTTGCGGCTGGGGTGCCTCCCCAGCTCCCCAGTGGTCAGTGCGGATCCGGGGAATTCAGAGCCCTGCTTTTCCCTCTCACCCCGCCACACCTCACAGGCCAGAGGTCCTCTCACGGCTGCTGGGGAACCTGGTGACAAAGAGCAAGAAGGCCCAGTTTGTGATGACGCGGAAGCTGCTGTTCCTTCAGTACAGCTGCTCGGTGAGGGCCGGCAGGGCGGGACCTGCGCTCGGCTCCCTGGCCCCTCCTGCCCCCGGGCTCCCTGGCCGGGCAGGCGGTGTGTCTGCAGACGGTGATGTGAGCCTGGCTGTGTTGCAGACGCCTGTGCTGCAGAGCCTGCTGGGGTATCTGGCCATGGACAGCCAGCGGCGCCCGCTCCTCATGCAGGTAAGGGACCCTTGATCCCCAGGGAGTGTGTTCCTGCCGGGGGTGGAGGGCGCTGGCCGGAGCCTCTTGGGGGCTGGCGGGGACACTGTGAGGAGGGGGTGGGGTGTCTGACAGGCTGCACCCGCCGCCCACCAGGCGCTGAAGGAGCTCCTAGAGACGTGGGGCAGCAGCAGCGCCATCCGCCACGCGCCCCTGGAGCAGCAGTGCTACGTCAGCAAGGCCGCGCTCATCTGCCTGGCGCACCTGGGGGAGGCGGAGCTCCGGGCCTGCCGGGACGGTGAGTGCCCGGGGCGCCCCATCCCCCACTCTGACACCCCCACCCCGCCCCCAGCTCAGCCCTGTGGCTCGGTGCTTCCAGAGCTGCTGGCCAGCCTGATGGACGGAGTGAAGAATCGCCTGGACAGCAGCCTGCCCCCCGTGCGCCGCCTGGGCATGACTGTGGCCGAGGTGGCCAGCGCCCGGCTGCATCCCGAGGGGCCTCCCCTGAAGTTCCAGGTGAGCACAGGCGCTGCCCGCTGGGCCCTCCCAGAGCCGCCGTCACTCCTACCCGTCACTGCCCGCCCATCTCTCCCGCCCGTCACTGCCTGCTGGGCCCTCCCAGAGCCACCGTCTCTCCTGCCTATCACTGCCTGCTGGGCCCACCCAGAGCCACCGTCACTCCCGCCCCAGTCATTGCCCGCTGGGCCCTCCCAGAGCCGCCGTCACTCCCACCCGTCACTGCCTGCCCATCTCTCCCGCCTGTCACTGCCCACCTGCCGGGGTCCAGAACGCGGAGCATCTGTGCCCTGGTGTCCCTGCACGAGCCGCCAGGGGACTCTTCAGGACAAGCTCTCAGGCCCCTTCATCCACCGAGCCCCCGGACATCCTGGGAGATGAGGCCCCATCTGCCCTGTCCCTGGGAACGCCCAGACCCTCCAGCCCCCGGTGCCACCCTCTGCAGAGGAAAACCTAGTTGCTCTTGAGGGGCAGCTGGCTGGCTGGCCGTGCAGACCTCAAGCTGTGATGGGGGCTTCAGAGGGTCCCCACGGTGCTGCCCCTGCTGCACCCGTCCCGCCGACTCTAGCTCATCTGCGTTGCAGTATGAAGAGGACGAATTGACCCGAGAGATATTGGCCTTGGCTGCGCCCTGGCCCGCGCCTGACGGCCCCTCGGAGGCAGGGTGAGGGTCCCATTCGGAGCTCTGGGCATGGTGGGCCTGGCAGGTGGCTCCTTCACACCTGCTACTCCTGACCTGTCTGGCTGAGACCGAAGCTGAGATGCAGGCAGGGGCATAGCGAGTGTTCCCCAAGAGGCGCAGGTTCTGGGACGAGTCTCGCGGGGCAGCCCTGAGGGTTCCTTTTTTGTTTCCAAAGCCCGCCTGTGGCTCCCGTCGGTGGGGAGTCTCCTGACCAAGAGACGGTGGACGGTGGTGGCCCCCAGGCTGGGCGGGAGGGCTCCGACTCCGAGCTGGACAGGTAGGGGTGGCCTCACCAGGGAGGGCGTGAGGGCCCTGGCAGGACCATCTCGGGATGTGGGCCCCGCGGCGCTGGCTCCCTCTGTCCCTTGAGTCCTCCTCCCACGGGGAAATCAGCCCACAGGCTCTGGTGGACCCAGGACCGGTGGGACCGAGTGCCTGTGTGTCCTCCTCAGTGATGACGAGCTGGTCCCCTACGACATGTCGGGGGACGGGGAGCAGAGGAACAGCAAGACGCCCGCGTACGTGCGGGACTGCCTGGAAGGTGCGTCCTCTGCATCCCGGGTGCCCCGCCGCCTGCCCAGCCTGCCCACCTGCCCCGCCTTACTCGGGCTGTGGGGGCCTCTCTGCAGCTCTGACCGCATCTGAGGACTGGGAGCGCTGGGAGGCGGCCCTGCAGGCCCTGGAAGGCCTGGTCCTCAAGAGCCCAGCCGCCACCCGGGAGGTGAGCATGCAGGCCAGACAGGTGTCGGCAGGGAGCGCCCGGGCCTCTGCTGGGGTGGGGGCAGCGGTGGGGCCCTTATGATCATGCATCTTGACCCCGTGGGCAGGTGAGCCTGGAGCTGGCCAAGGTGCTGCTGCACCTGGAGGAGAAGACGGCCGTAGCGGGGTTCGAGGGGCTGCGCCAGAGGGCGCTGGTGGCCGTCACAGTCACAGACCCGGCACGGGTGAGTCCCTGCGCTGTGCGGAGCATGGGTTGTGGCCCCGATGGGGGCTGCGCAGGGGGCCCTCTCTGGGGTCGTGGCCCTCAGCCGCCTCCTGCCCGCCCGGCCTAGGTGGCGGAGTACCTGGCCATGCAGTTCTATGCCCTCAACTACAGTCTCCGGCAGCGCATGGACATTCTGGACGTAAGTGCCCAGGCCTCTGCCCTCCCCAATCAGAGCAGCACTGGCGGGCCTGGTGCAGAGCCCTGGAGGGGGACGGGGCAGGTGTTTGCCAGAATCTTTGTGGAGGGACCAGAGGTCTCCCCAGCCCCTGTGGCTAGCGTGAGAGGCTGGGACCAGTGTCTGTCTGGTGCTGACACAGCACGGCCTTGGGGGCTGCATCCTTTGTGTTAAATAACGGCTTCACTGAGTTGTGATGCACACTTCGTAAATTCAGTTTTATAATAAGCAAAATGGGGTATGTTCACACGGTGGAGCATGACTTGGCCTTAAACAGGAAGAAAATTCTGACATGATACTCAGTGAAGTAAGCCAGACTCCAAAGGACAAACAGCATATGATCTGACTTACACAGAAAATGGATGGGCGGGGAGGGGCAGGAGTCCATGTTCCCCGGGGCAGAGTTCTATCTGCGGGGACGGGAAGGCTCTGGAGGTGCCAGGGACGGTGGCGCTTTTCCTGGGTCGGAGCTCTCTTCCCTTTGCCCACGAGACGGGGGTGGCGGGACTGGGTGGGCTTTGGGAGAAGTGACCGGGGCCTGGGCTCCTCAGCAGGGAGTGCCCACCTGCCCCCCACAAAGCGGAATGCACCTGCAGGACCAGATCCGACTTGCCGCGGGGCTCCTGAAACCTCCCCACGGGGACCGCTGGGCCCTCCACGGTCCACCTCACCTTGAATTTGGAAACTGTCGTCCTTCCCCAGCAGGGTGGCGGCTGCCCTGGGTCTCCTCTCCTCTAGGTCCTGGCCCTGGCTGCCCAGGAGCTGTCCCGGCCCGGGCGCCTCAGGAGGGCCACCCAGCAGGGCTCCCCAGGGCCCGGCTCCCAGCCCAGTGTGGCCGCGGTCCCGGCCTGGCAGGCGGTGGTGGAGGAGCGTGTCAGACGCAAGACCCGGCGGTTCTGCAAGGTCAGCTGGGCCCCGGCGTGGCCTCCCAGATGGGACTCTGCCCCGCGGGCGCGGTGCCCACTCGTGCCCCATGAAGGGAGGGAGGGTTTCGATGATGGACGCATGCCACAGGGCATCAGGCTGAAGGGGCTGTAAGGCTAGGGGAACAGCCCCGAGGTTCAGCAGCAGCGGTTGGCCACCGGGTGTGACACAGGGCCACGTCTGGAGACGTTCTCGTCCTCACCGGGGTGGGGGGGGCCCAGCCATCCCAAGGGTCCCCGTGTATCCACGGGGCCTTGAGTGCGTGTGTGTTTAGCAGGGTTCCGCGGGGCGGGCAGCAGCCACTGGCCCCAACGAATTCAACGCGGTGGCTGGTTACTTCTTCTTCCCCCTCCTTCAGCGTTTCGACAGGTGAGGGCATTTTCTAGAGCGTGTGGTTTGGGGAACAGGAGCCCTGGATGCTCCCAGGCTGGGGGCTGAGGTGGGCCCAGCGGAGTCAGGACCTTGGCTGTGGTTGTTCGTAGCATAAGTGACGATAGAGCGTCAGGATGTCTGTCACAGATGCTGGGCTCATGGCAGGGCTGGGCCAGAGCCTCCCTGGTGTCTCAACACAGCCGCCCCCACATATTTCCTTGTCCCAGCTTCCTGCCCCAGGCCGGGCTTGACCATGCGGCCCTGTAGAGTGACGGGGTGTCTGTCCACTGCCTCCCCCTTGCAGCTCTGGGCAGCACGTGGGGTGAGGAGGGCCCTCCAGGCCTGGGGTCCCTCTGTGGCCCAGGAGGTCGGGGAGCCAGGCCTGAGCGCCTGGCCGGCATCATTGCCGGGTTCTGTTGTAGGCCTGTGGTGACCTTTGACCTTTTGGGAGATGACCAGCTGGTCCTCGGGAGACTGGCCCACACCTTAGGGGCCCTGATGTATCTGGCCGTGAACACCGTGGTGAGAGCCTGACGACCCAGCCCGGGGAGGCTGGCCCCGCCGCCCTTGCCTCGGGGCGGGCGTGTTGCGCCTTGTGGGCCCTGCGGCAGGGGCCGCTGGCACCTGGACCCCTGCCCACTGGTGTGTCTGTTGCAGGTGGCTGTGCCCATGGGCAAGGCCCTGCTGGAGTTCGTGTGGGCTCTTCGTTTCCATGGGGATGCGTGAGTGGCCGTAGGGCCGGGGGCAGTCAGGTGGCGGGGTCTCGGATCCTGTGGGTTGTGGACAGCAGCAGGTGGGCCGGGCTGGGGTGGGCAGCACTGCACGGCAGCTCCTCGCAGCTCAGCCTCTGTCTTCTTGGCAGCTACGTGCGCCGGGGCCTGCTGTCCGCCATCTCCTCCGTCCTTCTCAGCGTGCCAGCCGAGCGGCTGCTGGCGGACCTGCCAGACGAACTTCTGGAGGCCCGGTCCTGGCTGGCAGGTGGGTGCCGGGCCAGGGCTGAGGTGGTGAGGCTGAGGGGGCCATCGGCTTGTGGGTGGCGGGACACGGTTGGTCACTTCAGGGCACCCTGCGGGGAACGTTGGAGCACTGCTTGTATCCAGGCTGGATGGGTTCGCCCTGAGGTTACTGGTGTCTTGCCGCCCCCCCGCCCGGTCATGTTCTTTTTAAAAACTCCCCTGTGGACAGCATGACCTCTGCCTGTGGGCACTTGAGCCACGGCCCTCAGCACACGCTGTGCCCGTGTGCACCTGCGCGGCTCACAGCTCAGGGGGTTCTTATGACGGCCTTTCTCTGCCCACCTGCCCCCACGAGGCCACCAGCCCCTGCAGCCCAGCCTGTTGGGTCTTTGCTGGTTTTCCAGCCGTCCTCGCGCAGCAGCTGAGGCGCCTCCCCAGCCCAGGTGCCCCGCACTGAGCCCGGTGCCCTGACACTGTGCGCATTCCCTTCTATCTTCGCAGATGTGGCGGAGCAGGACGCGGACGAGGACTGCCGGCTGCTGGCGGTGAAGGCGCTGCTGCTGCTGGAGAAGCTCCGCGACAGGCTCCTCCCACTCTCCTCTCCTTAGGCCCTGACCCCTGACCCTTGAGCCCGGGAGGCACGTCGCTGGATGAGCAAGGCGCCTGTTGCAGGCCAGAGTGCCTGCGGCTTGGCTCAGACATCCACCAGGGCCTCGGGCACCGCCCCCCACAGCCTGGCACCGGGATGTGGCCGCTGCGGCTCTGGACTCGGGCTGTAGGATGGCCGCTGGGCAGGAGCAGGGAGCCGCGGCTCAGCCTGGCCTCCGTGCAGACCGCAGACCGGGGTGTTGAAAACACCGGAATCAAGTGTGAGAGGGAACAGATGGTTCTTCTTGGGCAGGGACCCTGGTTGCAGACGGGGAGACGCGAAAATGGGGCCAGGAAGGGGACGCGGGCCCTTGAGAACGTAGGCTTTATTTGGAGAATTTCAGCAAATAGACGCGGGGCTTAGGGTGGGAGAGGGTGAGGCAGCCCCTGACAGCCCCTCGCGGTGGGAGCTGGTGATGGAAGGCGCAGTCTGGAGGCACAGAGCCTCCGGCCATAGCCAGCGCCAGCTGCCGCCACCCTGTGTCAGGACGGGCTGTGCTGCAGGAACCAGTCAGACGTGCTGCTGGGCGACCCGCGTGGGTGCTAGGAGACACCTCAGGTTCTTAGGCTTCACACCCTGTAGTCGGGGAACGTCATGGAGAAAATAAACCTACTCCCTTGACTGCAAAGGGGCTAAAACCACCTCAGCAAGGATCAGGGACTCAGAGGGGTGGCTTAGAGACGCCCCCCGACACCCGCCAGACAGGCCAGCATGTCTTCCTGCAGCTCTGTCTATGGCACACAGCTCGACAGGGACGTTGGGCTCCCCTCCGGGAGAGGTGGGCGGGCCCCAGAGCCTGGCCTCGGCTCAGGGCCCGCTTTCCACCTCCTCGGCCACCTCCTCGTCCGCCCCCTTGTGCTCCTCCACGCTGTTGTGCCGCATGCGCTCGGGCACCGCGCAGGTCAGAGGGAGCCCCAGGCCCTGGTGCACGGCGTCCACGGTGTGCTGGCTCACGTAGTAGGACATGTTGGCGGAGGGCAGCCGCCGCCGCATCTCCTCCAGGTACTTGTAGGCCTGGGGACAGAGGGCAGCCAAGACGGTCAGCACACAGAACAAGGGCCCGGCCGCGGTCAGAGTGGGCAGCAGAGGATGGGCTCCGGAGACCTCGTGACCTTCCCAAGCGTGGCGGCGGCCGGGGCTCTGGAGCCAGTGCTGTGTGACCTTCCCTGGGAGAAGTCCTGTGGGCAGGCCGACAGCAGGATCTTGTGTCTGGGGCCACGGCCCTGGAGGGTGGGCCCCCCGGATGCTCACGGAGAACCCTGGGAAAGGATTCACCCGCTTCATTCACTGGGGGGAAGGGCAGCACAGTTTACACACACAGGGTTTGTCTGCTCTTGTGCCACAGCTGTTGGCGTTCACAGTACAACTACGGAGCCGTAAGCCACAATGAGGGTCTGTCAGCCACAGTGAAAGATCCCACATGATGCGAGGAAGGCCCTATGTGCTGGTGCAGCCAAATAAATTTTAAAAAAAGGTTTGCCTTGTGTATTTTGACCAGGCGTCCAGTCTAGCGCAGTCAGTCGGCCCTGTGGTTAGTTAGTCGTGTGTGTGTGGTCCTTGGCCAGGGGCTGGTATTTCCTATGGGGCCTCTTCTGGTTCTGCCAAGTGGGAATCGGGGGGGGCATGGGGGCCACCCAGGAGCTCGGGGGGGGGGGGGGGGCGGGTGGTCTGAGGCAGGATGGACATGCTTATACCTGCTCCACCTGTGCCCCTGCGGGGAGGGTCACACGCGAACATGAGGGGCCTCACATGGCTTGTGTGAGTTCACTAAGAATCAATTCAGGATGTGAATAGTTTCCAGGAACTCTGACTTTATGAGGAAATGATGGTCACATCTGGGCATTTCTTCCAGATGATACAATTCTAGAGCAGTCATCTCAGATATAATTGGGAGAGATAAACAAAGATTGTGAGATAAGCTAGGCTATTTGGAGGGACGAGGGGTGCAGCATATAGGTGCCCAGACTCCGTGATGACGGGGAGGCAGTGTTGGGCACCAGGGCCGTCCCTCATGTCTGCTGAGTGCCGGCTGCAGGCCAGGAGCCGTGCTGGGCGCACAGGAAGCCCAGGCCAGGCTGGTGGGCACTGTGGTGAGAGGCCTGGCCCAGCGAGGGTGGAAGTGGTTGGGCAGCTGCGGGGTTCGGGCTGGGAGCTGCTACATGGATGGGAGGGTGGGAAGCAGGAAAGGACTTCAGGGGGCAGGGGGACTCGGCAGCGCACAGGGGCAAGGCAGCAGCGTCTTCAGGAGGTCTGGGGGTCTGTCAGGGCTGTTACGACGGGAGGGGTGTCCTGGGGGAGACGGGGAGGACCCCCCCCAAGCTGCAGGGAGGGTTTCTGTGTTCCCCTCCTGGGAGGAGACATGCAGGCCTGCCCATCTCTATTTACAGGTTTTTTTAAATTTGGAGTTACTGTATCCCCCAGGGGACACCCCTTGGTGGACCAGTGGCTAAGACTCCGCCCACCCCTGGCCAGGGGACAGGGCTCCATCCCCGGTCAGGACATCGAAGATCCTGTGTGCTGCAATGAGGACCTGGTGCAGCCAAATAAGTAAATAAATAAAAGAGCTTAAAAATCAAAATCCCACAGGCTTCAAAGCTTGAGACCACAAAGAATTTGGTGAAACGCTTGCAATGTGATCTGATACTGAGGATTCAGAGGTCTAAGCATCTCTGCTGTCCAGCTTGTGTTCTCCTAAAAGGGGAACACTGTTTGGTTCACTTCAGAGCTGTCTCCACAACAACAGAAGGGCTCAGAGCTGGAAGTGGACGGGCCGAGAGGACACGGGTGAGCCAGCCAGGAAGTCTGAGCTCACGGTGCTGACCCCCAGGCTGGGGCCGCGGGCGGATGCTCGGCTTCCCTGGGAATCAGGGCCACGCCCCACAAGGCTGGCACGGCCCACTGGCGACACTTCTGGAACAACTGGTCAATGCTGGGCTTGTGAGCGACTGGGAAAGGAACGGGCCTTGGGTCACTGCCTGCGGGGGCTGGGCCGGGCAGCGCTCTGGGCCGCGGCAAGGTATGTGTGCAGCCCGTGGGGACACGACAGGAAAACATGGTGGGCAGAGCTCTGCTGTCTGCACGAGAGGATGGAGGCTTCCGCTGGGCTCTCTTTAGGTCAGCCTCCCACCAGCAAGGAAAGACTGTACAAACGCACCCAGCTCCAGAGAACAACCGTGGCAGGTGTGTTGGGGCCCACGCTCAGGTGACTTCTGCTTGTAACCACTGCCTCAGGGAGGCCCGGGCCCAGGCGCTGGGAGATGTGAGAGGCACGCAGAAGCCAAACCCTGTCGTTGAGAGAGCCAGAACTGGAACCAGAACCGCGTCCACATGGCAGCCGGCATGCGAGGAACAGGGGAGCCCTGGAGCCCAGGTCCCGGCCTTGGCTGGACCCTGACACTGCACGCAGTGTAGACGGGCCGGAAAGAATACGGCAGAAAAAAATATTTACAGATTTCCCAAATACAGTCTCAAAAGGATCAAACTGTTTCCAAGTAACTTACTCTCATCTCAGAAGAAAGCTCAGTGATGTCTAAACACACACACACAGGGCTTCCGTGGTGGCTCGGTGGATGAGAACTCACGTGCCCGTGCAAGGTGAGTGGGCGCAATCCCCGGTTTGGGAAGACCCCACATGCCATGGAGCAACTAAGCCCGTGCACACAACTACTGAGCCTGTGCTGTAGCGTTCGTGTGCCCGAGAGCCCGCGCTCTGCAACGAGCAGCCCGTGCACCTTAGCGAGGAGTCGCTCGTGTTCGCTGCAGCTACAGAAAGCCTGGGCACAGTAACGAAGACCCAGCACAACCAAAGCTAAATAAATAATGTTAGAAAACACACACAGACACTCACACAGGGACACAGACACACACACACAAAGACAGCGTCGCCTGACAACCTAAAACACCTGCAGTGTCTAGAATCCAATACATAATCACCAGGCCTGCAAAGCAGCAGGAAAATACGAACCACAATAAAGAGAGAAGACTCGACCAACAAAAACACCAGGACCTAAGCTGAGAGTGGAGGACTGTGCGGTAAACACGCCGCATGCACAGGAAGGCGGAGGAGAGCGCTGCACAGTAAGGAGACCAGGAGAGCGCAGTGTGCTGTGGGGGCCGCGGGGGTGGGACCCAAAGGACAGACGCGAGTCTCCGCACGGCTGGTGCGCTTTGCCGCACAGTGCGGAGTGACTACGCTCCAAAGAGAGAGGAGAGACATGCGAGATGGAGGGAGGAGAGGCGGTCCAGACCCACCAGGGGTGCAAGTGCGGACGGAGCGACAGGAGAGCTGTAACCTGCAGCAACAGCACGGCAGCTGCACCAGTGCAGACAGGAACATTCTGAGAGAGGGACCGGCTGAGCCGGGGCCAACACACACGCCAGACGGGCCCAGATGGGGGTGCAGGGGCCCCCAGATGGAGAGGACACAGTGGCGCACCAGTAAGAGGACAGGCCCCTCGTGACTCGAGGGGGGAGCACGGGCGCTCGTGGGGGAGGGGGGCCTGCAGACGGGGCGCGTGACCCCCACAGTGAGACACAGTGTGCACCCCCTACATCGAGGCCACGGTGAGCCGTCCTGCACGGGGACTTTCCAGATGAGGTCCCTGTGACATCGGCCAGCAGGATTTCTCCAATGTGTAATGAACTGTGTTCACATTTGCACAACCCAGTGAACCAGTATTTTCCAAATGACACTGTGATGTGACAAAATCACGTGTGTGTTCAAGATCCAAGACAGACCAACAGGTTCTAAGGTAACAAGTACGAAAAGCAAGGCCTGGTCTCTGACTGCGGAGTGTGGCGAGGAGACAGACCCACGGACACCAGGCGGGGGTGCGGGAAGACCCGCCCCTTCTCGCCTGTATGCTGGTGTGAAGCTGGGTCTTCATCACAGGCCTCATATTTCAGTTCAAACAACCTATTTTGCCAAATAGAATGCAGAAATCAGACATTAAAGAGACTGGCAAAAATGTACAACAAAGCTACTTTTCTCACTAAAGGTCTTTGCTTTGGAAAATGCTGTTATTTTAAATAAAAATGTTACCGGTGTTACCATATCATGGGCTTTTTATGATTAAGTAAGTTAACAAATATTTTACAAATTTATTATTTTCTAATATGGTTAAGTATTGGTAGACATCACCCACATAAACAAAAGCTCTTCAAGCTGTCAGTAACGTCCCCAGTGTAAAGGGGTCCCCAGATCAAAATGCTCGAGAACTGTTCTATTACACCGAATGATCAAGAGCCTTCCAGAAAGAGTGCTCCGGGGCCAGAAGTCCACCTGCACGCTCCCTCCCTAGGACCTGACGTCCATCTCACTGAATAAATGCCCTCGGAAGCTCCAGGAGCCAGGCACCCCAAGTGCAAGCAGATGGAGGAGTGGGGGCAGGAAGGACTCTGTGCCCCTTGAATGGCTCAGAAAATACTCATTTTATGTGTAAAATATAAATCTTAAAACATTTATAGAATGAATAAATAAATACGACAAAATATTAAAAAAATCATGAATCTGGTAAAGGGTAATTGGGGTTCTATTATTCTTGAAACTTCCCAGTTTTGAAGTATTTCAAAATAAGAAAGGTAGGAAAGGAAGGGACTTCCCTGGTGGTCCAGCGACTGACTCCACGCTCCCGATGCAGGATTCCCAGGTTTGACCCCTGGTCAGGGAACCAAATCCCACATGCCTCAACTAAGACCCAGCGCAGCCAAATAAGTATTTTTTAAAAAGACTGAAAAATCAAACCAACACCGAGCCACAGGGAAGCCAAGCCCCCGCCCGGACCTCACCGTCTGCAGGTCCCCCGCGTGTACGTGGCGCTCCACCAGGAAGCCGTAGACGTCCCCCACGCGGACGCTGCTGTCCAGGTGCGGCTCCTCCAGGAGCAGCTGGCACTGCCGGATCGACTCCTCGGGGTCCTCTGTGTAGGTCCTGCCGGGAGCAGGGACAGCCTGAGCCCCAGCCCCACACGGGGCTGCCTGTCAGGCGGCAGGGCAGGCCCTTGGCCTGGAGGATGCAGCTTTGTGAAGGTAACTGCCGTGAGGTCCATGAACTCACTGGTGAGTCATGTCATAAACTCACTGATTTGTTTAACAAAATGTGCTGACCACTCGCAGGGCCACACTGGACTCTGGAGGGCACTGGCCTGTTCACGCCCCGCCCTACCCGGGGCGGGGGGCCTGGGCCGGAGGGCGAGGGCCTGGAGAGAGCGCACTGACCCGGGAGGGGCTTGCGCAGGGCCCCCCAGGGAAAGGCCAGCACAGCGACGCCAGAGGCTTGGCGGTTCCTGGTGCGTGCAGGTGAGGGCACTGGGAGGCCCCGCGAGCCCTACAGGCCTGTCCTCCAGTCCGTCCGGGCACCTGCCCAGGGCTGCGCCCACTCCCTCCTGCCACCCTGAGGTTCCTGAACCTGCACATGGAGCTGGGAACACCCTCCAAGGAGCCTGACTCTGTAAACGGCTTCAGAAGAGCCTGGGGCTCCTCTTCAGAGAGCCTGCTCTCAGGTAAGGAAAGCGCTTCTATTGATTTAGTCAGAAGCCGAGCTCGGGGCCCACACAAGGGTTTCAGAAGTGCTGCCTAAGTGGTCAGTAAATAAGATCTGGGGTCCTGGACATGTTCAGGGCTGGAAACAGCGGGCCTCCACCCTGGGCTGAGCTGACACCAGGGGCTGGAGCTCCCGTGCACCCGAGCGGGGAGCAGGCTCCCCTCAGGTATAGCCTCCCCGAGAACACATGCTTCCCTCGGGCATCTCGGGCTGTCTCTGAAGTGACCTTCCTAGAACCAGCCGGGTTCTGCGGGAGCCAGACGGGCCCTGACACCGTGCGAGGGGCCGCAGAACGTTCCTACCCACGCCCTGCCCGCTCTGCAGCGAGCTCCCAGGGAGAGGTGCCCTATGGGCATCGTGAGCCCCATGGCCGCACCTGCGCGCCTGCATGAAGCGCTTCACCAGTGTCATCCTGCTCTGCAGCTGCGCCAGCCTGGCCTCCTGGTCCAGCGGGCTCCTAGCCTTGGCCTTGGACAAGCACTTGTAGGCCTCAGTCAGTGCTCCGTGCGCCTTGTCGTAGTTCTGGTACTCGTCAACCTCCACCTGCAGGAGGCGGCGTCAGGACCGGCACCCGGACTGGCACCCCGCCCCGCCTGGGCTGGGAGGCGGGTCAGCACCTGGGCACAGGCATCATAGAAGCCGGCCAGCAGGTCCAGCGCACGGCCCTTGGTGTAGAAGCTGATGATGCTCTTCATGACCTCGGGGTCCTTCCGCCAGTCCAGGGACTGCAGGTAGTTAGCCGCCATGATGTAGATCTCCTTCTGCCGCGAGACGCCCGCGAAGAACACAATTTTCTCCGTGTCCCCGGACTTGAGCAGCGCCCTCATGGCCTGAATGGAGAAAGAGCCGGGCTGGGCCCCTTCCAGGCACGTGGACGGAGCACCCACCCCATGCAACAAGTGCGGCTTCAGGACAAGGGAGGTCTGGGCTGCCAGGGCCTCGTGGGTGCCCCCGGAGTCCGGCCCGGGGAAACTCGCCCCGCAGGGCATGAGCGAGCACTGGCCACGCTCACCTTCAGCCTGTCCCCCGCCTGTGTGTACTTCTTGGTGGCCAGGTGGTAGCTGCCCTGGCGCATGCAGCAGCTGGCAACCTGCTCCAGCAGCGCCCGCCGGGCCTCCTCGGACAGCTCCTTGCAGTCCTTGGGCACCGTCATCTTCTCGGCCATCTCCTCAGTGATGGTCAGGTTTTGCTCCAGGCACAGCTGCAGGGCTTCCTGATACTGGGGGTCACAGACACCAAGGAGAGGCGGTCACCGTCTGGTGGGTGGGTGGGAGGGGGGCCTCCCCAACCCCACCTCCACCCCTGGGTTGGGGGAGCAGCATGACCCGGGGTGGCAGGGGACCATCTCTCGCTGTGGACGCTCTAGAAGGGCCAAGGAAACGCCTCTGGGAAGGAATTTGTTGTGGGAGAAGAGACCACAGATCAATCATCTTCCTCAATTCAGGTTTTCAGAGTAGGGGGTTTAATTACTTTTTTCTTAAAAAAAATTCAAGAAAAATTTTCTATATTTCATTTGAGAAAGATTCTCGGGAAGAAAGCGCAGTGTGACCTGGTGGGGACGCCCCCTGTGGAGGCTGCACAGGGAACCTGGAGGGCGTGCGCCCAGACACGGACGGCGGTCCTGCTGGTGTGGGCCTTGTGCACACACCACCCGTGTGTGTGAGTGTGCTGTCAGACACAGGGAGACAGGAAGCGGGGGGGGGGGGGCGGGGGGCGCGTGCCGCGGCGAGGGGGACAGAGTCCTGGGGATGACAGGCACCACGGACGTCCCCGAGCTGCACACCCAGGAGCCCCACGGTATAACATCCATGGTATGTGCGCTGGGAAAGAGCGGAGAGGCCCGCACAGCGGGGCCGGGCCCTCCTGGGGAGCGGACCTGCGTCTGCAGCTGTACCTTCTTGGCGGCCAGCAGCAGCTCCACGGCCTTCTCGTACTGACCGTGCTCCAGGAAGAAGTCGGAGCAACGTGCCAGGAGGGCGGGGTCCGACTTCTCATCCAGGTCCTCTGCCACCAGCTGCAGGGCCGCAAACTGCTGGGTGGCAAAGGCCAGCTCCAGGGCCTTGGAGAAGTGGCCGGCCTGCAGATGGCGGGGCTCTGAGTGTGCCATCCGGGAGCTGCCGGGCCGGGCCGGGCTAGGCGGGGCCGCCTCACCTTGTGGTACAGCATGACTGCCCGGTCCATCTGCTCGCCCCTCTCCTCGTAGTAGCGCGCGGCTTCCAGCATGTCCTCGGGGGAGCTCAGCAGGGCCAGGTTCATGAGCTGGTCGTCCAGGCCGTGCTCCTGCGGGGGCACAGACATGCTGGGGACTGCCTGGCGGGAGAGTCTCCCCTGGAATGGGACCCTGGAGCGGAAGCAGGGGTGCCCACCTTGCACAGGCGAATGGCGTTGTTGAAGGCCTGGGCACGCGTGTAGAAGTGCACGGCCTGCCGCACCTCGTTCTGGCTCTCGTACTGCCGGGCCAGGTGGTAGGAGGCTGCCCAGTTCCCAGTCTCGCTGGCTATCTCGGCGGCCTGGAGACACCAGGGATGGTGGCCTCGCGTCCAGCCCGCCCTGCTCCGGTGGGATCCCGTCCCCCTCACCTGAGCACCGGCCCCCTTCCCAGGAGCACCCACGCCCCGTGTGCCCCCAGCCCCGACCCAGTCGGGGCACCCACCCGTTGGATGTTGCCCTGGAAGCAGTGGACGCGGACCAGGGAGAAGTAGTCCTGGGCCAGCTCATAGTAGTGCAGCGCCGCGTCCATCTTGGCCTGGCTCTCCAGGTACTGGGCCCACCACCGCCACAGCGTCCTGCAGTGGACGCCTCTGCTCAGGCTCTCTGCCCCGGCCCACAGCAGCCAGGTGGCCGAGCCCGAGTGAGGTCCCAGGGAGGCCCCCGCCCAGCCGCCTGGGGTCCAGCCTGGAGGGGCTGGGATGCTCCATGCCATCGCATGGAAGGCTCCTGAGGGAGGCCCCTTGGGCCGGCACTCACTTGTCCTTCATCTTGCTGATGTACAGCTTCAGGGCCTGCAGGTCCTCCGCCAGCATCCGCGGCACCTCAAAGCGGTGTGTGTCCGACTTCTCGTAGCTGCGGGAGGAGAGGCAGCGTCACTCACCCCCTGCCCTGGTTCAGTCCTGGGGATGCGAGGAGAGATGGCACCTCGCCTCCCGCCTGCAGCTGTGCTCCTACTGCGGGCCCCACCTCCACACGGCCCAGGTAGGGGTCCAGGCCCGGCGGGGCCCATGCACTCGGCCGCCCGAGCCCGGCTGCTCCCCCTAGAGCCACACGGCTCAGGCGGCCCCCGCAGCTGTGCTGGCCTGGCCCCTCCCCGGAGAACCTTGGACCCTCAGGGCTCTCACTAGCTGAGGGCCAGGTTGCAGTCCCCGCTGGCCTCCAGGTGCCGGGCGTAGTTGTAGTAGGTGGTGCGCAGATGCACGCGGTCGTGGCGCTCGGCCACCTCGATGGCCCTCTGCCACTGGCCTGAGGCCTGCAGCAGGCGGTTGAGGAGGTCATAGCGCCCACACCTCTTGTAGAGCTGCTCCGCGTCCTCCTGCAGGAACAGGTGGGGTGCAGGCACTTTGGGGTGCAGGCAACCTGCCTTTCAGCCGGGGTTGGAACCCCCACCCCATCGTCGAGGGGCTGATGGATCCCGTCAGAACCGGGGGTGTCCACTCCCTCACCCCACCCCCCGTTATAGCCTCAACTTGTCCAAGGAGTTTTCTGCTTCCTGCGACCCAATGGCCCAGATAAGCCCGCACGGGTGGGGAGCGGGCATGCGCAAGGGGTGTCCCACTCACCAGCATGCCCAGCTGCACGGCCAACATGGCCACCCTGGCCTCCGGCTCTGGCTCCTGCTGGGCCTCGCGCAGCGCTCGGGCCCCCTGGGCGTGGCCCATGTGCCCCAGGCACACCCTGGCCACATCCAGCCGCTGCGTCTTCACGCACATGCGCGCCATGTTCTCCCAGACGGCCTGGCTGCGGCAGAGGACACGGGGCTCAGTGAGCAGCTGCCCCCTGTGCCAGGCAACGTGGGGACCTGGCCAGACACAAGGTCCCTGAGGAGGGGGCCACGTGCGAGCCCCACAGCTTCACCCACAGAGCAGCTTGGCAAGCTGGGGCCCACAGGCCCTCCCGAGGAGGACGCAATGACAGTCCTGTCCCCCGGCCCACAGCTGGGACCCTGCCCCTTGCCAAGACACCCCCTCTGCTGCCATCCCACGAAGACTGGGGGCGTCCTGCACAGGCCGCCAGCCCCGCCGTGCCCCTAAGAGCACACCTGCCCCCCCCCCCACCAGCACCTCCATCCCAGACTGCACTCCTCGTGGCCCTGCGTCCTCCCACAGAGACCCTGGGTCGGCTGGGGAGTGGGTACGACACCCGGATGGGGGTGAGGGTCCCGGGAGCCGGCCTGCAGAGCTGCTCTCTGAGCCCCCGGCACAGGCTCAGGGCGGGGCTTCCTTTCTTCCTTTCAGAGGTTTCCGACGTCTCTCTCCCTCCCACCCCAGCAGGTCGGGCCTCCCCAAGAAATGAGAAATGAGGTTGGTGGGAGGGAGGGTGCTCCATTCCCAGATGACCCCACGGCCCCGACGAGCACAGACCAGTAACTCCTGGGACGTGAGCGGCTGGTGGACCTACCCTGCCACCAAGACGTGCTGGAAAAAGCCCGTGGGAAGTGCCGTCCCTGCACGCTGGCTGCTCTGACGGCAGCTTCACCCTGCATGGGTCCTGGGGTCCATACACCCAACGGACAGGCCATGTGGACACCGGCTCAGTGCCCGTCTGATTGTGAGAACTCCCTGCCACCCGGGCCTGTGTATAGACTGTACCCTCAACATAAGGGGCAGGGGGGCTCCTAGCTCCTGACTCTCCAGGAAGCCCGGGCCCCGCAGAAGCTCCTGGGACACGCCGAGGCCCCTCCTCCTGGGCTGCCCGTGGAGACCCCAGTGGACGGGGCCGCGGTGGACGACAGCCTCACGTCCGCCCAGTGGCACACACGCCGCTGTGCTTCTGCCGGGCATCCCTGCTCTGAGGTTACTCTCCTGTGAGTCCATGCGCAGGAGCACGGAAGCCTCGGGGGCTGAGGGCCCGGCTCGCGGGGGGCAGCAATCAGAGGACGAGGGGACCTTCGGATGGTGAGGTCATCCCTGACTCAGGTCTGCTCCTAGGCCCCATCCCAGCTGTCCCCTCCGCCCAAGGCTGGGGGCTGAGAGGGCACTGGCCTGCTGGCCCACAGGCGCCCAGGTGGGTGACCCGGCCTGTGGCCTGCCCAGCCCGGGAAGACAGAGCTGGGACTGCCATTCCTGAAACCACTACTGCTGTCCAGCGGAAGACAGCCACGTGAAGACTGACTCAGGAAGAGCGACTTAAGTAGGTAAGGAGGGAAGGCAATGCTCTGCTCTCAGAAGCTCTCAGGAAAACCTCCTTCTGAGGTGAGTGCACCGTGTGTGCAGGGACCCCAGCCCGTGGCCCCCTTGGGGGGGGCGCCCCTCCGCCGGGTGCAAGGAAGGTGGAAGGACCGCTAGCACCCACCAGACACAGCATGGCTGGTGGAGCAGGGGTCAGCCTCGCCTCTGGCCCCGAAGGAGGGAAGTGGTGAGAACTCAGCTAGCGCGTCTTCTGTGAGCCCTGGTGGGAAAAACCCAGAAGAGGTAAAAATCCCCTGGGAGCTGATGGCCCCTGCCTCTCAGGAATGTAAACTTGGCAGCCCCTGGGACCCAGAGCGGGCGGGGCCTCGGGGGGCTGACCCGGTCCCGCTGGGAGTCAGCACAGGCAGGCCGGGCCGGGTGAGGGTCTGAGAGCCCAGCAGGCTGGGCCCGTCAGCGTCCACAGCAGACGCGGCCTGGCTCTCACTTGGGCTTCGCTGGGTGCTCAGCTCACTCACAACCCCCTCCTGCACATGGATGACGGCCTGCTCTGGGGGGCCTCCGAGTGTGGGTGAGGGTCTTGGCTGGGAGGTAAGGGCATCCAGGGCCCCCAGCACCGTGTGCGGAGAGTATCCATGTGCTGGGGGAGTGGCTGAAGGTGGGGGGGGGACGCCCCATCCCCGGAGCGGACGGCTGGCCCCCACCCATGCCACCCGCCGGGGCCAGACAGACAGTGGGCCCGACAGCGGTGGGGAGTGCACGTCGCTCCCAGGGAAGGTGGGGTGCGGGGGAGGGCCGCGGAGGCCTCCCGAAGAGGCCCCTGCCTTTCCCATCAGGAAACACATCCTGTGGGCGTCTGGCCGCTATTTGTTGCAGTTGGCTACGCCCTCTGGCTCTCCAAAAACAGCCTCAAAAACAACCATTTCCTCCCTGCCGAGAGACGGGGAAGACGCAGGCGCGAGGCACACTCACACACGCACGCACCTCCTCTGCCGTCTGCTCTCCAGGCCCAGCTGCTCCGCGGCAGAGGCGCCGGCAGGGGCTCAGACCCGCCGCCCGCTGCTCCCCGTCGCCCCGCTCTGCGCCCGCCCCGTGCTGGTCCCTAGAGCGGCCAGCCCCGCACCCTCCAGCCTCGCCTGCCTGCGGGTTTCTGCGCGCCGCGGCCTCCGCCCCCCAGGAAGACGGCGCACTCAGGACTCGGGGCTCTCGCTGCTGCCCCTGCGTGCCCCCCGGGATGGGAGGCCCTGGCCTCGGCGCAGGCCTGGCGCTGCTCCAGGTGCAGGAGGCCGGGTAAGGGGCCCGCAAGGCGGGCACCCCCGCACCTGCCGCCCAGGCCTTCCCGCCACCACCGAGCATGAGCGGGGACGTCCTCTAGCCGGCCCCGCTGACACACTGACCGACCGCGGCTGGGACTCCCCCCACAACGCGAGCCAGCACCGCGGCTGCGATGACCGTCCGCAAAGTGGTGGCCACGGCCGTGCTGGTGGCCCTGGTCTCTCTCATCCTCAACAATGCGGCGGCCTTCACTCCCAACTGGGTGTACCAGACGCTGGAGGATGGCCGGAGGCGCAGCGTGGGGCTCTGGCGGGCCTGCTGGCTGGCAGAGCGGCCCCGGGGGGCGCCCGGCCCGGGGGCCAGGCCAGCGCCAGCTGACGCGCGCGACTGCGAGGCCCTGGGCTGGGGCTCCGACGCGGCCGGCTTCCAGGAGTCGCGAGGCACTGTCAAACGTAAGTCGGTTTGTCTCACCGCCTCCTTTAGAGTGGCCGTCCGTGCGCGCAGGGCGCGCTGGCTGAGGGGAGAGGCACACCTGGGGACTCGGGTGCGCCCCAGGCTCCACTCCCACCTGCCCTGGTCCCTTTGGGACAGAATTCTTCCTGTGCAGGAGGGCGATTTTCTCTGCCATTATGCATAGCTAGGGGACGGATACGGTAACTGAAGCAAGGAAAACGTGTTTTTCGTGGTGGAAAATAAAGATTGCTAATGAGTGAAATAAACAAGGCGCTTAAAGCACGTGGCTGGGTTGCGACCTCGCTCCACAGCCGTCAGGGTCCTTAGGGCTGTGGGCAGCACTAGGGGGACTCTCGGGGGGCTGGCTGGAGGTGGCAGCCCAGCAGAGACAGGCAGACTGAGGCCCGCGGACGGCAGGGAGGAGCCCAGGTCCCCGGCTGCCCCACTGCCACCAGCGGCCCTGTCTGGTCGGTCACGTCCGGCACGGGGTCTGGAAGGTGGGAACTTGACCTTGAAAGCAGGGTTGGGTTTGAACATTTGCGAGGGAAGGTCCAGGCACATGAAGACGCCAGACACTGAGCGTGTGGATGCGGGGTCACAGCGGCCGACGTGAAAGGCCGCCACCCGGGCTGGCGACAGCCCATGACAGCTGTGGACAGTCCCCGACGCACAGACCTCCTTCCCTTTCTGAAGGTAGCTCTCCTTCCAGGAGAACGCAGCCTCCAGTGGGGCTTCGGCCGGCACAGGCACGACTGCCCCCAGCCAGCTGGGCCCCCGGGACTAGGCCTCCTTGGGGCCCCTTGGGAGCTGGCTGGGGGCTGTTGTCTCCACTTGGCAGGCAGAGACAGAGGCTGCAGGAGGCGCAGGGTCCCGGCGAGCCGCTGAGGGGACGCCTCCCCGTCTCTGCAAGTGGAGCCCTCACTGCACAGCTGGGGGGTGTCTCATGGGGAGCGGACAGCCCCCCACCCTTCATAAGCAGTGGGCCAGAGCCTCCCTTAACGCAGGCAGAGCCTGGAGGAGTCTGCCTGTCCTATGAGCTCTCAGACCAGGGTTCTGTGAGACGCTGGCAGGTCCTCTGAACCTGGGGATCTGGGACCTGCCCGTTGGAGGGGGGTCTTCTCTGGGCTCTGGATATGTGGTGAGGGGCAGTGGGAGCCAGTGACCGGGGCTCCAGCATGGGCCCGGTGCAGGCCACGCCTCCCCGACCCCCAGGGGCCCTGTGCTCCCCTATAGGCTCCCCCACCTCCCGGGGCTCACGGCTGCCTGCCACAGCCCCCAACACCACCACGCAGGTGCCCGCTCCAGGCACCCCCCACCTGCCCCCTTGCTGAGCCAGGATGCAGCCTGTTCTGGAGTCCCACGCCTGCCCTGCCGTGAGTCCCAAGCGGCCGCTCACCTGCCCTCACTCACTGTCCTACCTGCCTGCCACCTGAGAAGCCCCTGAACAGCTCTTAGAATGGCCTACTCCCTTACTCAGCACTTGCAGCAGCCAGCCCTTAACGAGGCCCCGAGCATCAGACATTTCCCCAAAGAAGGAGACGGTCAGAGCAGCTGCTCACACGTGAGCTGCCACCAGGAAGAGGCGCTGACACCCTTCTCACCAGCTCCCTGCGACAGAGCGCTGCTGCCCTGGGGGGTCCCGAGAGGCAGGGGGCTTCTGGTCTTTTTCTGGCCTGTCCCCGTCAATCCAATCAGCAGCTCCCAGCAAAACCCCAACCCAGGCTTCGCCCGATGGTCCAGCTTCCTGCTGAACCAGGGACGGGAGGAGAACGGGGTGGCCTCGACCGTGAGATCACCTCTGTTCGTCCACCCTGGGCCCCGTGCCGCTTCGTCCAGAGCCAGGCCGACCTGGAGGTCCCAGACCCCATGCAGGTGCCCAGGGCAGCCCTTGGGGACAGCAGCCATCCTCCCGCCAGCTCTGTGCCTGCATCCTGGCAATGCCTGCGGAGCCCAGCCAGAGCTGCTAGGCATGTGGGGCCAACTCTGCCATCCCCCAAGGGGGCAAGCTCCGGTTAGGGTGTCCCGAGCACTGGGTCAGGCCCCCCAGCCACCCTCCGTCACATTGGTCCCGTCCCAGAGCACAGGGCCCATGCCCCACGCCACTGGCTGAGCATGCGCTGCGGCCCTGACTTTCGATACTGATCAGGCGGGGGTGTGGGGGGGAATCGGTCTTGCTTTCCGACCACTGTTCTCTCTGCCACTTTCCATCTGTCCATGTGTCGGACACTCTGTCAGGCCCTGACACAATCCTGTCCTCTCCCTGAACCAGGGGGGACATGAATAAACAGATGTCCAGTCTCGAGCTTCGCCTTCACGGCTCCTCCAAACCCAGAGCCACTGCCCAGGCTGCATGAGCAGCAAGTGTGAAGACCCGCCAAATGCCTGGGCGCCTGGGCTCTGGGGAGCTGGTGGGACACGTCCGCTTGGGTGGCTGGGGAGGGGCGAGGCTGAGGGGCGAGTCCGCTGACGTGGGGAGGCCCTGCTCGGGCCGGGAGGGGGTCTCAGGGCCTCGCTGCGCCGGGACCCGCACCCCACAGCGTGGACGCTCACGGCATGGCCGGCCGGTCCGCGCGCGTCCTTCCTTGCCCGCGAGGCTGAGCCCGGGACCAGTAGGACTTTCCTGAGCTCAGGTGGGCCCCATACTCATGCTCTGAGCATCCATCACCCCCAGCAGCCCCCGTCTCCGCCTCTGCCGCCAAACCCATGATCTAGAGAAGCAGGGCCTTCCCGTAGGATAAAGGCGTTTGAAGGGTAAACGTGGTTGCAAAGCAAGTCCAGGTGAAAAGGCAGGAAGAGCGCGATGAGCAGCCTCCCTGGAAAAGCCTGCAAGTGGCCAAGCCCCATGCTGACGGGGGAACCGTGTGGCCTCCCGCTCCCGCATGTGGTCAGGGGACCCCGGAAGCCCTCGCAAGCAGTCAGGAGGATTCCCGCAGATCACGAGACCCGCTGCCCTGCCGCCCAGTGGGGGGAGGCCAGGGGCCTGAGCCCGTGTGGGGACGTCGGGCTCCTGGGGCCTGCCTTGAGCTCTCTGGCTCCTCCCTTTAAAGGTCAGGGTTCCCAGAGACCGCGGCCATGTCCTGTGGTCGCTCTGACGACTACAGAGCCCAGGACAGTGAGGTGGGGGCGCAAGAGTTGCGGGTGAGGGCGTCAGACAGAGGAGCCATCTGTCCATCCGTCCATCCACCTGTCTGGGAGGGTTCCTGGGCCCTTGGTGCTGAGCAGCAGTCCATCCGCTCACCCCCAGGGCTGCTCCCACGCCCGTGCAGGGCCCAGGGTGCCCACAGCCCCTAGCAGCCGCGTGGCACAGGCTGGGACCTGGGAAGGGCGAGACCCCTCGAGCTCTGCACAGCAGGAGAGGGGCCGGGGGCGAGCCGCCTGAGGCCCCCGGGCAGGAGTGATCCTCTGGTGGAAGTGGCACAGCTGACCACACACACTAACGGAGAACACCGCCCGCCCACAGCGCGCTGCACCCAAGGCCCTGGGGCAGGGGGCTTTTACACTCTGGAAGGGCCACGGGGAAGGGGTGGACTTCACAGCTGAGGGCTCTGCCGTCCAGCATGCGAGCAGGACGGTATTCCCCCGCGACGGACCTCTGGATGACACCACCCAGCCCCCACCTCTGTGGTCCGAGCACCAGGCTGCCCCCCATGCACGTCCCGCACGTCTCGTTCAGGGTCCAGGGTCCAGGATGCAGGTGGGTGGGGGCTGGGGAGGGGGTGGTGAGATTCGGGGAGATGGAGGGAGGAGCCCCAGGTGGGCAGGGAGCCAGGCTTGAGCAGCCTGGCCGGTGCTGACCATGCTGACCGCCGCTCCCCTCCCTCCCGCCCCGCAGTGCAGTTCGACATGATGCGAGCCTGCAACCTGGTCGCCACGGCGGCGCTGGCAGCCGGCCAGCTCACCTTCGTGCTGGGGCTGACCGGCCTGCCCCTCCTGTCACCCGACGCCCAGTGCTGGGAGGAGGCCATGGCTGCCGCGTTTCAGTTGGCGAGTAAGTACCCGGCGGGGTGGCAGGTCGGCTGCGGCTTTTAGTCACGGCGGCCCCCACTCGTCACTGTGGGCAGCAGCCAGACAGAAATACACATGGTGGGGGGGAGGGCACTGCGGGGCAACCCGAGGGGTTTGTGTCTCTTTGCCCGAGGCCTCCCAGCCCTTCCCGCTGTCTAAGGCGAGGTGACCACACTTGACACTTGGTGACCCGTTTGGCTTTTCAAAGTCTCTGGCACCTGCTGTTTCTTTGCCCCTCCGCAGCCCGGGTGGCAGGCAGCCTGGGTTCATTCTCCTCCTGAGAGGCTGCCGCAGCTTGCTGTGAGCACATGGGCACGTGGACAGAAGTGGGCGCCCTTCTAAGCCCTGCAGCCTTCCTGGCTAACAGTCAGCAGATAGGGAGTTCAGGGCATGCATGTGGTTCCCAGCTGGTGATCTACAGGCTTAGGGTTGGGCTCGGGTTATAGCTGTGGTTGTCTGGGGCTCGGCTGGGATCAGATGAGCGTGGTGGGGGCGATGCTGGGGAGAGGAGCGAGGCTGCAGGCCCTCAGCGAACAGTCCAGAAGCCGCCTCGTGCTGGGGGTGATGTGGGTGGGGCAGGGCCTGGCCACTGCCGGCTTCCGAGGACAAGAGCAGTGGCCCCACGGGTGATGAATGGGCCTGGCCAGGGAGGCTGTGCAGCGGCCAAGAATCCCCGAAGCTGCCCACCCGTGTGCCCTGGGGTGGGGGTGCATCTGTGCTGGGTTTCCCCCCCTACACCCCGCCTGTCTTGCTGGCCCAGGTTTAACCATCATGGGATCCTGGCTTTCAGGTTCCTGCTGCCCATGGGGAAGGGCAGGTGGGGGCTGACAGGACGGGGGGCGGGGGGGGGGCAGCCAGGCATCCGGCTCGGGGGAGAAGCAGCGCCCAGTGGTGAGGCTGCAGCCCAGCCCGGGGGGGGGGGTGGGCAGGAAGTGCGAGTGAATCACGGGGGACGATGGATCCCGGGCCCCCCCACTTCCTGGAGAAGCGCAGTTTCCAGAACGCGCTGACAGCTGGCAGCACTCATGCTGGGAAGTGCCGGGTGGGACTCAGAAACGGGCCCTATTCACAGGGCAGTGCGGCCCTCAGCCAGTCACTTCCCTGGGGCCCGGCAGCCCGGGGCGCTGCAAGGCTCAGGAGGGCGCACAGTAGGTGTCGGGAGAACAGGGCTGCGTCCGCCCCTGCGGTCACCGTGAATGGGGTGAAGCCACAGGGGTGACGCCCACCCTGCCTGGGGTGACTCTGGGGTCGGGGACCGCCGTCCCCTCCCTCCTCCAGGACCGTTCCACGGGCCGCCTCTGCTGAGCTCGGGGCTATGGGTCCGTGCCTCGCTGAGACCCCCCTCCCTCATGAGGGGTCATCTGGAATTCCATCCCTTCAGGAAGGAAGTGGTAAAGCTGGATTAAAGACAGATATTCGAGTGGCGTTAAGGGAATAACAGTAACAGCTCTTGACTCAGAAAGGGACTCCTCCCTGAAGGAGCACTGAGTGTGCACCGCACCTCAGAAGACACATCTCCAACACACTAATTTGGAATTACTGGAAAACGTATTGTGGGTTTGGTGTTAAACCTGACATCTTACTTCCTGCAAACTCTTGTTTCAGACAAAACTGTACTGTTTCCAAGTAACACAAAAAAAAATCGAAGCAGGGGAGCCCTCCTCATTAACTGAAACCACACTGTCCTGCAGCAATGGGCGTGGGGGGCACACCCTGCAACCTGGGCATCCCCAGGCCAGCACCGCCTCTGGGAGGCAGGACCCAGCTCTGCCCAAGCCCGTCAGGCCGGCAGAGGCTGATGGAAAAAGCCAGGAGCCCGCAGGGCACCTGCAGCCCTTCCGCGATCTGTCCCCCTGCCTCCGCAGGCCCGCTCCCCGCCCCCGCCCCGCGTCCGACCGGTCACCCCCCACAGGGCTGCTGTGCCCAGAGAGGAAATGCACTTGGCCCTGTTTAGACTGTTTCATTGACAAACAGTAGAGAGCACAGCGCTGGGCCTTTCTTCTATCACGCGGCTAATTTTAGAGTTAGGTTTTTTCCTGTGCTCTGGTCTGTTTTAAACAGTCAGGGAGAGACTGAAGGGCGCCAGGATATCCTGTCCCAGGAGGGGGAAATGCCTGCTGGTACCTGTTATGCAAGGGAACCTTGAGTCCCCACTTCGGGGCCAGAGGGTGGGCGGGGGAGAGAAGGTGCTCATGGAAGGGGGGAGCACAGCTCCCTGGGAGGTAGGAGCATGAGGACCAGCCAGAGAGCAACACCCCAGTGGGAGGAGGCAGGAGGGCAGCCGCGGTGCTCTTGGTGATCCCACAGCTGCTCTGGGCACTGGTCCCCAGGGCACGGGATGCCCGGCCCAGCTGTGTCAAAGGGCAGCCCCCGCCCCCCCTCAGTCAGGGCTGCAAGTCCAAGCGACCCCGTCTCAGATGCCAGGGAGGACCGCGGGAGACAGAGCGACCGTCAGCGATTTCACCCGGTGAGCTCTACTGCATCAGGCAATTTCTTGCAGAATCTTCCAAGTGTGATTTCCATTTACCCTAAAGTCGAAAAAACTCCTTGCCGTCCCCTAGTCCACCCCACGCGTGAGCTGAACACCCCGTGAAAGCTCCCTGCACGGGGCAGGGGGGAGCAGGCGCCATGTGGCAGCCGTCTGCCAATGCCGCCCGGCCGGCCCCTCCTCAGACACCAGCCCCTCAGACCCCGCAGGGGTCGAGAGCAGCATTTACGTAGACGGTGTGGGCTTCATGTCTGCTGGCCTCCTCTCCACTTCTGCAAATCCTGAGATTTTTTTTGCTGAAAAACTTAGCAACATGCTAAGGGGCCGCTTGCCCCACACCCGAGGTGGAGGCCAACTTTACTGTCCCCAAAGCTCAGCTGGGTGGCGCGTGGTGGCTGTCCTGGCCTCTGAGCTGGAGGAGACCTGCTTGCGCCATCGGCCCCTTTCTGTGCTGTCCAGTCAAGTGCCTGGCTCGGGCCGGCGGCTCACTTTCCTGTCTCCTGCCCCTGCTGCTGCTGTGGCCGTGTCTTTTCCCAGACTCCCCCTGGTTGGTGGGGGTGGGAGGGGGCGGCACTGTCCACACCTTCTGCTGCTCACGGTGCTGGAAGCCCGCCTGCGGCTGAGCCTCAGGGCCCCACATCAGGGCCCCGGCCGGTGCTGCCCTGGACCTGTGGCAGGCGCCGCGTGAGCTCAGGGCTCAGCCCCACGGTTTCCATCCGCGCCCCCGCGCAGGCTGGACGGCCACTCCGGAGGACGGCCTGTGACAGCCGGCAGAGCCCGAGGAAGCTGGCAGGAAGGAAGAGAGGAGAGGGCGTCTGAACCACGCTGCCCGGCCGCCGGCCCACAGGAAGGGGCTGTTTGCTTTGGAACATAAGCTTGTGAGGACGGAATCAACTCCACGTGGGTCTACTGCACCTCTCCCCTTAGACTTGCTTCACTGACATCACGGAAAAGGCTCTGGAGACGCTCAGGAACAAGAGGCCCTCAACCAGGGCTGAGAGAGATGGACGGCCTCGTTTCAGAACCTCATCAAAGTAAACGGCCAGTTTGCTTTCAGGAGGATGTGCACGTGGCCAGTGCAGTAGCTGCCACCTCTAAGTGTCTCCGTGGCTTTCCACTGCCCACACGTGGTGCATCGTGGGCCCCGTGGTGACCAAGTCTGCTCAGCCACACCACCTCTGCTGGCCGAGGGCGGACGAGGATGAGCGCTGTCCTGCTAGAAACCCACCCGCACAGCTCACTGAGGATGCCAGAGAACTCTGCCCAAGAGAAAGCGCTAGAGAGGCAGGGCTCGGCCTGCTCAGGTCACTGACAAGCATCCCTCCAAGAGGCTGTGCTCACCTGGCCCCTGACTCTTGAAGCCGTGTGTGTGAACAGAGCTGTCTGTTCACATGTCAGTTCACACTGCTTTTATCTTCTAACATAAGAACATCTCCAGTGTACTTGCAGAGGAAGTGATAAATGGAGTAAAATGCCAACAGAGTAACCGCCTGTCCTGTTTCCCTCCAAAACAGAGGACATGCTCTGAACCGAGCATAGGTGCTGGGCGCCTGCGGCCCTCACCCCAGTGCTCTGTCTGACGACCGCGTTCCAGACGCTGCTGACTTGGGTCACAGTCATGTTTCCTGTGACCTGTGACAAGCAGGGTCTTACTCAGGTGTGTCCTGGGAGTGGGTCTCGGGTCCCCAGGCCACGTGTATGTCCCATCAGCGTGCCCTGCCCTGGTCTCTGCCAGGGCCTGTCCAGGTTGGGGTCTCACGACTCACAGGCCTCCACTTATGAATTCAACATCCTCTGTCCGTCAGTGATGCAAAGCCACCCACGTCAGACTGCCAGCGGCCTCGGAGGCCATGGGGACACCCAGTGCTTTTGCCCGCCCCCAGGGAGGGACACCGCCAACGGATCCTTGTGTGACACATACAAGCCAGATGAAGCGTCCCTAGGATGGGGCAATGGGCTCTGAGCACAGTGGAGGGAGGGGGCTGGTGTGCTGCAGCCGCCGCGCTGGGGGAGCACCCCCGGCCGCGCCGGGTGCTCATGCTGTCCCCCGCCCTGCTCCCCCTCCCCCTGACACGGCTGGCGTGCTGACTCACCCCCCTGCCCCATCCCCCGTGCTCTGAGTCCTGCTGAAAGAAGGCTCAACAAGCGCCCAGACACCATGACATCGAGGGGACGCAGAATGCTTCCGCTTTCCTTTCACAGAACACAGGCCCGAACCCCTCCCGTCACGAACGCAAAGCTGGCTGCCCAAGACAGCGGACGCAGGCCGTTTGTCCTCGTGGGCAAAGAAGTGCCAGTGTGCATGACAAACAGAATCCGTTACTTTTAACAGGAGGAGGCATGGAGAAGCTTCGGGTGTAACAAGATTCACCAAGTGCCGTGAAGAATGAGCACAGGGCTTGGTCAGCGTCACTGCTGTCGAGCACACAACCAAGGCAGGACAGACGTATGAGTCAGACTCTCTGGAAGGTGCAGAGAAGGCGAGACCATAACGCTTGTGCTTCAAGGAAACCCCAGCCTGCGCTCGGCACCCAGTCAGGACGTGGCTATTAGAACCGGGCGCGGGCATCACTGCGACAACCCTCTGCCCCGAGGCCACGCTGGGTCATGCGTGGCCTGGTTTACTGAGGAAAGCAGGAGGAGAGGGGGGACTGGCAGGAGCAGAGTGCGGATGTCGTGGTATAGGACAAGCACAGGGACTCGGTGGGCTCAGCCTGGCCAGAGCCCAGGGCAGGGCCCGAGACGGTCTGGGAGGGGCAGGGAGTTCCATCTGGACACTCTGGGTCCCCGAGGGCCTTTGTCCTAATCAGGCACGTTCGGTTCCTTAAAAACAGACCCAGCCCGGTCGGCACAGCAGAGGGGGTGCCGGGGCTGCCCGGCAGGGGGGCTGATGACCCAGGGCTGGGAGGAGGGGCGGGCTCCGGACAGCTTCCTAAGCAGCAGAACCACTGCCTCTGCCCCCATCCTAGTCACCAGGGCTTCCAGCCCAGACCCAGACCTGAACTCTCTCAAGCGCCAGTGCCTGCTGGCTTAGCCCACAGATCCTGGGTGTAAAATTCCAGTCTTCTTATTGTAGGAACCAAAAGATAGGTCTGTGGAGCCCCTGAGAGACAGAACCACGTCTCTCAGTGATGACGAGCCGACACGAACAGCTGACTGAGGGCGGGGAGGTCGTAAAGGGCACTGTGCACAGTCCTGGACACCCACCCCTCTGGGCCCGGCATCATTGGAAGAGAGACAGGGATGAGGGGGACGAGGGGACGAGATGGGGCGGGGATGCTCTAGGACCAGCTACAGCTGCTCAGATGGCAGAGGAGACTCCCGGGGCCCGGCTCCTGGCCCCCCGCCTGCCCGGTATGCTAGGAATAAGTAAACTCTTAAGGACAGAAATTCAACTAAGTCACACACCAATCTGAGCTGGTCCCAGGTATAAAGTAGAAAACACATGTGTTTCCCTTCGCTTTGAATGAATTAGGCATTTACAGGCCTGGTGGACCTCACGCGGAGTCACTGCTGGGCCTTTCGGGGTGAGGAAGCGGGTGTTGGCATCCCCTCTGCAGCAGGTGGGGGGCAGCTGAGGCCAGACACCTGCCAGGTCTCAGGAACCACCTGAACCCCAAGACTGCCTGGCCAGGACAGACGCCCCACCAGACCCACAGGCCCCGTCGAACGCAGCCAACCCCTAGGCGGGGCGCAGGGCGGGCTGGGCTCCTGGCCCCCGGAACAGGGTTGGTCGGAGGAGGGCGGGTGGGAGCGGGGGCCCTCCAGCAGCTGCCTCACCCAGGGCTTCGTCCACAGGTTTCGTCCTGGTCATTGGGCTGGTGACGTTCTACCGCATCGGGCCCTACACCAGCCTGTCCTGGTCGTGCTACTTGAACATCGGCGCCTGCCTACTGGCCACCCTGGCTGCCGCCATGCTCATCTGGAACGTCCTGCACCGGCGGGAGGACTGCACGGCCCCCCGCGTGATCGTCATCAGCCGCTCCCTGACTGCGCGCTTTCGCCGTGGGCTGGACAACGACTATGTTGAGTCACCGTGCTGAGGGTGACCTCCCTCCACCCAGGGACCGTCTGGGAATTGGGGTGCTGCTCCCCACTTGAGCACACACACCACACGCATTGACCACGTTATCCACGGACATGGGGCTTGACCACATGGCATCTGCGCCCTCCCCTGCGGCCCGCGTCACGCTCCTGCATGGCCTTGCGCTCTGCCCCAGCCCACGTTAATTTATTCAGCATCTGCTGAGAGGGGCGTCCTGGGTCGTAACCACCCTGATAAGACAGAACACGGGGAGAGTTTGTGAACTGCACGGAGCTTCCTCCAGGGACTCAGAATTCACAGTCAGACGGTCACGGTTTTACGACAGCATTGTGTAAGTGAGGTCCATTTACTCCTGATTATCCTTCTAAGTTAAAATAAAATGCCAATCTCTCACCATGGCTTAAAGCTTGTGTTTTATCCACTACACGGCCACGTGGTGAGGAATCGGGCCAGTCCTGTAGTTCTGTAGCTGACCGTCAGAGAAGGTCCAGGGCAGCGTGGCTGAGGGCCACTCACGCCTCCACTCACAAGTCCCCGTCCCCGCGGATCCTGAGCTGCAGCTGCATGACAGCGTGTCCGCAGCTGGCAAGCAAGAGAGAAACGCCTACTGGCTTCAAACAACTCAGAGGCTGGCTTGCTTTTTCCCCTAGAAGAGTCTTCACCTCACCCAGCCGGGGCCCCGCCACCGGCGGCTTCAGACCTCCGTCCCAGCCCCAGCCTGGCGCCAACGGCCCCGGACCCGGCAGTTGGGCTGGAGCCCCGACTCCCCGCGCTGAGCACCAGCAGCTCAGAGGTTCACACCAGCCAGCACCCTCGGGCCAGCGGCTGCCCGCCCACGTCTGTGAGGCCCGTGGGGGCCGCGCCCCCTGGCGGTGGGAAGCGCTGCTGGCATCTCGCAGCCCAGGAAGCCAGGCGGGGCGGGGAGGCACCGGTGCCAAGTCCTCCGCTGCCTCCCCACGGGCCGGCCCGAGAAGACTAAGAAACGTTTAGCGTGGCTGCCGCACCCTTCCCAACGATGAGCGGTGACCAGCCTAGGGCTCAAAGGCCCTGCTGCCCCCAGGAATCTCTTCAGTCAGAGTGAGGGATTGGGTCACGCTGTTGCTTTAGGTAAACCCAAAGCAGGGGAGGACAGCCTCAAAGCATGTCCAGCCTGACAGAGTACGTCAGCACAGCTCGGGTCGGGGTACGCTTGGGGGCCACGCGGGGCCGCCCTCCTCCCCAGCAGCTCAGGGTCCAGCCTCAGCAGCATTCCGCACACGACAACACACACTGCAGTGGCCCACTGGTCACGTATGGTCTCTGGTGGAGCTTCTATCAAACGGAAAGTGCCGCCAGCCACTCTGCACTCCCCGACCAAGGGCCTCTTGCCCACCCAGTGGGCATGGGGAGAAGCCCCTCTGCTCTAGGCCACAATGACCAGGGTCTGACCCGGTTACAGACCCGTCTCTGCAGACAGGAGTGGGGGCGCTTAACTCCCGTCCTTCCCTTCCACCTGACTTCCATCCTTCAACAGTTTTTCTACCCTGTGTGATTAACCTGTCAGATGCTCTTGAGAAGCTCCCCGACAAACAGAAAGTCGCTTATACACAGCCCTTGAGGGATAACTTCTCTTGGAGCGATTTTAATTGCATTTTGTCTGCCGTTTTGAGGGTTTACTATCAAAACCTTTTCTGGGTGGTGCAATTATCCCCAGAGAGACAGGTGCTATAAATATTTAGTGACTGCAGAATTTTCGACTAGGAAGTGTCCAGACATGAAAATAAATCCAAACAACTGAATCTCAGCCCCCGAGGATCTGAGCACCATGAGGCCAGCCGGATGCCATTCACGTCCTGGTTTCCACCAGAATCTCCTTGAACCCGTGAGACAGCACACACGCCAAGAAGACTCAGTGACGGTGACTGTCCCCCCCGGCCCCGCCCTGCGCGAGCAGCCCCTCACCTCTTGATGAGCTTGATGGACCTGAAGGCCTCATCCATATCTCCGATGGCCAGGAAAAAGCTGAAGTTGAGCATGGCGTCCCGCGTGGGCTTGTCGCAGTCCTCCAGCCCCACAAAGTCCCGCAGGGGCCTCCTGCCCACTGCCTGGGGGATGCACTGGGATCCGGAGTCCAGTTGGTCCTCCAGATTAGCTTCTCCTGGCTGGATGACAAACGGCGCTGTTTATCTGTGGGTCCCCATGAAGCCAGTGCGTGCCCAGGGCCTCTCCCTGGGGGACCCCCTGCACAGACCCCACATTCACCAACACTCTTGGCAAAAGCATCACATGTCTGCAGGCCCTCGAAGGGACCAGAGCACGGGGCTCCAGCTTCAGACCGCAGGCTATGCAGGCGTCGGCACACAGGGACCTGCGGCTGAGGCAGTGACGTCAGCGGCTCCACAGCCATGAACACATGAAACCCCCACCCCTCAGCCGTCTGTAAACTTCCTAGAAAGGGCTCTTCCTGCCATGTCTGACCGTGTGCCTGTGCACGAGGTGTTAAAACCACGCCAGCACCACTGTAGGTGGAAGACTTGTGGTCCATTTCCACCTCTGACTACAAGCAGGACACTTGCTCACACATTAAACGCAGAGCTCAGGTTGAGGCCTGATTTTAAGTCACTTTACACTAAAAGCCAAAAAAAGAAAAAAAATCCAAGAAAAAGCCGCACACTTCAGTTCTGCTGACAGGACAGTGAAGAAACAAGTGAAGCAGGAGGAAGCACAGAGCTGGGGGGGCAGGTCAGGCGGCACCCCAGGCCCACAGGACCAAGGCCCAAGGCAGAGCAACAGGCTGCAGCCTGCACAGGCCCCTCGGTGCAGGGGCTGTGGGCGCCCGGCTGAGAACAGGTGGCTCAGCCAGCGTTCCAGCTGGGCTGGAAGCTCTGCCGCTCATCACAGACACACCCACCCCTGATCAGCACTGACCTCAGGGCCAAGGATGCTGATTTCAGGTACTGGCGGGACCATGGGGATGCAGAGACCACGTCCCAGGGATGGCAAATAACTCATCCAAAATGGTTGGGGCGAGTGCCGACAATGACCCCGTTTGATCAGAAATTTAAACACACACGAGTATGTAACAGGGCATCCCTGGTGGCTCAACTGGTAAAGAGTCTGCCTGCAACGCTGGAGAACTGGGCTTGATCCCTGGGTCTATCCCCTGCAGGAAGGGATGGTGTATGTGACGCACACATGCAGGCTACAGACAGAACCTCTCCCTAGCTGTCCCCAGCGGCACCTCTGGGGGTTGCAACCATGGAGATTTGCATCATCTCTGGTCTTTATTTCCTTATTTGCAGTTTCTGAATTTCCTACAGTGAATACAGGAATGGTAGTTCAGTTGGTAAGTCATGTCCAATGTTTATGATCCCATGGACTGCAGCCTGTGAGGCTCCTCTGTGCATGGAATTCTCCAGGCAAGAATACTGGAGTGGGTTGCCATTCCCTTCTCCAGGGGATCTTCCCCACCCAGGATTGAACCCTGGTCTCCCGCATTGTGGGCAGATTGTTTACAGACTGAGCTACGAAGGAAGTGAGCTTCCCTGTGGCTCAGCTGGTAAACAATCCGCCTGCAATGCAGGAGACCTGGGTTCAATCCTGGGTGGGGAAGATCTCCTGGAGAAGGGAACAGCTACCCAGTATTCTGGACTGGAGAAAAGAGTCAAACATGACTGAGCAAATATAGGAATAGGAACTTCTAAAAAAGCAGCTAGACTTTTTAAAAAGAAGACAGGAAGATGGAAGGGCCTAGTGCTTTGGGGGGAGCCAGGAGGGATACCCGTCAGTGGAGCTGCTGCCCACCTGCCCGCCCTTGACCTTCCCCACAGGGATGGCGACCTTGGATCTGGTGGGATCTCAGGGGACAGCTCGGGGCACACGGTTTGCTCGTGTAACGAGAGCCCCCGGGGAGGAGGAGGGCTCAAGGACACAGCCGCGCCCGCAGGGCCCACCTTTCTCGTGAAGTAGTAGTGGGGAACCTGGATCCCCAGGAGCATCTGGAAGGCGGGGGGCCGGGGGAAGCTGTCCTGCAACAGGAAGCCATGCTCTTCCGAGACGAAGAAGGACAGGACCAGCACGTCTGCCTGCAGAGGGACACGTCCTGTCTTCAGTTCAACAGAAACTTTCCTGGTTCTTGTCTGACCCCACTGGCATTGCCAGGAAGTTTACATAAAACACAGAGAATAGAGCGGCCGACAGGCTGGTTCTCATATAACCCCACTCTCCCTGCCGAGGACCCTGAGCACGACCCCTGTGGAACAAGGTGGGTCCAGAGAGGTGCACGCACGAGGGTCAGAGGGCGTTTTCTGGGGCCACTGGGCGTCTTGCAAAACAGGACAGTGGAAAGCAGTGGAGTCTGGGCCCAATGAGGGGATGAGGTGTTGGGGAGGGAGGCCCTGCAGAGAGCGGAGGGCGGTGACCGAGGCTGGGGGCCCGCTGATTGGGGAACAACTGAGGGGACCTTCATAACTGGACCCCACAGGATGCGCCCAGATCAAGGGTGACTCCGATCCCTGAGAGAAAATGGCACGTGACAGAGGGTGGGACCAGCTCTCAATGTCAACCCATAGGGGAGAGGTGTCCCCTGACGTCCTGGGGGTGGAGACTGGCTCCCTGGAATCTGTTCCCTACCACTTCCCCAGGGTCCACATTGGGAAGAAGAGCCCGCCCTGCCCGCCCGTCCAAACACACAGGCGACTGTGCAAGGAGCAAGGGGCCCACACTGGCCTCGGCCGGCACGCTCCTGTCCACGGGCTGCTGTGGGGCGCTGGGCACCTCCCGTACGGCTTCGCACACGAACAGCCGGGGCTCGCTCTGATCCCAGAAGTGGTTCACAGGCACGAGGTCTGTCAGCCTCTCATCCTCCAGGGCCTGGCTCCTGAAAGAGAAAGAAACCCGCACGCGTGATACATCGACGCCCTGAAGAAAGACCGGCAGGGACGCTGACGGGTTTCTGCACCTTGAAACCTGGGGCTGCCCGTGGGCACTTGAGTTGCAGCCCTTTCAGAAGCTCAAGTTCCTGGCCCATGACTCCAGAACCTCAGAACCGAGGAAACAGATTAGACTCAAATCCCCACGACGGCCCAGGGGAGCGGGCTTCTGTTTCACCTCTGGTCCTCACTGCTCATGATCACTAAGCTCTTCCAAGTATGAAGAAAACTTAGCAACAAACTGCCTCCAAGCCAACAAGTAACTGAGCATCATTTTCAACATCTTTTTTCAACAAAGTCCTCCCAAACCACAGTCTTACTTCTTTGTCTCCTGCCCATTAATGGACAATGTCTCTCTTTGATCTATCTGTCCTGTCTTGAGGTCGAGGATGGTTACTGTGTCCATATCCACGTCGTAGAAGCAGATTTTGGAGTCAGGGCTGTTGTCAGCCTAGGAAACGAGAGCTGGAGCTCAGTGTGCCTGCCCACCGACATCCCACGTGCTCGAGAGAGGCGCCTGAGGTCCCAGCAAGTGACTCTCCAGACTGCGGAATTCCAACGTCAGCTTATGTTCATCCCACTGAAGTGGCTGTGGGTTTACTATTTTCTAATTTCAGCCGATCCCCCATAGTGGCTGGGCCCACCGCTGCCCTTCAGCCCTGCTTCTCTCCTCCCAGTTCTCACCAGGGTTGTAAAAATTTACTTGGGTCTGCTCATCCACAGGGGTGGGGTCGAGTCCCCCATTTAACACATCAGTTTGTGTTTACAGTACCCAGCAAAGTGCATGGTACACACACGGCAGCGAGCAACCCACTCTGGAATGAATGAGTGAATGAGAGAGTGAATGAATCACTGAATGAGTGAATGAGTTGGTGAGTGAACGAATGAGTGTGTGAATGAGTGAATGAGAGAGGCACTCATGAGCAGACACTGACGGCGGGAAGGCACCAGCTCCTCTAGAACCAACGCCCCTGCCACCTAGCTCCTTCACACCCACTCTCAAAGCAAGAGGCTCCAGGTCACTCCTGCTGCCCAGAGACCTCAGTCTGATGATGGAAAGAGGCAGAAAGGAAGAGGTGAGGGTCTGTGCAAGAACCACTGCTTCTGATGACACAGGGAGTGAAGTGAAGGAAGGTGGCAAGGCGGAGGGAGCCCCAGGAGGTGGAGGGGGCACCAGGGCCGCGGGAGGGTAGGGCAGGCAGGGCAGCACATGCAGGGACCCACCTTGCTGAGGAGGAGGCTGATCTTGCTGCCGCTGGCATTGCATCTGAGCGAGGTCAGGCCCCCCACGCCTGGGACCAGCTCGGCCAGGCTCTTGCAGCTGCAGTGCACCTTGGCCTCTCTGTGGGGAAGGACGAGGTCTCAGTGGCCCTGCTGGGGAGGGCAGGCGAGCCCTTCCCCTCGGGCCAGGAACCTGGGCCCAGGGGCTCTCACTTCAGGAATGCGAGACCCAGGAAATGGGCTGGGCTCAGAAGACAGGGCAAGTTTTTACATTTTTTGGTGGAGATATAATTGACATATATGTTACCTGAGTTTCAGGAGCACAGTGTAACAATCTGCTATTTGTGTGGCTGAGGTTTTAAAGTTCTGTTTTTGTCAACAGGCAGGAGCACTATCTCGTTCCCATCACAGACTGCAGGAGCAGCAGATTACAGATGCCGCGCTGTGCACACAGCACGGCCGTGGGCTCTGCTGCTCACCCTTCGTTACAGCCACGTGCTTTTCCACTGTGTGGAAACTCAAATTTATTACACTAGTCTCCTGTTTAGGTGTGTCTAGTTTGATGCCTCCAGAAACAAAACTGACTTGTAGAGATAGCTCACCATGACTTTCTTTATTCACATTTCCTTATTTTCCCCCTAGTGTTCTCCTTCTGCCCTGGATCCCCATCCAGGCCTCACGTGACATCTAATCATCTCGTCTCCCTGGGTCCCTCTGGGCTGGGACAGAGCTTCAGGCTCCAGGCTCATCTCGTGTATTTCCTGCCTAGGCCCAGAATCCATTCCAGCATCAATCTCTGAGGAGCCCACTCCCTTTCCTGCAGGAGGATTTGGACCCAGATCTGGACATGGGGTGTGCTTATTGATCCTGGGTTGTCATTGCTCCCAGACCCCAGCGGCGGTGTCCTCATACCCGCATCCACACAAAGCCACACCTGGCTCGAGACTCAGGTCTCCACCTTGGATGCATTTGCTCAGGGGTCACTCAGCCTCCTCCCCTGATGACTTGGAAACCACTCCTCAGGTGAAAAGCCGGCTCCCTGCCAGTCCCCATCCTGACACTCAGCTGCTCATGACCAACCTGGATGCCTCCCCGCGCCTGTGGGAACTGACTATCAGCACAGTGCGTGCTGCATGTGGCTCCTCAGCTATTAGTCTCAGGGCCCCGCTCAGACCCAGGGTGACCCGAGCAGCTGCTAGGGCGGAGGGAGGTGGTTCCACACGCTCATGAATGGGGGTTGTCCTGCCTTGTCTGCCTTCCATCCTGGGCCCCCCTGAACTGAAAGGTTGTTTTTTTTTTTTTCTCCCCACTCCCTCCCAGCCCTGAAAGGTTGTTTTAATTTGCAAATACTAACACTCACTGTGAGCTGTAAAGGTCTGTGGATTTTGCCAAGTACACTGTGTCACGTGTCTACCACACAGTGACGCTGCTCCCCACTTCATGCAGAGTTTAAGACTTTAAACCAAGATATCAGGCATTTCCAACAGGAAAGTGCACATTAATGTTGAAACGAGAATATAAGCAGTCTGCTGCCCCCGTCTGCCTTCTATCCATCGCACTGTCTCCCAACGCATTTAAAATACTTTTTTTGGACAAAAACTGTACCTTCGGGAAAGATCAAAGCTTTTAAAGTAAGCCAAGTCCGTCCCTACAACCAGGAAAGTTCCACAGATGTCCAAGAAGCACGGGTTCCCCTCTGACTCGGAGAATGGCAGGAGCTGCTTCACGGTCCCCTAAGGAAAAAGGAGGGGACAGGGACCTCAGGGGGGCTGCAGTCACAGGCCCCACCCCTTGCTGGAGTCTCACCCCACGTGGGAGGATGGGCCCTGTTGTCAGGGAATTCCTGGTGCTTCTGGTCGGGGGGAGGTACAGAGTAGCCAGGTCAACAAGCAGGTGTGCACGTGACTCAGCCTGAGCACGTGCAGATAGGTGATGGAAGGGATGCTAAAAGAAAACAATTTAGGTGGTAGCAGGTGGAATTCCATCCGCTCGGGTTGATGCAGGAGATGCTGCCCATGAGGTCTTACGTTAATGCCCCAGTGAAGCTGACTGTGTGGCTAGTGGTCACCTCTGGGGGAGGCCGTGAGTGGAAGGGGTGGTGATCACCTCCCAGGTATGTCCATCTGTGAAAACTCATGAGCCACACACACAACATGCCTACTTTTCTGTGTGTCCACCATATGCTGGTAAATGCCTGAGAACAGATCTTGTCTGGGGGGCAAGTTGAAGTGAGCCTGGGGGGAAGGGCCAGCCATTGGAGAGCTGCACTGGCCTTCCAGAAGGAGAAGGAGCTGGGTGGCAGGAAGGAAGGCGGGCCCTGAGGCAGGCAGTGAGCAGACACCACATTGGGCATCAGTGCAGGCCAAGGGAAGAGTCAGAGTCTGTTCTACATGAAGCTGGAAGACTCTGGAGGGTTCTGAGCCACAGGTGACTTAAAATCATTTATGTTTTAAAGTGTTGTTCTTCCACACATCCCACTATTATTATTTTGGAAAGAGTGACCAGAGTCAGGCCTGGCCGGAGCTTATGCTTTTGGGTATCTTGTGCATGGATTGACCCCTCTCCTTGGAGCTGAGATGGGTTCCCGGCTCAATTTGAAACAGGAGGGAAGGGGGCAGGGCACAGCTTATGAAAGAATGACATAACCCAAGAACGCAACATAAACCAATTAGAATCAAATGGGTCCAAGGTGGCAGACTCCATTTCCCTGTGGCTCAGATGGTAAAGAATCTGCCTCCACTTCGGGAGATCTGGGTTCAATCCCTGGGTCAGGAAGATCCCCTGGAGAAGGGAATGGCAACCCACTCCAGTATTCTTGCCTGGAGAATCCCACGGACAGAGGAGCCTGGCAGCCTACAGTCCATAATATTGCAAAGAGTTGGACATGACTGAGCCATTAACACTTTCACTTTCAAAATGGCAGTAAAGTCAGCTTCCCCTAGACTTTGATCCGCAATCAGCAAGCTAAATGACCACCCAAAGGCACTATGACAGTTCCAAGACACCAAAAGTCAAAAGACCAAAAAGTGGGTGGTGGCCCAATTCCTGGAAATCTCTACCCCTTCCCCCAAATAGCTGGAATAATCCTCCAACTCATTAGCTTATGAATTACCCAGCCCATAAAAGCTAACCACACCATATTTCAAGGCCTCTGCACTTGCCCTCTGCGATGGCCCACATGGCCTGTGGAGTGTGTTTCTCTCTGAATAAACCCACTTCTTACCTGTTACTTTGTCTCTCACTGAATTCTTTCTGCAATGAGACATCATGAACCTGAGCTTTATCAGATCCTGAAACTAGGTCTGTGACCTCAGTGGGAAGAGTGTGGGTTTTGGCTGCTTTGAGTCCCAGCACGTGGGTTCAAGTCCCTGTCTGAGGTAAATGGTTTTACGTTCAACCAATGCCCAATGAGTGTCTGCTTGGCTTGGCACTGGGCTGGGAGCAGGAAGGCCAGGGGAGGGGTTTCCCACAGAACTTAGTGGGCTCCTCATACCAAGAACAGAGACTCAGGGAGTCTTTATTGAATTTATTACAATATTGCTTCTGTTTCATATTTTGCTTTTTTTTTTAGCCATGAGGCATGTGGGAGCTGAGCTCCCTGACCAGGGTTCAAATACATATCCCCTGCACTGGAAGGCCAAGTTTTAACCACTGGACCAACAGGGAAGTCCCTGACACATATTCCTTTCGATAAAAATTTTAAAAGGTTAAACTCTTGTCTATGGTCAGATGCTCCTAAGTTCCTGCCATGATTTCCAGCTTGACTCTCACCCCTTCCCAGCATGCTGTTCTCTTTTCCCAGCATGCCTTTTGTCTCTTCCCAGAATGCCCTTCACCACTTTCCCAGCATGCATTTCACCCCTACCAGCAACTTTTCACCCTTTTCCCAGTAAGCTTTTCACCTGTTCCCTGAAGGCCTTTCTGTTTTCTCCCAGTATGCCTTTGCTGCTTTCCCAGTGGACCTTTCATTCTCTTCCTGTATGTCTTTCACTCCTTTCCCAATATGCCTTTCATTCTCTCCCAGTATGCCTCTCACTCACCTTCCTAGCATGCCTTTCACCCCTACCAGCAACATTTTGCCCTTTTCCCAGTGTGTCTTTCATTTTCTGCCAGCATGCCTCTCACCCCTTCCCAGCAGGCCTTTCCCTCTCTCCCCATGTGCCTTTCACTCCTTTCCCAATATACTTTTTGTTTTCTCCCAGTATGCCTCTTATTTCTTTCCTAGTATGCCTTTTGCTGATTTCCCAGCATGCCTTTCAATCCTTTCCCAATATGTCTTTCATTCTCTCCCAGTGTGCCTGCCACCCCTTCTCAGCAGGCCTTTCCTTCTTTCCTACATGCCTCCACCTTCCAGCTGGAGTTCATCCCTCTAATAATCCAGCTGCTCCTTCGTCTGTTGTTAGCAGGGATCCTTCCTACCTCAGCTTTATGTCCACACCTAATGCCCCTTCACCACTATCAGCAATATGCAAGGCACATCCCTCCAGCCTCCCCACCTGCCCTCTGACCTGAACCTGGCCAGGCATCTCGAGGCCCAGATCCCTCCCTGCAGTTCCCGCAAAAGGCTCATGGGACTGCGGCTGCCTTCCCTATTTGTCAGGTCTCTATTCCAATGCCTCCCCCTGCAATACTTCCCAACCCCCTCCATACTTTACTGTGCTCCTTACCATCTGACCCTCCTACTAGAAACTAGAACTGCAGGGAAGCTCCTTCAGGAGTTACTGAATGGAGAAGGGGAGGTATAAGCCTGTGGGGTATAAGCGCAGGCCAGACCTCAGGAAAGAACTCAGAGCTGGACACAGTGGTCACACAGAGAGCTAAACCAGCAGCACAGCAAGTGTCCTCAACTGTGATGCAGAACACTGCACGTGCGGGGTGAATGGCCTCCCCTGAAAGATACACCCACTTGGATGTAAACATGACCTTATTTGGAAAAAGGGTCTTTGAAGATATAACTAAGGATCTCAAATGGAGATAACTCTAGATTAGGGTGGACCCTAAATCCAGGGACAAGTGTCCTTCTCAGACACAGGGAGAAAGCCATGTAAAGATGGAGGCAGACACCTGGCTATAGGCTACAGAATGCAAGGAATGCCGGCAATGCCAGCAGCTGGAGGAGGCATGGTACAAACTCTCCCCCAGAACGGCAGAAGGAGCAGCCTTGCCCACACCTAGATTTTGGACTTCTAGCCTCCTGAACGGTGGTGAGGAAGATAAATTTCTATTAAGCCATTTAGTTTGTGGTCACTGTTTACGGCCAGTTCAGGAAACTAATACTCTGTGTCAGCCCCAGGGATAAAGCAAGTGTGCACGGGATGCAGGCAGGCAGGGGTTCCCCTACTGCACCCCCTGTAGGGGACAGAATGGTGTGCTAGAGCCTGTGGTCCTGGAGGTACGCATGGCTCCCACCCTCAAGACATGTGCAGGAAAAGGTCTAAAGATGTGGCCCAAACTGACGGCCCCTCAGTGCTCCAGGTGCACATTAAACCGCACAGCTTCCCCCCATTTCATAATCCCATGCACTCTAGGAGAGCCAGGCAGTCCCTTTCAGGGCTAAGGGCCACTGCCTTACCTCCTGATTTCTGAAGTCACAAGAGCTGTCGATGGAACAGCTATGTGAGAATCCATTTATACAACCAGACACCCAGTGAGGGGATCTGATAAGGCTGGGTGAAGTCACTAAGCAGGCTCTGGCTTGATTTAGATGTGGCATTTCAAACTCTGCTCTAACTGTCTTGAACGTCATAGGCCACTCACTGGAGAGCAGCAATTTACCTGCCAGGTTCGAACTTGGACTCTGTTTGGCTCCACCGTATAAACATTTTCTTCATGCATGGCTAACACTGGAGTCTCACACAGGAAGGACCCTAAAATGACAGATAGAAGTCATCACAGCGGCAGCTAGTGTTGTCAGAGCTCCTTAGAGTTTTGGAAGCATTCTCACACTAAAACTAGAACTCTTTATAGAGTGCTTGATAGGAAAGACTGGAATCTAGCAGAAAACAGCTTCTACAACTAAGGTAATAAAGAAGAGCCTCAGGCTAAAAAGATGGGGAGAAAGGGCAGAGGTGCGGCATCAAGAATGTTCTCATGTGTGCACCCTATTGTGCCTTGGCCCCACAACAGTCTTGTGAAAGGTGTGTTTTCTTCATCTTGGAAAGTGAGGCTCCAAGATACAGGGACTGCCCAGGGCCACGGCTGCCAGTGCCGGCCTGATGGGGCACCCAGTACCAGGCACCCGGCCTCACTACTCACTGACGGCCTCGCCTCCTCCCTCCTGGCGAGCAGCTGGTGCTTCCCACAGCACAGCCTCTGTGAGAGCACCACTGTCCAAGAGGCAGCTCATTGTACATGGGACTCTGGAGGCCACCAGCTCTAGCCCAGGCACAAGAATGGGCGTGGGGTCTCCCAGTGGTCCAGGACCTGCCCTCTGCCGGTGCCTCAGAAACCAGCACCCCCACCCGCATCAGATGCAAGGGGCTAAAAAGACTCCCACCTGCAGTGCGTAACGTGGCTCCAGACGGCTCAAAGATCACCACCTGTTTTCCATTCCAGACAGCAACAGCATCCTACGAAGAGCCACGGAAATGAAAAAGCAACTGGTCATTGGGGCCTCACTGTCCCCAGTGACCCTAACAACTGGCCAGGGCTTCTATCTACATCGACGACCCTGCCCCCCACCCACAGGTCACCCTAGCAGTGACCTTGGTGGCGAACACTCCGCTGACGTGCATGTCTGTGCGCAGGCTGTGGGTCACCCCCGTGGACAGGAAAGACACGCTGAGGAGGCTCGGCGAGACCTGCACGGCGGCCACCTGCTGGTGGAAGTGGGACGACATGGCCTGCTCGCGGAGGATGAGCACGGAGCTGATGCTGTTCACAGCCAGAAGGCTCTTCCTGGAGCCCCACTTGGTTTCCACAAGGAGAGACACCACCGAGGTGTGAACAGAAAGGAGAGGTGCAGTCAGGGCAATGTCACAGGTATGAAGATTCATAAACAGTCTCCAAGCACTGCTTCTTATTTAAAGTGAAAGTGAAGTCGCTCAGTCATGTCCGACTCTTTGTGACCCCATGAACTGTAGCCTACCAGGTTCCTCCGCTCCATCCATGGGATTTTCCAGCCAAGAATACTGGGGTGGGTTGCCATTTCCTTCTCCAAAATTGCTCTAAGACATCCCTAAACTATTTACCATGTAAGTTTCATTTCCTGATTAGATTAATTAAACTTCATCTTTAAAAGTTCAGGGAGCTCCCTGGGGTAGGACACTGCCCTCTCCTGGTCGGGGAGCTAAGATGCTATATGCTGCAGGCCCGTATCACACAGATCAGAGCTGAGAGGCCAGGCCCAGGACGGCAGGCGAGGAGTCCGGAGGACACAACAGGCCTAACTGGTGAGAACTGTGAGAACACAAATGCCCATTTCTCTTGGAATTGGGCACAGAGTTAAATGGAGAAAGACAGACTGAAGAAAATCTACTGAGTTTAGAGAGAAGAGCAGAGTCTGTGGCAGGTGAGCCTGGTGGGCAGGTTTGGCCAAGATGCCCGGGGAGGGGCGGCCGCCAGCGTCTCTCACCGCTCAGCTCCTCACACAGGCCAGCTCCAGGGTGTGGGGAGGCTCTATCTTGGGAATGGAGCCTGACCACACGGACCAGGCCTTCACCCCAGCTTGCTTCTCGCGGGGAGGCAGTCCTGGACCAGAGGCTCCGGGGCCAAAAGCCGCTGTCCCCACGGGCAGGCTCTGGAGCGGCAAGTTCCCAACACAAGCATCTCTATCTAAAACAGAGTGTGGGCAAGAGAGCAGCGCCCGGAGAGTGGTGGAGGTCTGGAGCATCAGGAGGAGGCTGGGGCAGGCGTTCCCCGCGGCTCAGCGGTGAGGACTCGACATTCTCACTGCCAGGGCCAGGCTTCAACCCCTGGTCGGGGAAATAAGATCTCACAAGCCGAGGGGCATGGCCAAAATAACATAAGTGAAAAAACAAAACAGATGATCGTAGAGATAAAAGGATGGGTAGATAGGTAAAATAGATATAGACTACCACAGACCCACAACCACTTATCTGACTTCTGACCCAACAGGCCTTTATAAATATTTTATTGTTGCTATTTTTTAATCTTAAGTTGAACAATTGACAAAAATAGGTTCAGAGCCAATTACTGCTTCCACTTGTGCAGAAAGTGAGGGCCCCCAGCACCCCATAGGGTGTACCTTTATCTGCATGATGTTTCCTTCCAGCTCAGTGGGGGTCTGAAGGGTCCACTTTTCTTTGCCCTCGGCCCCGTGGCCATTCGGGAGGCCTGGCACTTTTCTCCACATGGCTACTCGCCCCTTGTCAGTACCTGCTGCCAGGAGACCTACACGTAAAAAGAGAGCTCACCTTAGCTGAGTCGGAAAGGGATAAAATGGCAGCAGGCTCCCTCCTCTGACCACCCTCCCAGATGTATCAGCCCGCCCAGTGACTCTGCAGCCACTTACCCGGCTGATCCTCTTTGCAGGAGCTCACTGCCGTGGCGACAGTGCGCGTACACATGCATGAGTGTGTGCGTGGTAGGGGCCACACAGGGCTTGGCACTCGGTGGGCACAGAGGTGCTGCTCCCATGCATCTCCTATTCCACTGTGTATGTGTACACAGGTGCACACGTGTGTACACATACACACATCCATGCACATATATATTAATACATGCACACATACAATGTTCCTCACGCTCTCTCCCGAGGTTTCAGGAGGAACAGACACCCATTCCTGCAGCTGGATGGTCACATTCCCGACCATCTCCTGGGCCACCATATGGGACAACACAGCACCCGCCTCTCTCTTGCTCTGGGCTGACCATCCTCGAGTGGCTGGTTCTGAGAAGAGTCCCCGATGCCAGAAGTCTCACCTTTAACTTTACAGTAAGAAACGCAATTTATATTCTCTCCTTTTTCAAAACCAAACTTTTCCTCTGGACTCAGGACGTAGCTCTCCCCTCGTTCTAAATCCCAAAATCTACAAGGCAAGCAGGAAAGCCTGTGTTAGTGTGTTTCCCTCAGCTCCGAGGGTCTTGTTCAACTTGCAGATTAAACTTTAAAAATCAGGAAAAAGACACAGGCCTTCAGACTCTGCAAAAAAAATGTTTCTCATCATCACGCTGTCTGTTAGGCCTTGTTCATGACCAAAGGGAGAGGCTGCCAATGCAGAGGGTCCCTGTGGGATATTAAGTCAGGAGCTCCGAGCACCCAAGCCCGGGAGACCCCTGATGTCAGGCGGACTTGAAGTGATGCACCAAGAGGCCGCGACATGGGTTTCCACAAACACAGGGGCAGGGGCAGAAAGGCAGGGGATGGCAGGACACCATGGGGCGGGCATTGGGGCTCTGACTGTCCTGCTCATCCACCTCGGAGCTGGTTACACAGACACGTCCAGCTGGTGACAATTTGCCATCATTCGTGTGCTGGTCTCTGTGTACGTTAGGCTCCGGTACAGAGCCGACTCACAAGAGTGCTGGGGCCAGACTCCTCCCTCCAACCTCACAGGGTTGGCTCTCACCTGAGCGCCGTCTCCCCGATGGCGGTCACGAGCAGGCTGCCGTCGATCAGCGTGATGTCTGCCCGGTGGCCCGTCTTCCCACTCAGCTTCACCTGCACAACAACAGGCACCTGAGAGGAGGTGTCACCCGTGTGGAGGCTGTGTCACTGGTCAGGGGCTGGACTCTGTTGGCAGCGAGTCCATGGAGACTGCCCACGCAAAGGAAGCGCAGGTGGCCCCAGCCTTTCAGGCAAGAGCAGTTAATGGAGCCTCTCATGGGGGAGGCACCCTCACACCCACGCGCAGAGCCAGTGAGGGGCCACGGGGTGATTTGAACCCAGGTCTACGGACTCAGTGACCACATTTCAGCTGCTATGGAGACAGAGGCGCACGAGGGCCCTGAACACACTGACTTTCTGCGTCCACCAGTCCACGTCCAGGGAGGCTCAGGGCCCCTGAGAACCCGGAATCCGTGGGTGGAACCGAGAAGCCACAGGGCGGCAAGCAGTCCTCAGGGAGCTGTATATGCTGCCTGACCACACCCCAGGCTCTGGCGTCCTCCTGCAGGCAAGCCCCTGGGTCAGGGGTGGGGTACCCACAGGGATGGTGCAGCATCCAGAGTTGCAACTGTCACATGTGTGGGCCAGCCGTGGTGGGAACAACTGGTGACAACCCCTAAGGTCTGCACATGGCCAGGCATCCCCACCACAGACCCCCCGCCTTCTGAGGCTCGCCGCCCCTTCCCCCAACGTCTCCCCCACCTGTGACTGCAATGGTCTACAACAAATAAGGCACCAAAGCTCTGGTGACCCTGCAACATGGACTCCTCAACCAAGATGAAGCGGGGGTGAGGCAGGCCAGAGGGCGCCCCTGGGGTGGCCCCACGCACCTTCATCACCTCCTCGGCCGTGCCCTCGGGCGTCACCGTGAACAGGCAGAGCAGCAGGCTGTCCGTCACCGCCACCAGTGCCCCCCTCTGCTCCAGGTAGAACAGCGTCTGGATGGAGCTGTCTGTGGACGCTACCTGGGCCGTCCTGCCTTTCTCATCCACGTGGTGCACAGTCCCTGTGAAAGAGCCATGGGTCCATGGAAGCTGGGTGTTCCCATGGCCATTCTACCTGCTTAAGGACACTTTCAACATAAGCATCTTCATCACAATCATTTACAAATAAGCCATTTTAAAAACCACTGGCAGACTTCCCCAGTGGTCCAGTGCTTAAGTCTCCATGCTCCCAAAGCAGGGGGCCTGGGTTCGATAGCTGGTCAGGGAACTAGATCCCACAGGCCGCAACTAAAGACCCAAGGCAACAAAATAAAATAAATTAATTAAAAAACAGAACAACACTGGCCTGTAGCTGCTACACCTGCTGTCCTGTGCATTAGTCAGCCTGGACTCCTGCCCCTGCCATCCCCTCCACCGCTGTCCGGCGCTCAGTGACCGCCCTCCTGATGCACAGCCTTCATGCTCCGGTTATGTCCGTCTGCCTCAGCCATGACCTTCCCTGGGGCCTTGACCCAGGCCCTCCGTCCCAGGTCCTGGGTATCACAGCCTGCCCCTCTTCCCCTCCCCAGGCCCCTCCCAGTCTGGATCCCTCACCTTGGCCCTGAGCTGCCTCCCGGTTCTGCTTTCAGGCGAGCTCTCAGGTGGGTTCATTCTGCTGCTCTCAGGAGCCCCTCACCCTCGGGCCCCCTCCCATCTCACTCCCAGAAATGAGCACCTGCTCCACAGACACGTGCGGCGGGCTAGGTGTGCACGTTCACGTGAGCTCTGCCCATGGGGTGCAGGAGACGGGGACTGCGTGTCCCAGGCCGTGCCTGGGAGCTGAGGCACAGGGACGGTGGTGCCCAGCGGCACAGAGCCTGGCCCGCAGTGCCCAGCACAGCGTCGCCCTCCGCCTCAGGGCTGCGCCCCAGTCCCTCCAGCTGCCCTCCTGCAGCTCCGCCCCTCACCCCAACATGCCGGAGTCTCTACCTTTAAGACGACCAGCACCCGGCCCCTGCCCACAATCACCCGTCACGGTCAAGCTGCCTGGCCACGCGCGTCCCAGACCCCATCACCCCGTGCAGCCCCACCTCCTGGGCCCCTTTCCCGCAGCAGACACGACCTGTGAACGTCCCCTGAGAGGACGAGACCCTCACGCTGCATTGCCGCTGCTGCCTGCCTCCCGGTGTGCCGAGGAGGAGCCGTGTTACAGCCGACAGCACTGCCCAGCCCCCAGAGCTGCCAGTGACCACGGCCAGCGGAGCCCGTCCAGCGCCCCAGTGTCTCCAACCCCAGCATGCGTCTCACCGTCCGTCAGGCTGACGAAGAACGAGAGGCCCTCCTGAGACCCCATCTTCAGGATGCTCCCAAAGCCACTCTTCCTCCAGTTAAACATGTCCAGGGCCTTCTCATCCCCGCTCACTGCCGCCCTGGCCAGCTGAACCAGGTCCCTGAAACCAGACGGGACAGGGAGCTCCTCGTGGCCCCCTGGGTGCAGGCGGGGTGACCACAGACGAGACCCTGACCGCTCCCACCTCCCACGTGGTACTCACTCGCCGGGCGGGGGCAGCAGGAAGATGCAGTGGGTGAGGGGCTGCCCGTACTCGTGCCGCAGCAGCGGCATCCCCTGCACGCGGCCCCGCTGGTCCAGCCTCCACAGGAGCAGGACGCCGAGCTGCAAACCCAAGGTCACATCCTCAGCGCACGGAGGTGACAGTGCACCCGGAGCGTGGGCTCACTGCCTTTCCAATCAAAACTGTAGCAGGATGACACGAGCACCGTGAAAAACCCAACAATCCACAGGCTCCATGAGGAGCCAGAAGCTTCTCTGTGCCCTCTCCCGCCTTCAGTGTCTGGAGATCACAAGTGTCACATGTTCAGTTTCAAAAAACAAACCTTTGCTTTGAGGACAGACTCAGATTCAAGGGAAGGTGGCAAAGGCAGTTGGGAGAAGCCCCAGCCCCGCCGCACTTGCTCCCGTCACCGGGGAGCACGCCACTAGCGGCAGCCGGGGCTTCACGCCATCCCGGGGCCGCGTCCTCACACGCAGGGGGCCACACCTCCTCGGGCTCCTGCTTCAGACGCCTGCCTGGTATAAGGAAGCCTGGCCAGGGGCTCCAGAGTGTGCCCCCTGGAGGGATGTGTCTGATGTTTTCCTCCTTGATGATGGGGTGGCAGGTTTGAGAGGGACACCGGAGGGAAAGTGCTGTTGTTGGCAAGTTGGATCGGGGTCGTGCCCTCGACGTGACCTCCCTCACTGGGCCCTCCTGCTTTGAAGGAATTCGCTGGGTGTGGCCCACACGTAGGAGGGGAGTGACGTCTCACCTCTAGGTCATCTGGAGATGTGTCCCGTCTCGCCAGCATTTACTGACTTAAGTCAGATTCCCATCATCTGGACCCACGGATGTCTAGTTTCTGCTCATGGTTATAACCCAGTATTGCTTTGTGCAGACACTCCAGCTCCGGCCGCTGGGCACTCTTCCCTCGGCCTCCACTGTCCGTTTCACACGGCCGTCGCTGTGGGTGTGTGAGCCCCTCCTCGCACCCTGGCCGACAGACCCTCTGGGCTCATGGTCCTGCCGCAGCCCAGGACCAGCTGCTTCTCCTAGGAGCCCTAGCTCCTTTTACTGGAAGAGACCGACCAAGACCTGGGTGCCAGATGTGCTGTACATCGGAGTCTCAGGGTCTCAGATTAACAGTCCAGACAAGTGCCAGAGAAGTTCAGGTTGGGAGAGACCATTTGGCCTGGGAGCAACAGTCCATGAGGGCTTCTGGCTGCGGACGAGCCTGGCTGTGAGAAATGGCAATGCTGCCATCACAGCAGGGCAGCTGCGCTTTGCAGCCCAAGCCATCCTGAAGGCGCGTCTCCTGCTCCAGGTCAGTGGGCATTTTAGCAGACAGTGAGGCCATCTTCTCTCCCTTCACTCAAGTCGCTTTCATTCCAATATCCCCAAAATTGGATAACATCACTTAACTGTACATGAAAAGAGGATCTTCAAATAAGTTGGCCTTATAAAGCAACCTGTACAGTGGATCTCTAAGAAAAGCATGTTAAGAGTGGACATAGTATGTAACCTGAGTGTACATACAATCTAAATCATGTATCATTAGTCTGATGCCTCTATTTTTTTTAAAAATCCACTTTTGGCTGTGCTGGGTCTCGTTGCTGAGTGCAGACTGTCTCTAGTTGCGGCGAGGGGGCTACTCTAGTTACATGGGTGGGCTTCTCCTTGCGGGAGCTTTTCTTACTGCAGAGCACAGGCTCTAGGGCCCATGGGCTTCAGGAGCCACGGCTCCCGGGCTTGAGAGCACACGCTCAGCAGTCGTGGTGTGCGGGCTTCGTTGCCCCACACATGCCACATCTTCCCAGACTGGGGATCAAACCCGTGTCCCCCGCATAGCAAGGCGGATTCTTCACCATTGGACCACCAGGGAAGGCCAAACAGATTCTTCTTGACTTTGCCACCTTTATAAAGACAGGAATAAAAGCACTCTTGGTTTCTTTGTGTTTAGAAATTACTTTTCAAATGCCCTGCAAGTGCAGCCGGGCAGCACTTTTTTCTTTTCTGGCTGTGCTGTGCCGGTCATGGGATCCTAGTTCCTGGACCAGGGATGGAACCCAGGCCCTACCAGGGAGAGTGCTGAGCCCCAACCACTGCACCGGCAGGGAATTCCCACCCAGCACTTAGTTTTTAACACAGTAACTGACTGTTTTACCAGTACATGCAAGCGTCGAGCTGACGACCCCTCTGGCTCCTGAGCGGCCATGTACACTGCACATCCAGGCCCCGACAGCTGCTCTGTGGACATGCCTGGGGCCCAGGCCCTGGAGTGGTGGGTTCGGCTCAGAGGCCTGCAGACCCCTATTCGGACACGAGGACAGATGCACCACGGGGGGTTGGGGGAGGCCATGGGAGGTCCTCTCTTGTCTCCAGGAACCAGGCAGACACGACTGCCAAGCGGAAGACAGCACAGCAGATGCCTCTGGGCCCCCCACCACTCCTGCGGGCCACTCTCTGGGTGCACAGCAGCTGCCATTCGTCCCAAGTCAATGCACTCAGACCTCCTTCTCGGCTCCTGTCCTCCAGTTCGACTCCCACCCCTATAGACGTGGGACACTTTGAGGCTCCCAGACTGGGCTTTCTTGCTGCATCTGGTGAGTCTCAGGGTAACCAAACCAGGCCTCTGGCAGAAGAGTGGAGAAGACCCTCGGCCAAGCCCGGGGAGCCGGCATCTCAGGGGTCACTGACTGTTCTCAGCGTGTCTGTTCACTTGTTAGTACATCTCTTCCTGTCGGAGTCCAATCTTAAATTGGGACACAGCTGCAGATTTTCTGAGACAAGGACCAGGTATTTTTGTTCTGAAATCCTTTAACTTCACAACTCGGTCAGCGGTGACCTGGGCTCTGGGTTGCGCTTGAGTCATCTGCTTTGTCAGTTGTTTCTCCTTTCTTCAAGATGCAAATGGTGATGTTCAAGGACCCTGACTGCTTTTATCCCCATGGGGGATTTTCAGGGCAGGGAGGTGGGGAAGGGGTAGGAGTCCACAGGAGAAGGAGCCTGGGGTGGGGCAATGTCACCAGGTGTGAATAGAACAGAAAAACAAGAAAGGTCTGGAAAAAAGGAACAAGTAGAACAGGGAAGAAGCAGTATGAGCAGAAAGCAAGTATAAATGGCTTTCTAGGTAACATTCACCCTCAGGAGGAAGAGAAACGCACGCAAACTGGAACACAACTGAGACAGCACTTCTCCCACAAGATCCTGAGCTTGGTCACAACACACGCGCGGTGCGGGTGGGTGTGAGCAGGTCAAGCCCCACAGAGGGGGCTCTGGGCACAGCGACCAAACCACAAGGGCACGCCCTGGGTCCCACCTTTCTCCAGGACTTTCTCTAAAGGTTCGCGTGTGTGAAAGGACAAAAGCATGAGGACAGCTGTCATGTCACCTTCCAACAAAGAACTGAAGACTGCTTTTCCACAGAGGCTGCAAAGGCAAATGGTAACAGGTTCATGGAACAAAAGGCAGGTCTAAAGAGAGTGAGGAGGCTCGCTGTGCGCCGCTGTGGAGAGTGGAAGACACGGCTTCCGATGAAAAGCCTGAGCACAACAGTGTGTGCCGGATGCTGCTGCTCACGGGACAAGGATCCAGGAAAACAGGGAGGGGACGGTGTAACCCGTGTGAAGACACACAAGAGATCAGGAGATAGCCACATGGATCTGAACCATGGGACTTGCTACACAGTTACGAGCTGGACCCCTGAAAACGCTGATGTCATCAAAGACCAAACGAGAGACAGAGAGAGATGGAAGAAGAGAGCAGGGACCAACTACGATGGAAGGAGATGAAAGAGGAAAGATGGCAGAGCGCGCGCCCCAGGTGAGGACAAGCTACTGGGATGGCAGAAGGAGCCGCCACGCTGCCCACAGCGGGGAGCGTGCGGGCCTCGCCCTCCTGTGCAATAGCATACGTGGTTACGCGCAGAGGAGATGGATGCCAAGGCATCTAGGGGTGAAGTGTGACGTCTGTGACAAACTCCCCAACATGCAGGGGGAATACAGACACCCAGAGAGCTGATGTGTCGAAATGTTAACAGTTACTGAACTCACAGTGAGGGCACAAGGGTATTCCTTGTATTGCTCCTTCCTCTAACGTCTGTGATTTTTCAAAACTGGAAGCTGGGGAGAGAACACACTGCGTGCTCCTGTGTGTTCCCGTAGGAACCCGGAGAGACATGAAGGAGCCACAGGTGCCAGGGGCGGGGTGCGGTGAGGAGAGTGTTCGCAGTGTATACCTTTTAGCATTTTTTGAGCTTTGAAACATGCAAACGTATTACCTTTAAAGTACAAAAGAAACAAACACACCGTACACTTTCTACTGTCCCTTTTGAAGCAAACAGGTCTAGACCAAGTCTCTCAGCCTGGGCACTGCGACGTCTCTGGCTGGTGATTCTCTGCGGTGGGGTCTGCCTTGAGCGCTGGCGAAGGCTGAGCAGTAACTCTGGCCTCCACCCACCGGATGACAGCAGAAAGCACCCCCTCCCTTATGATGAGAAACAATCTCTCCAGTGTGCCCTGGGGGCACATCGACCTGCTTAGGAGGCCCCAGGCCAGATGATGGGGACCAGGGACTCCTGGGCAGCGAAGCAGTGTGCTCAGAGGGCACACTGGGGTTCGGGGTACCTGACGCACCGCCCCATCTGTGTGACTGTAGTTATCTAGAGATGTTCATTTACAAAATTTCACACTTCTGCCACAGAGTGAGAAGGTAGAATAACACTTTCAAATCTTGCTCCCAACATAAAACACAGCCTGCCGTGATAGCTGACAAGGTCAGCGGAGCCCGGCAACCAGGCGTCGCTGACAACCTGGCCCCTGAGAGCCTCCCGCGTCCCTGAGAGCACACACAGGCGCGGCTGAGACCCCGAGCGGGCCGCCACGCATCTGCTCACCCTGTCCCCCGACACCAGGCAGTTCCCGTTGGGGCTCCAGGCGAGGATGGCAATGTCAGCCGTGTGCGTGGCGGGGACTGCGTGCTGCTCCTTGTCCTGCTTGTTAAACATGACCACTTCTCCAGACTCCCAGCCAATAGCCAGGATCAGCCGCGTCGGGTGCCAGCACAGGGAGGTGACCCGGAACGACCTCTCGACATGCGTGTCTGGCACACGCTCGCCCTGCGACACATAAGGTAAAGCCCTTGTTATGGGGAATGGCGGTGACTACGTATTTCTGCCTCATCAGTGGAATGACATCAGGTAAAGGGTACAACAAGCTGCTTTTTAAGGAACAGTCTATTTAGTTATCATAGAAACACCATTTTGCCTCAGCTGAACTATGACAGCACAAGGGAAACATTTAACCAACCCTACAAACCAGCTTATCAATAAAACTTTATTTACAAAAGCAAGTGGTGGGCCAGTGGGTGAGGTGTGCTGACCCAAGGTTCGCAAAGTGTGGCTAGGCGACCCTGAGAACCTCTTTGAGGTCAGAGGCGTTTTCAGAAGGACACTAGGGTGTGGTCTGCCCTGTTAACTCGCATTCTCTCACAAGTGAACGGTGGAGTTCCCTGGAAGCTTTGTGATAGATGATGATGTCATTGCTGTGAGAATTAATAAGATGTGTGCTTTTACATTCTTGTGTTTTCTAGAGTTTTCAAAGGCAGCAGGTTAAAAGTATAAATGCGTGTTTCAGAGATTAACTCAGTTTGTTCTACTGGGCTCTTCCTACCAATCTCTAGTTATACCTGCTACATCTGTGACCTTATCATTGAATAAATCATAATTTTGAAATCCTACAGTTTTCCTTGTGCCAATTAGAAACACACGAAGCACACTTCTTTGTTTTGTAATAGTGTATTTTAAATTTTCAAGTTCTATCTGGGGAATTCCTTGGCGGTCCAGTGGCTGGACTGCAGGCCTGTGAGTCATCCCCTGAAAGATGGTACCATAGCCTCAGGAGGAGGAGGAGATGGAGGGAGAGGAGGCCAGTTGGGGAAGAGGGAGGCTGGGTGCAGCAGCCTGGGTGAGGAAGCCCCTGAAAGATGGTAACGTAGCCTCAGGAGGAGGAGGAGATGGAGGGAGAGGAGTCCGGTCGGGGAAGGGGGAGGCTGGACGCAGAGGGCTGGGTGAGGAAGCCCCTGAAAGATGGTAACGTAGCCTCAGGAGGAAGAGGAGATGGAGGGAGAGGAGGCCGGTCGGGGAAGGGGGAGGCTGGGCGCAGCAGGCTGGGTGAGGAAGCCCCTAGGGTGTGCTGTCTGGAGGGTGCCACAGGAGGGTGCCACGTGTGCGGAGGGGATAGCGGGTGCGGACCCAAAGCACGAGAGGCAGATTTCGGGGGAGGGTGGGGCAAGGGGCGGGAAAGGAAATCCATTTCCCTTGGTGAAGTAGGAGTTTCTAGAAAGCTCCAGTTATGGAGTTGTGTGGCCCCAAAAGATATGCTGATTCCTAAACCCCTGGTTCTTGTGACATGACCTCATATGAAACCAGGGTCTTTGCAGATGACCAAGCTCAGATGAGGTCATCAGAGTGGACCCTGGTCCAGTATGACTGGTATCCTTATATGAGGAGGAAAGAGACCCCGCCACAGCCGGGGGACACTGAAGACTGCAGGCTGTACTGAAGCTAATGAGAAGCAGGGCACACACTCTCCATTTGAGCCTTCAGAGAGGGCAGGGCCCTGCCAGCCCCATGCTGGAGATTTCTGGCCCCATAACTTTGAGAGAATAAACTTCTGTTATTTTAAGCCACCCAATTCGTGGTTATTTGTTATGGCCGCTCCAGGAAATGAGCAGTTTCAAAGGCTGATGTGACCCAACAAGGCTGGCGCAGTGGGGACAGACGGCCCTGGTGGTGACCGTGAACTGACGGTGGATTCTGTCTCAAGCATCCCTAACTGTGTACCCAAAACTAAATAATAAGGGTAAAAGAATTATTTACATAACAAGGCTTTTACAGTGTTGGGAATTTGGGCCTCCGTGAGAAGCACACACACATGAGAACAAAAGAACAAGACAAGTGCCAGACTGTCTGACTGCAGCCAGCATGCTGCTTTCTGCACTCACTTGCTCCAGATACACATCCACGCTGCCTCCTGAGGTTGTGCTAACAGAAGCAACCGCCAACAATGGGTGGATGGGGTGCCAGCCAATGTGGGAGGGAGACCCAACTGTGTCTGGGGCTTCTATGCGGTGGTCAAAGTAGAGGGCCATGACGGAACGCAGGCCTGCTCAGCACCAAAACCTGCTGGGGAAAAAACAAGTCCTGTTGGTTTTGAATAAAACTCCTACATATGGAATTAGGAAAGAGAGGTAACACAAACCCAGGATCATAAGACATCAGGTAACTTATCAACACCCCTTCAGACAGATGCACACAATTTATGTGGAAAAGATCTCTAATGGGGGAAACACACAATTAGAAGCAAGGGATTAGGCTGGGGTGTGACGGAAAAGAATAACACACATTGCCATCAAAACAGTAAAGAAAAGAAGCCTGCAGACTAGATCACATGTGTCATCCTTGATCATTTTTATTCTATCATAACAAGGACAATTTATATTTTTACAGTTCCCCTTTAAGCAATATTTTCAAACAAGAAACCAAAAAAAGCAGACTGCTGCACAAAAGAGAAATGTGCAGAAAAACCTAACACCCAGTTTCTGACAGAAAACCAAGGTGGTCCCTGATGTCCTCTTAAGGTGGCAGGAGCCAAAGGATTCATCTGTCAGGGAGTGGAGGAAGCAAGGCCACAGGGCAACTGGGGAAAAGATAAGCTTGATCAGCTACCTAACATCTCTTTCTCTTTCCTTCCTTAAGAGATGTGCACGTTGTTCCTGTGTGGGAGGGGCAAGAGGGTGAATTGAATGACTGTCTGACTGCCACCCATTTGTTCACATCCCAGAGTCAGTCTGGGGAAGCGAACTAGCCCAGAAAAGTCTCTTTGAGGTGGCTGCTATCATTTGAAATTATTCAACTTCATCCCCGTCAGGATGGCTGTTATCAAAAAAACAGGAAGTAAAAAGTGTTGATGAGGCAACTGGAAGCCTTGTGCACTGCTGGTGGGAGTATAAAATGGTGCAGATGCTGTGGAGAGCAGTCTGGGGGGTCCCTCAGCATCACACACAGGATCATCACATTATCCAGCAATTCAGTTCTGGACACATACCCACAAGAATTGAAAGCAGGGATATGAACAGATCCTTGAACACAGTATTCATAGCAGCATTATTCATAGTGAAAAGGTGGAAACAACACAAATGCCTATCCACAAATGAATGGATAAACAAGATGTGGTATATCCATACAATGGAGTATTATGCAGCCTTACAATGGGATGAAGTTCTGGCACATGTTACAGCATGGATGAACCTAGAAGTGAAATAAATCAGACTCGAAAGAACAAATACTGCATGATTCACTTATATGAGGTACTTAAGAGTCAACAAATTCAATGTCTCTGCCTTCCAATGCAGGCAGTGTGGGAACTAAGATCACACATGCTTCAAGACCAAGAAACCAAAATGTAAAAACGGAAGCAATTCTGTAACAAATTCAATAAAGACTTTAAAAATGGTCCACATCAAAAAAATCCTTAAAAAAGAAAAAAGAAAGTAGACTGGTGGTTGCCAGGGCCTGCTATAGGCGGTGATGGGCAATTAGCATTTATTATATTTAAGGTTTCAGTTTGGAAAGATTGGTGGCGATGATCACACAACAGTGTGAAGGTACTGTTGTCATCAAACTATATACTTATAAATGGTTAAAATAGTAAATCTTAAGTATATTTAACCACAACATAAAAACTGCAAAAAAGTTATCCAGCACCTACAAAATTCCATCACTGGAGAAGGGAATAGGCTACACCATTTGCTTTGAGCAATACAACAGTTGCATCAGAGAAAGCCATGCAGGCTCATTTTGGGTTCAGAGAGGGAGACCCTGTTCTTCCAGAAGCTGGAAGGCAGGAGGGTACAAATGAACAGTCACATTTCAAATGTTTACCTTTCTTTTATGAAAATATACCCTGACCACTAAACTCACAACCACAAGCTGGTAGTGAGTTTAATGGGTGCTGGAGAGCACCCATTCAGGCTCCTGATAGATGGCTGGGCACTGGCCAGAGGAGTGGGGGGAATGGGAGACTGGGGTCTGTGGGGGTAGGATCCGTGGCCAGCTGCACACACTCCACTTAGGGGACACGTGCACTGGTCCAGGGCTCTGGATTTCTTGAGTAAAGACTTCATGCAATTGTTCACACAGAGCCACGATGAGACACACTGGGTTAACTGGGCAGCTTGATGCAGCAAGGAAGCCTTTCACAGTGAGTTCCAATGTGTTGCAGCCCACCAAGGGTCTAAATTCTTGGCTACAGGAAATTCTTACTCATGTTTAACAAGTTTACTCTCCAAAAATATGCCTTGGAAAAATGAGTAACATATCAATCTTCTTGTAATGACGGAAAAGGAATTATAAAAGCACTTGGAAACCTGATTTCCTCTATCTTTTATTTCAAACATCACTTTGTAAGGAGCAAGTATGCTAGAAGATCTTTAAGTTACTTCCTTCCCGCTGGGGCTCTCTCCCTCACAACCCCACACTGGGTACTCAAGACGCCTCTTTCCACCAGGTTGTCCTGTGCTTCTGCCCAGTGTAATCAGAGAACCCTGTATTCTCCATTTAGACTGTCTGTGTCGGACTGACCACTCTCCACTCCTTACCTGATAAGCTGCCCCACAAAGTGAGGGGCCACCGGAGCACATCTGGCCCCAGAACACTGCCTCCACCAAACAAACCCCAGTACATGAATCCCTGATGGAGATACTTACTAGCGAGGAAAGAGGCTTTTGATGTCTTGTTAGTTGCAGAAATTGGGGCCAGGCCAGGGTGAATGAATCCAGTTTTATATGATGAATAAATGCTACCTGGAAGAAGGCAATGGCAACCCACTCCAGTACTCTTGCCTGGCAAATCCCATGGACGGAGGAGCCTGGTAAGTTGCAGTCCATGGGGTTGCTAAGAGTCGGATACGACTGAGCGACTTCACCCTCACTTTTCACTTTCATGCATTGGAGAAGGAAATGGCAGCCCACTCCAGTGTTCTTCCCTGGAGAATCCCAGGGATGGGGGAGCCTGGTGGGCTGCCGTCTAATGGGGTCGCACACGACTGAAGTGACTTAGCAGCAGCAGCAGCAGCAAATGCTACCTGTGTACCAAGACTTCCCTGGTGGCTCAGTTGGTAAAGAATCTGCCTGCAATGCACGAGACTCGGGTTGAATCCCTGGATCTAGAAGATCCCCTAGAGAAGGGTATGGCAAGTCACTCCAGTACTCTTGCTTGGAAAATCCCATGGACAGAGGAGACTGGCGGGCTACAGTCCATGGGGTCACAAAGAGTTAGACATGACTGAAGCAACTAAGCACGCATATACACGTGTGCACTTACAAACAAAAGTTAGCAAAGTAAACGTAAGAAGGAGAGATGACTAACAATGAAATCGCATCCATTAATGGCATCGGTTCAGAAACAACGGCATTTCCTCTCATTACAAGAAACGCAGGATACCTCTTGAACATAGCGCCATTTGACAATACATAAACTTTGGAAGAAAGAAAAAAAAATTCCACTTGTTCTCACCAATTTGCTCTTCTCACCTCCAGCCGTGCAACTTCACTCTTCAGGTAAGCCACCTTTGGGGGAAGAACGGCTCGTGGTACTAAGGATGACTTCAGTTGCATCACTGCTTGGAGACGCTGTGGGAGGGAACCAGAAGGACTTTGAGGCAAGGGGGGCTGAGTGGAGGGGCGCAATGGAGGGCACTGGAAGCCACCCCCAAAAGCCTCACTCTGAACCACTGCTCCCGGGGCCTCGTCAATGCAGCCTCATAGCTGCATTCCGTGGACATGAAGAAACACCATTTCTGGCTCGGACCTTGCGGTCCCCGGGGCCGCAGGACTGACAGCTCCGAAGGTGGTTTTCGGAATCCCTCCCAGATCCGTGCCGCCGCCAGCGCTTCCGGCGCCTCCCCCTCCCCTCCAACTCAGCTCTCCGGGCCTTGCGCCGCCACGCGGCCCTCAGTCGGACCTCGCCTCGCGCTGAGCCCTCGGACACCCGCCCCACACCCCCAAGCCTTGGCCTGATCGGCCACCGCTCGGGCGATCGGCCCAGGCAGGATTTCTGGGCGAAGATAATCCAGGAGGCGGAGAAGAGGGTCCGGCGCGCCTCGGCGTCGCCCTTCTCCCGGGCCCAGGCTCCGGGCTCCCGGACCCTCCAGACTCTTCGAGCCGTCCCGGCCCTCGGCCTCCCTAGCCCCTCCCGGCCCTGCCTCGTCGTCGCCCTGCTCTGAGGCTCCGGGCCCCCAGACCCCCTATTCCCGGGTCCCGGGCCGGGGGCCGCACTAGCCTTGGCTGGGCCGCTGCGCCGCCGCGCGTTGCCGGGACAACGGCCGCGAGCCCAGCTCGGATACAGCCGAAACCGAGCGGGCGGACGCCGAGACCAGCCGAAGCGCCCCGAGAGGCCGGAAAGAGCCGAAGACGCTCGGAAACGTTCGTACGCAGCCGAGGGCAGGATTCCTGCCGCGGGTGGCGAGCTCCGGGGCTCTGCAGGACAATTTCCCTCTTTCTCGATGGTTGTCTAGAATGCACAACGCTAGCTTGCAGAGGGAGCCACAGGGACAGAATATGCCTTTCTGCCCAGAGAAGGGAAGCTGGTGTATTCTTCTGTATGTGATGGGGATACACGGTCGGTTCGCGACCCGCTTCTGTAGTTCAGTTACCAACCACATAGGTCAGTCAGGAGGAAGGCAGCAGGGAGACTGGGAAAGAAAGAGAACGCCATCTTTAAGATTCTCTCCTCTCTGGTTAATCTTATTGCTGGGTCTCTTGGACCCCAAAAGGTTTGCTAGATTCTGATTTGTCTCCAAGAGGGTGTCGTTCAAGAGTATTTCTGAGAAAAGTCAGTTGATTAAACATAGTTCCTTGAAGTTATGCGTTCAGTGCTTTGAGGGGGGAGGCTTATGGACGCCATTGGAGAGAATAGCGTAGAGTAGAAAGTACGAGTTCATTTAGTTAGAAACTAACCTTTTTCCTAACCTTGGCTGCTGACTGCATTCCCTAAGGCATTAGCGACGTGCTGTCCTGCTCTAACGGTCTGGTGGGTTAAACTAATTTTGAAAGAAAAAAAAAAGCAATGTTACTAAGAAAACTTGCTGTAGCAAACAGCAGCCAAGGTCTTTCATTTGTTAAGCATACAAGGAAGATTCTATTAAAAAAAACCATTTTCTTAAACACTAGGATTTTATTGGATAAATTTAATATGTAACATTGCGTAAATTTAAGGTGTACAAAATGTTACTTTGACCCATTTATATATTATGTGATTAGATTGTAGAGATATTTCTCAGTCATAATATTATTGTCTGTATCCATTATATTGTGCAAGCTTTCCAAGTTAGGGTTAGGGTGGTAAAGAATCCGCCTGCCAATGCAGGAGACGGGGGGTCGAGTCCTGGGTTGGGAAGATCCCCTGGAGGAGGAAATGGTAACCCACTCCGGTATTCTTGCCTGGGAAATCCCATGGACAGAGGAGCCTCGCGGGCTACACTCCACCGGGTCGCAGAGAGTTGGACCCGACTGAGCACGCAGGCATTACATTGTGCATTACATACTTCTCCTTAACAAATTTGTACCCTTAAGCACCATCACTCTTATCCCTCCTCCATAAACTCTAGGATTTGAAAAACACTCCTTCATCGCCAAAACAAAGAAAAACCTAAGCATCCAGCACCATCCGCAGCGCTAAAAAACTTGAAAGCCTTCACGCTCAATCCAGTAAAGGGTGTGTTTTTCTGCTTCAGTCGCACTTCCACACTTTTTCGGTAAAAACCCAGTTCGCGCCGGATTCAAGACTCAGGGCTGAGGCGGCGTTTTCTTCTCACGCATCCGTCAACAGGGCTGGGGCCAATCACAGGCTAGGCTCTCACTCTATTGGCTGGCGATCCACCAATCCGGAGAGACGTACCAGTCCGCACGGCCGCGAGGCTAGCGTCACAACACTACCCGCGTCGCAGATCCGCCCTCCGCCCCCACCCAGCGTCCCTGCGTGTAAGCGCGCGCGCCCGCCGCTGACCAATGGGAAGGCCCCTGGAGGGGGAGCGCCCGCTGGAAACCTTGGCGTGCTCGGCCCCGCGCGCGTCGCCCCGCCCCGGCTCGTACTCCCGCCGCCCCGGCCCCGCCCCGCGCGTCGGCCCCGCGGACTCCGCCGGCCGCCGTAGCCGGAACTGCTCCTGTTCGCCGCGGGCCGGGCCTCAGGGAGGCTGAGGGGCGATAGCACCGGCGCCCGCAGGTTTCTCAGCCACACGCCGACCGCCGAGGGGACGTGCCGGGGCGAGTGCCGCTCGGCGACTGCTTCTGAGGCGGGAGGACCACACCGGCGTTGCGGTCTCTCAGCAGCCGGCGCTCGGGGGCCGGGCTGTCCGACTTGGCCGGTTCTGCGGGCGCCCGGGAGGACCCCGGCGGGCCCGGGAAGCCAGGCTGCTGCGAGGCGTTGATGAAAAAGGTGACCGGAGGCTGGAGCTTGGGAGGGGTGGGCCGCCCCGACTCGCTGTCGCGGCGAGGCCGGCTCCCAGCCCGAGCGGGGCTGCGGGAGAAGAGGCCTGCGCCCTGGCGGCGGTGGTTACGCACGGGGTGTTTCGTCGGGGCGGCTCGGGGGAGCCCGGACCCAGGAGTGTTGCGTTGACGGAGCTCTTTGTGTACAGATAGAAGTCAGCCGGGGAGATGGGGTTTTGCTTTTCCTTTCCCAGAAGGTGACAAATGGTGTCCTGCCGGGATGGGGCTTGAGGCGATCCCTCCTCTGTGCGCGGCCAGGAAGTAAGGTTGGAGGGACTTGGTGAGAGAATTCCATCTCCCTGGTTTCCTTTTTCCTCAAGGGAAAACTCTGAAATATGTCTATACCTTGTGAATTCTGAAAAGCCACGTTCTTCTGTATTCAGGTAGTGCTCCCAAGATTTAGCTTGGCCAACGGGCAAGTTTATTCTGTTGTAGCTGATAGAACCACTGCCTGGGTCCTGGGTTGACTGTGAGTAGCTTTGGGGTGATGGCTTGGTTCCTGGAAGGTAGGGTTCGCCACATTATAACCCAGACAAAGGTCCTTTGGTGTTTTCAGGTTTCTTAAGTAGAAATGGATAGGATAAAGGGTGACTAGTGAGATGTCCTGTACCATGAAGTCCTTTTAAGTTTGGGCATCTGTCTTAAATAGTTCTATTCTTTGACAGGTTTTTTTATTTTCAACTGGCGTGGATTCAGATGGTTTATGACACCAATTTCAACACATGAAAGCTATTGTAGCAGGTAGTTTTGAGGCATAATACTTTTGAGCAGTAGTAGGTATCACTATGATTTTAGTCATTTCCAAGTCTTTCTAGGAGAGGTCCTTAACAGTCCTGTTACTGTAGTTCATTGTTGGCCTTGATGTCTTGCTCTCATTTTCCTTTTCTCAGCAGTCGTGTTGAGCATATCAAACACAGTTTGGGCACAGTATCAACACCTGTTGAGGAATCTGGTTTTTAAAAGGTTTCTTGCCCCACTGCATGTGCACATTACTATTTCTGGACTTACAATATTATTAGTACCTGAATCTCTGAATAAATTGAGTGGATCTGCTTTTTGGGCGACAGACATTTTCAAAGTCATCATATTTTGTCGATGACATTGCTCACAACAGAGAGTCACAAAGTTAGTGCAGGATTTTTATTCCTGGTTACCTAGAATTTTAACAGAATTCTCTTCTGTCCATTCTTACCTGGACGTTACTGCGCTGTCACTTTCACGGGTGACTCCAGTCTGTTCCACACAACAGGCTCCTTTGTTGCAAAAGCATTTTTAATTTGTAAATCCCCACAGCAGCACACATCTCCCACCATCGGAAGCAGGACTCCCAGAAACCCCGAGCTTATTATTCTTTATGTCTGTTTTAAAATAAGCAGGCGGACCGGCAGCCTCGGGCCACCATGGAGTTCCCTGTGCACGCAGGCGAGCCCGCGCCTCTGCCCGGCCCGGATCGATCCGGGCCCCTCGCCCTCGCTCCGGGGCCAACTTTGGGGGCCGGAGTGCGGGGCAGGTGCGCGGGCCCGGAGCCTCGCGCGTTTTGGGGGGCGGGGTGGGGTGGGGTGGGGTCGAGGGGCGCGGGCGCCGAGGCCCGGCCGGCTCGGGCAGCGCGGGGAGCGAGGTCGGCGCGCGGGCTGCCCGGCGCGCAGGCCATGAGCCGCGGGCCCTCCGGGTAGGTGGCTGCAGGACCCCTGGACCCCGACCCGGGCCCTCTGCCCCTTCTCCTTCCCTGGACCGGGGCGCCGCGCGGGCAGGGCCGTCCGGGCGCGGCCGCCCAGCTGCCGCCCCGCCGCCTCCGCGTCGCCGGCCACCGTTTCCTGGGCGTCGGGCGGGTAGGCGCGCGGGGGTCCGGGCCGGGGTCCGGCGGGCGGCGGCTCGGGCCCGCTGGCCGGGCTCGGGCGGGCGGGCCGCGGGAGGGGATCTGGAACAAACAACGGCGGCCATGTTGAGAGGGGATCGGTGCGGCTAAACTTCTCGCAGGCTGCGGGCCGCGCGCCTCACCCGGGTCCCCTCTCCCCCGCCCCGGCCAGGATGACAGTGAAGTTGGGAGACGGCGGCGGCGGGGAGGACGGGCTCAAGAGGCTGGGCAAGAGGTCGGCCGAGGAAGACTCGCTGGAAGGAGAGGGGCCCGGCGGCGGGGACGCGGCCGAGGAGAGCGGCGGCACAAAGAGGGACGGCAAGACCCCCCGGGACGGCGGCGACGGTCCCCAGGCCCCCTCGGGCGGCCCGCAGGCCCCGTCCCCGCCGCCCGCCTGCCCCCAGGATCAGCACCACTTCCTCAGGTCCAGCGTGAGGCCGCAGAGCAAGAGGCTGAGGAAGGACTCGTCCTGCGCCGGGGGGAGCAGCAGTGCGGGCAGCTCCGGGCCCCGCGGGAAAGGTACGGAGACCCCGGCCCCGCAGGGTGTGCCCTGCTCCCGGGGTGGGGGGCCCTTCCCTCACGCCCCCCTGCCTCCACCCAGCCGGGGCTCCCTCGTGTGTCTGCACCCACACTCAGAGCGGCACTTTGGAGGGGACAAGCTCTCTTCCTGCTCCAAAGAGACTGTTTCTGTGTTTCGACTGTGTTAAGGGGCAGTAAGTATTCTTTCTTTGGACAAACCTAGATTTCTGATGGTTGGATTTTTTTCCATCTCAAAGACTCTTGGGTGATTTAGATGGTAAGGCTATTTTAAAGAGCAAAGGATAGTTTAGAAAGAGATTGAGAAATTACGTGCTGTATCTTTTCCCCAGCCTCAGATGGTGAAAATACAACAAAGGAATGGGCTTTTGAAACTCACGTGGGGAAAGGTTGATGAAAAGTCGAAAATGAATGATTCCAAGGGTCCAGCTTGGGCCCATCACCCTCTCCATCAAGTATGCTAGGCTTAAGAGTGTTAAGGGCCTCAAGACATGGCCCTTTGAGTTTCTACGAAGGTTTCCTTGGGTGCCATGAAAACATCTCCCCTAGCATAGTAAGTGGTGAAAACATTTATGACCTGACATAAACGAGCAGCAGTCCACAGGATTTGTCCTGGCATTCTCAAGTTGAGGACGTCTCAGCTTTCCTAGGGTCCCTATCAATAAGAAAACCATGTGTCAGTTCCTTGTTGTTTTCTGCTTGTATCTATTTATATTTCAGCATTCTGTTTTTTCTTAATGGTGCAAGTGAATTGTTCTTAATATCCTTTCTGTTTTAGGCCAAGTTTGCAGCACTTTTATAGATAGCACATGTAACACCATTTTCTAGTGAGTTTCACATGAGAAAAACTTTCACATAGTTCCTCGGGAGATGGAATTTAAATCACTAGCTGGTCCTGATAATGTTAAGAAGGAAATACCTCAGAAGCTGGTGGAGGACCCATTTTGGAGATCTGTGCCAAACGCATGCAGTTAAACTTGCTACTTCTGCCTCATTCTCAGCTGAGGAGGACTGGCCTCTGAAATCATAGCCTTACTCTTTTATTTTTTGTGGTGAAGACTTTTGATGTAAGTATACTCACTTGGAGATGTAAGCATGAGATAATTTCGTATGCTTCAGAAGTTAAAACTTGTCTTATAGAAGTTTATTTTGATGTGAAAGTTGCTGATTGATTAGGAAAACGTTAATTTGTTTTCCTGGCTTTGTTTTGTAAAAGGTAGTCTTTCACTCCTAGTCAGAGAGATGTCTTAAGTTACCATGTGTAAGTGCTAGGGAGCCTCCAAGGGTTTGTTTGTGGCTTCAGAAGCACTGGCTCTGACGTCCAGTCAGAGTCCCTGGCTTCCGTCCCCTGGCCCTCTGACCTCTCGGTCTGCTGGCTTGACCCCTCTTGCCAGCTTTCTCCTTGGAGAGGCATCCTTCCCTGTGAATTAAGGAGTGCCGGGGATGGCTCCCCTCTCCCCACGTGTGGCTGCTGAAATGGAGCGAGGCACTGGGAGCTCTCTGTCCCCTCTGAGTGGCTACCTGTGAGGTGACGTGGCGTGGGTGTGACGTGAGACTTCAGTTAGAATGTCGGCAGTGGCTGAGGAGCGGTTTGCTTTCACTGACACACTCGAGTGTGGGTCTGATGGGAAGGTTTCTGATTAGCCTGGCCTCAGATCTGTTCTTAATTCTTGCCCAAACGTGGCTTGGATCACCCATCCAGTTCCCATCAGTAAAATGGAAGTTTGTTAGAATTTGTGCTGCTTACAGCTTGTGTATTTTCCTGTTTTAGCATGCAGAAGTTTGTTAAAGTGAATAATGAAGCTAAACTGTGGTGCTGGTGTTTGGGAGAGGAGTGGAAAGTGTGTTTCCTCTGCCTCACAGAGCTTCTGGGCCTGCCTCTGGCCCAGAGCTTCCTGGTGAGGCCTCCTCTGGGCTGTGCCTCAAGTTTCCCGTGCCCAGGACATCCCCCGTCTGCCTCGGGCAGCCTCTGCTCCCTCCCCACCCCTTTGACCGGAGAGAGCAGGTCAATTGTAACCTTGGGGAACATTCTTGGAGGAGCTGTTTGTCGCACAGATGGTGGAAACCTCCACCTATAGTGATGAGCATGGACCATTAAGGGAATTTTTCCAGTTTTTTCACTTCAGGAAAGTAAAAATTTCCATTATATTTGAGGTACAATCACAGCCCAGCCAGGGAAGGCTCCTTTGGTTACTGACCGCTTTCCAGTTTCAGTCTTGATGCATGGAGAACTCTGCCGTGCGTTTGGGAGGAAAAGGCTTGGGGAGGAAAGAAAATTTTCATTTTGCTTCTGTCCACACAAGTACAGTCGTTTCTTTTTTCATAAGAAGGGATTCTTTTGTCAACTCCAGTGAAAAACCAGAAGTGGAAGCTTGAATCAAATCCTTTTTGAATTGACCAGGGGCAAGTGGCAATGATTTAGTACCTGTGTGCCAGGCATCTTGCACCTCTGTTACTTTGCTTTTTATTTGGGCTCAGATACTGAGGAGTGCTGTTCAGATAACGTGCTCAGCTGAGACAGAAGGTAGGCTGCAGGTCAGAAACCAGTGGCTCTGCTTGATGTCAAAACAAATGCTCCCCTGGCCCTGCCATGCACCCCAAGTGGCCTGAGAACACACTTGAGACTGACTTCACAACCTGCAGGAACCAGGCCAGGAGACAGAGCCCCCACACCCTTCCCGTGTGGTCAGTTCATGATCTGGGTGATTCTGGGCCAACCAGCACATCTCAGGTTCTTTGTAAATGGGGATAACCCCGGTGTCTGCCTCACTGAAATAAGTAATGCCCTGAAGCCGTGCACAACCGGTGAACAGGCTGCTCTTAGGGAAAGCGGGCCTGGCTGCCAGGTCGAGCTTCAGGCCGAGTCTGAGTGGTTGGATGGGGTGGGCAGGGTCACCTGTTAGGAGGTAGGATAGAGGTGCCAGAAATGCCCCCGAGCCGTAGAGGTGAGGGGCCTCAGGGGATGCCTGAGTTGAGGGCAAAGTCAGACCCTCTGTTTGCAAGACTGTCCCCTCCTGCAGAGTCAGGGAGCAGGTCAGAGGAGGCACCGTCTCTACAGTGGGGCTGCTTCATCTGGCTTTACTATGTCATGCTTAGAAATCGGCGGTTCCAAGTACAGAAAGCGTTTGCATTTTGCTTAGTCTGGGGCCTGCCTGTACCTTCCAGGGTTTTTTGTTTTTTTTTTTTTTCATTTATTTTTATTAGTTGGAGGCTAATTACTTTACAGTATTGTAGTGGGTTTTGTCATACAGTGACATGAATCAGCCACGGAGTTACATGTATTCCCCATCCCGATCCCCCCTCCCACCTCCCCCTCTACCTGATCCCTCTGGGTCTTCCCAATGCACCAGCCCCAAGCACTCATCTCATGCATACAACCTGGGCTGGTGATCTGTTTCACCATAGATAATATACATGTTTCGATGCTGTTCGCGCGAAACATCCCACCCTCGCCTTCTCCCACAGAGTCCAAAAGTCTGTTCTGTACATCTGTGTCTCTTTTTCTGTTTTGTGTATAGGGTTATTGTTACCATCTTTCTAGATTCCATATATATGCGTTAGTATACTGTATTGGTCTTTACCTTTCTGGCTTACTTCTCTCTGTATAATGGGCTCCAGTTTCATCCATCTCATTAGAACTGATTCAAATGAATTCTTTTTAATGGCTGAGTAATATACTCCATGGTGTATATGTACTACAGCTTCCTTATCCATTCGTCTGAAAAATATGGAGCGCTTCACGAATTTGCGTGTCGTCCTTGCGCAGGGGCCATGCTAATTTTCTCTATATCGTTCCAATTTTAGTATATGTGCTGCTGAAGCAAGCACCAGGGTTTTTTTAAAAGAGTTCTCATGATGTACCTCACCCTGTTGCGGCCAACCCTGGGGAGACGGTATCCTTTTGGGAGGAAAGATGATTTGTGGTCGGGAACCCCGTGTCTCCACCCTGAGCTCCAGTGGTTCATTCAGCTGGGCTGGAGGGGTGCTTGGCCTGCCCAAACTTTACGCTCCTTCAGTTCAGCACCAGACAGGTCAGGTCACGGCCAAGGCCACGTTTCCCTCCGCTCAGGGGCGCCTGGGGTCCTGCGAGAAGGCAGAGGCCCGGAGGCCAGCTGGTCTTCTTCCTGGTGGGCCCTCCTTAGCCCTCACCTCTCGGAGTGCCCGGCCTGGTGAGGCTCTGCCGGTATCCGTGCCGCAGTCACTCTCGTCCCTCCCCAGGCTGGGGCAGCTGGGTGGGGCAGTCGCTGCCTTCCATACCCACCAGGGGCAGGGGGACACACCAGACCCTCCAGAGACCATGAGGCTGGAGCTCTTGTGGTCCTTGTGGCCAGTCGGATCCAGCACCCACGGATCGTTACCCCAGGGTCCTTCAGGCTCTGTGAGGGTCTCAGCTTGTTGGGAAGAGAAGTGAGAGGCAGGCTGTTCCTCCAGCTGTGTCCAGTACATGCCTCTCTCCCCATTAAGGCTGTGTGTGCAGGAGACACGGGGACCGCGACACGGGATCTGTTGGGTGACGCAGGCCCCCCTCTGTGCACAGTGGGTCAGGAGACCCGCCGGCCCAGGCTGCATCAGAGGGGCCACGACGGAGCCGTGCTGGATGGAGGGGAGCCTGCCTGTGGAGCAGAGCTTCTGGGGAATCCCTCAGTCGGTGCTGTGCCCTGAGCCGGCTTCACGTCTAGGACGTGGACAGATAGCCTGGGCAAGTAGATAAGGGAATAGCTGAATTTTGGTTTGAAGGCTGAGCTAACTTTGAAGTGTTAGTACTTTCTTGACTTTCTGTGTCAACACTGATGTTTCCATGGTGTCTCGTGAGGTTCTGCAGTGGTCTGGTGCCCGCTGAGTGTACATGCTTCAGGTTTTTCATTTCAGGTAGTATGTTGGGTCCTGTTTCAGATGATACGAAAATACGAAGATAGCAGAGTCACAGACATGGAAACCGTCTTTGTCCTGGATGGGAGTATGCTGGAGTGCTTTATCACGTCAAGGGTGGTGGTCTCAGCACCGAGGACCAGCATGTGAAGTGTGCCTGGGAGCTGTGGTCCCCACATTACTCTATGAGCAGGGTGTATGTTTTAGTGGGAACACTGGGTCGCAGTTGTGTTTTTCTTAAACATCTGTGAGAGGAGTGAAAGTCTTCGAGGGAGGCCATGCCTGGTTTGAGAGAGGAGGGCACTGAGCCTCGTGTGGTGCTGCTGAGGCAGGTGGGGCGCCGAGTGCTGGGGACAGTCTTAGTGGGAGGCACATGGCTCTCGGAGCCCAGCGGACGTGGTGGGCAGTGGGGATGGGGGTGCTTGGATTTGTCCGTGGGGCGGCACCCTTCCTGGGAACCCGTCCCCTGTGTGCCTTGGTGGAGAAGGCGTCCCTCAGCCCCATCTGTTCTTCAGCAGCGGCACAGAAGCGCCTCAGATCCTGGACCGACCACAGCCTGGGGCGTCTGCCGGGCCCCCTGTCGGGCATGCCACCCTCCTGGCCGTGAGCCTCCATGTGCCGGGAGGCGCCTGAGTGGGGCTGGGAGCGGGCAGGTGGCGAGACTCGGGAGCGCGCCTCTTGCCCAGCGCAGGCGGGCTTGGGTGGACATTTCTGAAACCCTCAAGTCCAGCGGGTCTTCCCGTCCCCCTGGGACTTTGATGTTATGCTCAGGAAGTTTGTAGGCTCCAGGGGAAGGCTGAGGACAGGGAGTGCGCTGTGACAGGGTGTTACCACATCCTTGGCGTCCCCCGGGAAGTTACAGGGCCGTGCTGGAGGCCGGCGTCCCCCCGAGTCCTGAGACTGCCGCCCCTTGACTGCGGCGCTGGGCCGCCTCCGTCACAGACGGGGGACGCTGAGACCAAGGTCTCTCCATCGTCTTCTCGTGGCTCCGTGTGTTGTAAATGCTGAGGCAGCCGTGGCCTGGGTGCTGGCCGCCGTGACGTCACATGCCCTGGGGGAGCCCCATGTCCCCGGAGGACGACTCCAGGTCTGGAGTGAGGCGGCGAATTGGCTGGGCCCCTGCCGCCCGGACTGTGCGGCTTTCCCACTTTCAGAGCCTCTTTCCTCCTGGTGACTGCACACGGGGACAGAAGGGAGCAGGGCGTCCAGACACGCTCCTCAGGGCTGGGCACCTGGGCTTCCCCGGCGGAAAGATGGCTGGTTCTCTGCTACCCGGTGCTGAGGGGCGTGGGCAGAGAGGGCGGGCGGTCTAGCTTGTCTGGAGCGGACGTCCGGGCAGCGGGGGATGCGGACAGAGGCCGCACGTCTGTGTTCCTCAGACGTGAGCCCTGGAGAGGGTGCAGCCCAAGTGGGTGGTCTGGGAGACCAAAGAGAGCGCTGAGGGGCCTGCTCCGAGGTGGCTCCGGGCCCCCAGAGGACTGGCCGCACGTGGTTGGGAGGGACGGCGCCGGCTCCCGAGCTCACTGAGTGCACGCTGTGAGGCCTGACGCAGCCGTTCCTGCTCTGAGGTTGCCGGGCTCCGGTCTTGTGCATCCTTTCCCGCCTGCCTCCCCGATGCTGACTTCTCACGTGCAGGCTCTGACTAACCTCTTTGTGGCCTCAGAAGCAAGGTTGCAGGTGTCACGTTGACTTGGGGCATGTGCATATGGGGAGAGCCCCACGCTCACTGAGGCTTGTTCAGAATTGTCTTCTCCACACCCCCCCCGCCCTTGCCTTCCTGCACCTCCGTTCTCGCTGGCTTCTCTGTCTTCCCCCTTCAGTCATCACTGTTTTGTCTGGACTTTTTCCAGTAAGCATCTCGTTCTCCCGGTGTTTCTGATCCTGCCTCTGTCTTTTCCTGCTTGAGTCGCAGCGCTCGAAGGAACCAGAGCTCAGGCGGGACGCCCTTCCTCCTCCTCATCTGAATTTTCAGGGATGTACCAGGTGCTGTGTTCTCTCCCCCCATGAAGTTTTGTGATTTTGCTCTGTTTCTGAGGTGCATTCAAGGTCTAGAATGATGGGCAGCAGATGTGGAAATGGTCGCCTGAGGGTCCTTGGCTTTATTTTCCTCTACTGAGGATGAATTGTTTTTGAAACCTGAACAGGAGAGACTGAGCATCGCTGCTCTGACCTCTGGCCTTGAAGAGGGTGTGGTTGGTGGCCTCAAGGCCCATCTCGGAGCCGCTTTTCTGTCATCCCTTCCTTCCCGTCCGCTGGTTTGGTGTATTCTGTGCACAACCCCTGAGGTCCCTCCAGGCTCAGAGATGCTTCCATTCAGTTTTCCATCACTGTTCATCCTCCTTGTCTCGGGTCACCAGCAAAATCTCACAAAAGCCTGCAAGAGGCCTGCGTTAACAGAATTTTCAAAAATGTGTGTTATTTCAAGTGCGTTGACACCAGCGTGGGCTGGCAAAGCTAAACCTGAGCTGTGACTGTTAGCAAGTTGCCTTTGTCTTGGAAAAGGAGGGTTTAGTGAATGTGTTGTCAGAGGTTGAAAATGATTCTGAAATCCTTTGTTGTGGGTGGTGCAGAGGTGGACAGACAGCCCTTCCTCAGAGGAGTACTCATGAGGAATTATGGGCTCCAAGTCAACCAGAATTTCTTTTATTTGAGAGTGGAGGTTTACGTGGCACCCGTGACCTGATCTTGAGCTCATGGGGAAGCGTCTCTGACCTGCGCGCAGTGAACGAAACCGGCGATCCCTGCACACTGCTGCGTCGCCTCGCCTGTTGAAACATCTTGGGGCGTGCCGGGTATGAGTTAGGCTGGGTTGGGTTGGGTTTGGTGAGGAACTGACAAAGTCAGTTCCCGTGGTGAGGGCATCCTTCCCGCACTCTGCGCCCGGGGATCCTGAGGTACGGGTATGCTGAACCTCGGAGCGGAGGGGAGCAGCTTGGGACCAGCTTGTCTTCCCTAACTGTGTTTAGGGTGCGAGGGGTGAACATACAGGTGCAGTGACAGAGAGGTCCCTCCCACGTTTTCTGGCATGGGAACCCCGGCCCCCTGTGGACCCTGACCACTAGAGCCGTGGCTGGTGTGACTAAGGAACTGGGGTTGTATTTAATTTTAGTTAAGATTTAAATTTGAATAGCCTCGTTAGTGATTGTCTTAATTGGGCTGTACAGCTCTGATAAATTGTGAATTCTGTTGCCTGAGCGTGTCGCTTTCTGAAGGTGGCCCACTGGCCTGATAACACCTTTCGCCACAGAAGAATCAAGCGCATTCCTTGTACCTGAGTGGTTTTTCTACACATATGAACACATTCCCATGCCCAGTAGTTGACTGATAGGATCAGCTTTTTTTAGATACTGCTTATGTTGACGTTAGGCCTTCCCAGGTGGCTCAGTGGTAAAGAATCTGCCTGCCGATGCAAGATATGCAGGTTCGATCCTTGGGTCAGGAAGGTCCTCTGGAAATGGCAACCCACTCCAGTATTCTTGCTTGGAAAATTCCATGGACAGAGGAACCTGATGGGCTATAGTCCATGGGATTGAAAAGAGTCAGGCACGACTGAACGATTGAGCGCACACATGTGTTGATGTGATTACGAGGATCCACACTTTGAAAGGCACAGTGAGGCATCAGAGGAGAGAGTGACTCTGCCCTGCTCGGGGCCCCAGACAACCCCTGCACTTGGCTTCTGCAGGGCTGGTCTTTGCAAGCATGCATGGAATCACTTTTAATTTGTCACTTCTTTGATTTCTCACGATTGTCTTTTATTCCCTTTGGAGGCAGAACCCTCTCGAGGGTGTGAGGGAAACATGGTCCCGAGTTCCCAGTGAGCACGTGTCTGCCCAGGGAGGGCCCCCAGCAAACTGACCGGGAAGTGGATCTGACAGAAAAGCCCATGATTATCTCATCAAGAAAGCATTTTAACAGTTCTCTGCACTTGTTTAGCTTTTCCTGTTTGAAGCACTTTTGTTTTTATGATCTTATTTTCACCCTTGTCTTCAGAGTTTGCAGATTCTAACCATTGGATGGCCTGTAGTTCCAAGAAAAGAGAATGCTGGTTATCACAAAAATACACTGGGAGTTCCCCTTCCATCTGAGAGGAAGGAATTGGAATGGGTGGGAGGGCTGGGTCAGGTCATAAAGTCTGTTATCCGTGACCTTTGCCTTGGCTTTACTGCCTGTGTCTTCCTGGGAGCCCAGAGTTCTGGTCCTGGGCCTGGCTTGGCCTGGCTTGGACTCCCATGCTGGACTGTATGTGCTGCTACCTCCAGCAGGGCCTTATGTCCTTGAACATAAACGCTCTATCTCCTTTTTCTCACTATTTAAATGTTCACGAGAGTCAGAGGTCAGAGCAGGGCCATATCACTCACTTGCTGGGGGCAGGGCCTGGGGCAGCTTCTGTTGGTAACTGTAAGGTTCTTTCTCTCCAAGGAACTGATGGTGGCGGATCGTCGGCTGCAAATGGGCCTGGGGTTGCCCCCGCTGCCCCTGCAGGGGGCTCTCGCTCCTCCTCCAGGAACCTGGGGTCTTCGAGTGGGGAGAAGGAGGAAGGCAAGAAGGTTCGGCGGCAGTGGGAGTCCTGGAGCACAGAGGACAAAAACACCTTCTTTGAGGGGCTGTACGAGGTAAGCTTCCTGGAGCCTGCAGGGCTGGTGGGGCTCCCCCCCATACCCCGCTCGGTGGCCCCAGGCCTTGCCCTCTGACCTTGGCCCTTCATCTCCTTGGTGTGACCCTCAAAGCTGTTTCTAGTTGTGGCTGTTAGGAAGTGTCTTTGCTTTTCTCTTCTAAGATTCTCTCCAGTGGCTCAGAGTGGTGCCCATCCCTCTGGGCCTTCCCCTTGCAGCTGGTGGCAGTTTTGTGGGAGAGGAAGTACCTGAGCTAGACGCTGGAGGAGGCACTTCACGTGCAACTCTGTCTTGTTCTGGCTCACCTGCCATTGCTTCTTTTAAAACAGAGAATGAGTGTTCATTCTTTGGGATTTTTACTTCTTGTTCTTAAATTTTGAAATGATTTCAGAGTTGGAGAAACCACAAGAATACAGGGAATGTTCACATGCCCTTTTCTTGCTTCCCTGATAACCTCATGACTGCAGGGTGACCAACACAGTGAGGAGGATCAACCTCATGTCATCAGTGTTTCCTCTGGGGTCCTCCTCTGGGTCACATTGACCCACATTGTAGTTGGCTCCTCCCAGTTGGGACAGGTCCCTCAGTCTTCCCTTTTTTCCCTGGTGTCTTTTGAAGTGTCCAGTCTGTTCACTCGTGGAGCACCCTTCGTTGGGCTCACGTGACATTTCCTTGTGGTTAAGCTTAAGCTTTGTGTTGAGAGTGCCGCAGGAGTGCTGTGCGTCCTTGTTGTGTCCTTGTGGGAGCCTGTGCTGTGCTCTCGGGCCTGCTGTGTGGACCTTGGTCTTTGCATTCAGGTGGCATCTCTCAGGTTCTCCACTGCCAAGTCTTCCTCTTTTTTTTTTAACTTTGAGACTGTGTGAATACCCTGTTTTGCATCATTTTTCTTTCTTCTAATTTAAGCAACCAGTGCTGCTTCTTACTGGAACAGCTATTACTGTGGTGTGTGCCCAGTGACAACTTTCTGGCTCCCTTATTCTATGTACATTTATTAATTGGGAACCCCACGCCAGGAGCTCTTCCTTCTCCATTTATGTTGGCTCTTGTGTCCTTCTAACATATTTCCGTTCAACCTTGAGTACTTCCTCTCTCTCTGGCACCACAGGATGCTCTAGACATTCTTGATGTCTTCCTTGCCCCAGACTTGGCATTGCCCATTTTCCCAAGGAACCCTGTTCCTTTTGGAAAGTGGGATTTAGAAGCCAAGCCCTGGGCTCCCACAGTGCTCATTGCTGCCGGCGTGCCGTTACCTCCAGGTGCCTTCCCATGCTCTTGCTGGCTTTGTGTTTATGAGAGTTTCAGTCATGGGCAGTACCCGGACAGCATCGACGCTGTGTCCTCTGGAATGTAAATTCTGTCCTAAAAATCTAAGCTGTACTTGGCTTCTGCGTGGAGTTGCTGAAGGAAGGCCCGTAGCTGTATTCAGAGCACATTCAGTGTGATCCTGTTTAATACCTTTTGTATGAGTGAATTAGTGAGACTGTTTCTGAATAATAGATGTGTTGTTTAAGATACCAGATACACAGCACCCTGAGCTCCTCCATCCTGTCATATCTTCTGATTATTGTTTATGGGGGTGTCTCATTTCATGGGCTCTAAAGAAGTCTAGAGGTTAAGCCGTTTGTCCAAGTGATAAGCTTTACGTTTCTCCTGCTCCGGGCTCCTTGCCTGTTTGTGCCCACGTGTTCAGGTAGTTCTGTTGCTGTCTTCTCCATGGTTCTGATGGAGACCTGTGGCTCTGCAGAAGCTGGGTTGAAGTTCACACACAATAAGAGCTGTGAAGGCCACTTCTCCCTTTTCGGGAAGCAGTTGCCTTCTACGAAGGCTACCTTGTGATCACCTTGTGCTGGTAACGTGGGCTTTGTTTTGCAGCATGGGAAGGACTTTGAGGCAATCCAGAACAACATCGCTCTGAAGTACAGGAAGAAGGGCAAGCCAGCCAGCATGGTGAAGAACAAGGAGCAGGTGCGCCACTTCTACTACCGCACGTGGCACAAGATCACCAAGTACATTGACTTCGACAACGGTGAGCACCATCTGCCCGCCCCCAGTCTGGAGCGAGGCTTTGGCACACCTGCTGGCCTCTCTCTGGCCTCGTTCTCATGCAGCAAACGGCCTGGGGTGTCTTCAGCTCAGCATGCTGGCTGGCAGGAGGCCTTGTAGCTGGTGGTTAGGTTGAACTTCGAGGACGCCTCTGGAGTCTGGGTACCTGGCTCGCTTGCTGGGAGGGAGGGTACCGTGATCCTAGATCCTACCTCTTCATTACCCGCCCTTCTCCCAAGGGGGTCCTGGTGGGTTAGGAGTGGGCCAGGCCTGGCATGGAAGGCTGGGGGTGGAGGGCTGGCCATCCAGGGCTTTCCCAGGCCCTTGTCACCTGTGTTTGAGTCTGGTTTGCATGGTACTATCTTTAAGTCACAATGTCTAGGTCATTGCCAGGTGCAGTCCTAACTTCCTGCTCAGACCACCCCTTCTGTCAGGTCTCTGCCCTCGGGGGAGGCATTGCCGCCTCCTCTGTCCACACGCTGGGAGAGCCGTGTTCGTGTCAGCCCTGCCGCCTCTCATGGCTCAGGCCCTGCTGTGACTGCCCGGTTTCTGACACTCCCCATTAGCAGCAGTGCTGATGCAGGATGACGGTGGTGGCCATGCTCACGCCACTCCTGTGAGCCTGCCTGTGCCTTGCAGGTGCTCTTCAGCCGGGCAACGAGTTCTTGCCTCCCCGCTGACTCCTCCGGCCTCCCCGCTGCCTCTCCCTGTGGTCAGGGTGCCAGGGCCAGGGCTTCCTCCAGCCTGGAAAGGCCCAGGGATGGTCTGAACTGTCCTTCTATAACAAGTCTGGCTTTGGAGGGTTACTGTCTTCCCTGAAACTGCTTCACCCTGCTTCCTCGCTCGCGTGGACCGGGTGTGGAGGACTGTGTGCTCCTGCTGCTTCATGTGCGTGTTTACAGAGAGCCCTGGCTGGGTCTGGCTCGCAGGCCATGGTTAGCTGTCCTCTGCCCTGGAGAAGTCCTTTCTCGATGCCATGGCTAGCAACAGGGCTCTCGGGACTGTGGACCAAGCTCCAGACAGTCACGGTTGTGATGGTCACTGCACTTGCCGTGACAGTGTCCTTGTTCCCTTTGAATCTTTGTGGATGTCTCCTATCTGCCTGTCAGTCTTGCTGGTTCTGTTCTGAGCTTCTCAGATCTGTCCGTGCTGCCCAGCCCCCACCACCCTCCTCCCTCCCCGAGCCCGTGCCGCGCTCTGTACACAGAGAGGTGACTCCACACTTCCGCGCCTGGTGGAAGCCCGCCGTGTTGGGCATTCCATTTTCTCTCTAGAGATGTTGCTTTGCCTGTCAGGGTTCCCTCCTCCCTCTTTTTCTTTTGAAAAGTGCAAAAACAGCACCATATTGCTGTGTACTCTGCTCCGTGGTCCAGGGTGCAGGGGTCAAAACCAAGAAGTGCCGCCAGTGCCCTGGCGTGACCTCGAGCCCCGCACATCCGTGCTCTCCTTCTGAAGCTGCACCTTCCCTTGTTTTCAGTGTTCTCCCGTGGGCTCAAAAAGTCATCCCAAGAGCTGTATGGCCTCATCTGCTATGGGGAGCTGCGCAAGAAGATCGGGGGCTGTGAGTACCTTCCCTGGGGCCTCCTCCTGGTGCAGCTGCAGCTTTAGTCCTGGGGCTCTTTGTTTTCTCTCCAGCTTTCAGCCTGAAAACATTTTAATGTCCAGGATGTTTTAACATGTAGAAGTATTGAAGGAGGATGTATTGACCTCACTCACTGTCGTTTAGATTTTACTGGCCTGAACTTTGGCCATATCTGTGTTATCTCTCCTGCCCCCAGCCCCTCTACACACTGCCTTTCTTCTTGCTCAGCCATGGGACTGTAAGTTGCAAATGCCCAAGCACACTGTGAACCCCTCAGCCGCTGGCCCCTGAGAACACGGATGTTCCCCTGCATGCCCAGCAGGTGTAAAATGTTTCCAGTGGGCACCACAGCCTCACTGGTCTCCTGCCCAACTCAGGCCTCTCAGGACATCCACCGTGCCAGGCGGCGCACGCCTGTCCACAGCATGCCTGTTCACAGCTGCCGTCTCTCCTGGGTCTGGACTTAGAACAGCCCCCACTTCCTGGTCTTTCCCAACGCTGGTGCTCTGAGGGGTCTGGGACCCTCCCTTTGCCTTGGTCTGAGCGTCTCCTCATAACTAGTTTCCCTGTAGCTGTACAGGTGTTTTGGCCTCGCCATGTGACTATACACACGAGGCTGCAGCCTGTCAACATGGCTTGGAAAGGCACACCCCTGCAGGGCCACCTTGTGAGATGAGGATAAGCTGCCACCGAGTGCGACACAGCGGGGCAGGCTGGTGGGGCGGGCATTCCCTGGGTGACCTGCCCTCCCTGAAAGAGGCAGGACTTCAGGAACCTCTGAAGGAAGGGTCAGGCGTCCTGCCTCCCTGCCCCTCCTCCTGCAGGCTGAGGACTCCTAAACAGACCCCTGGCTCCTGCTCTGAGTGCTCTGCTGAGCTCCTGAATCCCTGTCCTGTCCTGAAGTGCTGGCCCAGTTCTGGGGCCCTGTCTTTGGTCTTCCCATCCGTGTCATCCAGCTGGACCCCTCTCCACAGAAGGCTTCCCTAGCCTTGTCCTTTTGTCGACTTCTGTCACCCTTGGGTTGGGGGGAGTGGGGGTCCACTCTAGGAAACACACAGGGCCTCAGCCCATGCTTTGGCAGAGCTGTTGGAGGGAAGCCCACAAGTAGCCCAGGAACCCCGCAGGACAAGCGTAGTGGTGTACAGGGGGCCTCAGGAAAGGGTAGTGTCTTATGGGGCCGTTGGGGCGAGTGGTTGCTGGAGAGGGGACAGTGCTCTTATTGCAGGGGACATGTGGGTTCTGGGGGCTGCAGCTGACATGGATGTTACTCTGGGAGGCCCTGATGCTCCATTAAGTGGTTTGGATTCTGCGCTGAAGATAAGCACATGGAGTCTTGCTGGGCTCTGCGCCTGGCACTTTGATGCTCACGTGTGTTTGTTTTTGCACCGAAGGCATGGACGACAAGAATGCCACGAAGCTGAATGAGCTCATTCAGGCTGGGTGAGTAGATGGCGTGGGTGGTGGGCTGGCTCCCGTGAGTTTGCACTTTTCTGTCAATCGTAGACCTTGAAATACATGCAGTTTTCTCCCCTTTTCTCAGTGAGAACCGTTAAAACTTGAACTCGTCAGAGTTAACCCTTATCCCCTTGCAGCTAAGCATCTGCCCGTTAGGAGGTGGCCAGCCCAGGGGAATGGATTGACCTGCCCCAGCTTCTTCCCGACCTGGAGTCCATCCCTGTTCTTTGCAGGTCTCTATTCGGCCCTCACTCTCACTCTTCTCCTCAGTCTCGTGCTTTGTAGTGTGGGAGCTCCTCTTGCTTCTGGAAGGCTCTCTGTCCTGTGCATTTTTCTGGCAGCCATGTTGGCACCCAGCTGCTTTCCTTCCTTTTTTTTTTTTCATTTATTTTTATTAGTTGGAGGCTAATTGCTTTACAGTATTGTAATGGTTTTTGCCATACATTGACATGAATCAGCCATGGGTTTACATGTGTTCCCCATCCTGAACCCCCCTCCCACCTCCCTCCCCATCCCATCCCTCTGGGTCATCCCAGTGCACCAGCCCCGAGGACTTGTCTCATGCATCCAACCTGGACTGGCGATCTGTTTCATACTTGATAATATACATGTTTCGATGCTGTTCTCTCAGATCTTCTCCCACAGAGTCCAAAAGTCTGTTCTATACATCTGTGTCTCTTTTTCTGTCTTGCATATAGGGTTATCGTTACCATCTTTGTAAATTCCATATATATGCGTTAGTATGCTGTATTGGTGTTTATCTTTCTGGCTTACTTCACTCTGTATAATGGGCTCCAGTTTCATCCATCTCATTAGAACTGATTCAAATGTATTCTTTTTAATGGCTAAGTAATATTCCATTGTGTACATGTACCACAGCTTCCTTATCCACTCCTCTGCTGATGGGCATCTAGGTTGCTTCCATGTGCTGGCTGTTATAAACAGTGCTGCAATGAACATTGGGGTGCACGTGTCTCTTTCGCTGCTTTCCGCCCTTGGCCTGGTGCTGGATGGCGGGTGGGCCTCAGGCTGAGGGTCTGCCAGGCAGGCTGGCCGTGCGCTTGTGTGCCGTAGCTCTGGCCCAGTGTCTGTGCTCACAGAGGCGGGTGGCAGGTTCCCGGGCTCTGTGTCTGGACTGTCACCTGTCTGAGCAGGCCTGAGTGTGGCCAGGTTGTTTGCACCACCACGTATGAAAGAGCAGAGGCTCGTCCCGGTGGCCGGGGGAGCAGGTGGCTCGGCCAGCTGGCATCACTGGGCACACCAAGCCTCCCAGAGGTGTGGGGTATGGTGGAGGCCAGCGGCCCCCACCCCAGGGTTGTTTATCACCCCCGTCCACCTGTGCACTGTCAGTGTCAGGCCGCCCTGCCTGCTTCCTGCCCTGTGTGGGCTCCAGGATATAAAGGTTTGAGTGGTGATATGTGCATGAGCCTTCCCTGGAGAGTCATCCCTGTGGCTTTGTGGATCTGTGGTCTGTTCATCCTTCCCCAAGGCCCCAGTAAGGGACATAGGCAGTTTACGGAGAGTGAAGGACTGCCCTAAAATTAATTTGAATTCTATGTGATTGCTGGTTGTTTTTTTTTAAGAATTCTATTCCTTTAGTGTTCCTTATATTTTTAAGGTCATCATTGGGAAGATTCATAATTCTGTTCAGGATGGGTATGACTTTTGGTATAATATCATGTGCTCATGTGACTCCAGCATTTGTCATAGATTCTCAGGGAAGGAGTGGTGGGCGTGTGTAGACCTTACAGGGGGCTGCCAGCTTGCTTTCCAGGGAGGCTTCCAGGTGCCCCGACACGCCTCACGCTGGCTGTGCTCAGACTGTCTGATCTGAGCCACTCTGCTGGTGAAGGGGTGTCTCTCTGTGGTTTTCACTTCATTTCCCTGAGGGCTGGTATTGAACACCTTCCTAAGACTCACTGGTTGTCTCTTGTGGAGTGCCACTTCAGGTCTTGTGCCCACTGAGTTCTGAATGTCCTTCATTTGTTCCAGACACAAGCCTTGTGTCAGGCAGGTGACTTACAAACATTTCCTCCCAGTCTGTGGTTCATCTTCTTAGTGGCTTTATCAGTGACCTTCACAGGGTAAATGTTTTCAGCTGTGGTGTAGTCCAGTTTGTTGTTTTTTTCATGTTTGGATCATGCTTTTAGTATGTCCAAGAAGTCTTTGCTGAACTCAAGGTCACAAGATTTTTTCCAGTGTTTTTTCCTAGAAGTGTTATGGTTTGATACATAAAGCCACTCTGAATTGACTTTGGTACACACCATGTCGTTTGTGCTGAGGTCCAATTTGTGGCCTGTGGGTGTATCCAGTGGGACTGGCCCCCCCTGCTTCCCCTATTCTCTGCTTTTTCCCCCTCATCTAAGGTCTGTTGACTATACTGTGTGGGTCTGTTTCCAGACTTTAAATTCTGTTCCATTGATGTATTGTGTGTTCTTTTGACAACAGACATCCGTTTTGAAGAACAAAGCAAAAATCCGGTAAAAGTGAGACAGAGATGGGGGAGTTAGGAAGGTGCCTGTGGAAAAACTAGTCCTTGACATCAGAACATTGAGTATTTATCTCACTTGCCATCCCTGCCTCTCATGCAGACCATTTCCAAATAACTGTCTATCTCCCTTCGTTATAAAATTGTAGAATTAGATTAAGGAGCAAATGAATTGAGAAAAGCTCTAAAATTAAATCTCATTACATTGGTTGCAGACCCAGCAGCAAAGAATTTGGCACATATTTATTAGACTTATCAAGTTAACTTTGCAGAGAAGTAAATGAAAAATACAAGAAAGGAAAGCTCGACTCCCATGCACACAGAGGAGTTACTCTGCTGCCTGATCTGTTGAAGTCACACTGGTGGAGGACTCAGAGGGGTCTCTGCATCGCTCCGTGTGAGCAGGGCTGGGCCTGATTCTCCTGTGGGTGCTCCTTCCCAACCTGGCTGGGGCCAGGCCTCCCTGTGCTGACTCCAGCCTCCAGCCACTCCTAGAACTTTGATTTGTGAGAAGAGGAAAGGGATCGTAACCACAGAACAGTCTCTAGTCATAAAGCATGCCCTGTTCAATTTCTCTTAAAAAAAAAGGAAGTCCCAAAACAGCAGTTTAACGGAAAATGTGGTTATCACAAATACAGGTGCCACATGACATGGCTCCCCAGCTCTTTAAATCTTGCTGCTGCTGTTGTGTTTGTCTGGGATGGAAGGGCAGGAATGTCCACTTGCTTCAAAACCCTTTACTGGCGGGAGCTGTGTAAGAACTGACCCGTTGTTCTTGGCTCCCACTCGAGCAGCATCAGGACGTCCTGGGAGTGCTCTGCTGTGTGTGTTTCCCCTGGGTTGAGGGGCTTCAGTCTCACGCTCTTGGTCTCAGTGGAGACAGTGTTCCCTGCAGGCTCTCATCCTCTCTGAACCTCCCCTCCTGACACAACAGTGGGGGGAGCTGGCTCCTGGGGTCTGCCTGCCTGGATAGCTGTTTCTCCTAAATTCACAGGATCAGAGAAATTTAAGTAAAAGGAAAAACGAGAGGAACTACTCCCAGTTAAAAGAACAAGAGGATAGAGAAGGGGCATCCAGTGGTGACAGTGGTTCTGATCAGATCAGGGACCAGAGAGGGAATGTGATCTCCCCTGAGTCACGGAGGGACTGGTAGAGCTGAACAAGAACCCACGCCTGTAACTGAAGACAGGGGTCTTTCTGCTACACTCTTAACAAATAAACCCTGAGATCTTTGTACATTATCTTATGGGAAAGACTCCCTAGAGTCAGAAAGAGGTGAAAAGCTCTCCTGGGTGACTGTTAGTTAATGAAGCCAGTGTTGGATGGATTGGATCGAAAGATGACAGGTGCTGAAACAGAACCTGAGGGGGGAAAAGGAAAGTGGACCCTCACCTTCAGGATTCACTGCCAGAAAGCCGCTCTGTTTTTGACCTCCTCCACAAGCAGAAAGCCCTAAGTAGAGCCTGTGTGACTGTTCCGTTAAAGCAGGCTGTGAAGGTAAAGCCTGGTCGCAGACTGCAAAGGGGCCAGGGTGTGAGACCCTCTGCTTCCTGTGCTGCAGTCAAACATGGGACACCAGTTTTGGTTGAGCCATACTTGCCAGGTCCCCAAAGGAGGCTGGCAGTGGACGGGATCGTTGAGTACATGTGCTGTGGCCACTGGAGCCCCTCTGTCTGAGGCACTCAGGCCCTGACCCCACCCCACCATGGACTCTGGGTTGCGCAGGTTCTGCTTGTCCCACCACCCTTCTCCTGGGACAGCTCTTCCCGCCGAGTAGTGCCCCTGTGAGAAGCCTTTGTGTTCATCAGCTGTGCCTTGTAAAAATGAGATTTTTAAATCCTTAAAAAAATAAAAGAAGGAGGGAAATTTCTTGAGAGAACAAATAATGAAATAGACCTCTCCAGTCTACCCCATGCTCAAAAAGGAGGTAATAAAAATGCTGAAGGAATTAAGAAAGGCTATCATTAGAGATGTAGATCACTGGCTTAAGGATCTAGAAAGTATAAAGAGGAGCCAGTTGAAATCAGACAACTCAATTACCAAGATGAAAAACAGCTAAAGACAGTAAACGGGTAATTAAATAATGCAGAAGAACGAATAAGTGATCTGGAAGATAGAATAACAAAAATCCCCCCAATCAGAACAGACAAATGAAAAAAATGAAAGCAACATACAGGATCAGTGGAATAATATGAAGTGTGCCAATCTACGCATAAAAGGAAACCGAAGAGAAGAAAGAGAAGGGAATCAAAAATACATTTGAAAGTTTCCCAAACCTAAAGTGGGAAACAGTTTTAAAGGGACCAGAAGCACAGAGGGTCCCAAACAACAAGAACCCAAACAGACCTACTCCAGGGCACATCATGACAAAAGATAAAGAGAGGATTCTGAAGGCAGCAAGAGAAAAACAAAGAGTCAGTTACGAAGAAACCCCCATGAGGCTATCAGCTGATTTCTCTACAGAAACGGTCCAGGCTAGAACGGAGTGGCAAAATAAATTCAGAGTCCTGAAAGGGAAGAAATTTCCGTCTAGGATATTCAACCGAGCAGGCAGGATGATCATATGGAGCTGAAGGAGAGAGAACTTCAGAGACAAGCGAACACTCAAGGAATACAGTGATACTAACCCTACCCTTCAGGAATAGTGAGAGGTCCTTTCTGAATAAAAGGAGAAGCAGCAGTCTATAGGAAAGGGAAATATCACAATAGGAAAAAGAAATCTGTTCAAAGGACTAAAGATCACTTTAGCTAAGCCAGTACATAGATTTTAAAAAATAAAAAAATTCTGAGAAAGCAATTGTAACTACAATGAACAGCAAAGGATAAACATGAAGATCTAAGATAAGACCTCAAAATCACAAAATGTGGGGGAGGGGAATAAGGAAGTATAGACCTTTTGGAATGTATTTGTATTTATATGACTGCCAGTGTAAAGCTGGTAGATACATTTTTGGGTTCATGTATTTGAGAACCAAGGTAACCACAAATCAAAAAACAAGGAGTAAGGAACTCAAGAATGAGCCCCCCACCCCAAAAAAAAAAACCATCAGGCCACAAAAGGGAAAATGAAAAGTGCAAAGCAACACCAAAAAGAAATATCAAATTTAACTGGAAAACAAGACTTAAATGGCATACTTGTCAGTAGTTGCTTTAAA